>NW_027176340.1:1098836-1151336 GCF_023349555.1 Cebidichthys violaceus | reverse complement strand
CCGGACATGAAACTATCAGCACATCAGGAACCCGTGTTGATGGCTAGTTAGCTTGCTTAACGTTAGCTTGCTTAGCGTTAGCTAGCTTAACGTTAGCTTGCTTAACGTTAGCGTTAACGTTTTCATTTAAACAGGAAGCTTTTCTAAAAGTATCTTTGCAGCCTAAGAGACATATTGTTTTGTTTTAGTTCATTAGTTTTTTAATATAAAAGCCAAGAACCAAGCTCACACACCGCCCACCGCTCTATATTAAAAATCCATATGACGACAATGAAGAAGATCTTCTGCACATAAATTAACAACAGCTGTCACATCTTCACCCCGTCAACCACACACGATTGACAGAGAACGCTGTTTTAATTCCATCTCAGCGTCTATTGTATATAATATTGAGGTCATTAATACCAACAGGTGTCATTTTTGTTTAGTTTTTTATTTTTTAAAAACTTGGTAAATGCATTCGTGTGTTTGTTTGCGTGGTCTGGAAGGCCTCGGGTAAAGTGCAACGTGTGCAGGACGTGAAAGTCGAGCATGAAATGTGTTTTCATGAAACACCAGACTCTGTGTGTCTAAACGCGCTGCTGCCTTCCTCTTCCTCAGAAACAACAGTGACGAAGAGAGCCTCGACTGCGTTCCATCGTCACTCACACCAGCAGCACATTATCATCTCTTCAACCAGCTTTCTCTCTGTATTTGTTAATCAGTCTTTCAGTCTCCCTTTCATCTGCTTTGGCACCCCGCTCTCTTTCATATCACGTGTTATGAATAGACGGAAATTGATTTCATGCTACAGGGCCTCGGGTCTCGTATGAGTAGACCCCGAGATTCAGACAAAATAAACCCACCCAAAAAACACGTTCATTGTGCTCGACAACAGCTCCTGTGATCTCCAGGCAACTCAGACGGCAACTTCTTTTGTCCTAAGTGGAAACACTAAACGGGCTGAATAAAACAAAAGAGATGGAGATTAAAGAGAGAACGTCTGCGTGGAGAATCGGAGGAGTCGAGGATCAGACGCGGCGCGTTAATTGACAAAGAGTCAGAGGAGGCCGAGCGGCAGCTTCTCGACCGCAGAACGTCCCGATCAGAAACACAATGAGCAGCGAAACCATCACCCGTCATCGTCCGTCTCTGTTTGTGTTTGTAGTAAAGATGATATCAGTCATCCTCACACCTAAAGGACAGAAAAGGTGGTTTCATCGACTCCCAGAAAGACTTAAAGACTGTTGTATACAACGCTGTGAACTGGAACTACTTGTTTAAGGGTTAGGAGAAGATCTTGGTCAGGGTTACAGTAAGTCAACGTGACATAGCTACTACATTATGTACGTATTTGGCTTAAATAACTGTAACTTAAAAACGAGTCAAATTTGACTTTTGGACTCATGAACTCTGGGTGAAAGTCCCGTTTGTTTATGTCCTAAAATAATAGTAATAAAACATAATGCCTTAAGCCCCGGCCTTTGAAGAGACGGAGGGATTCAAATTGTTTTAACAAATAAACACGTGACAAAGTCTTGTAGCGTCAGTGGAAACACTAGTCCTGTTTCCATAAGAGTATATTTAATGCACATTTTAAGTATAGCATTAGATTATCTGTATGCTTAAGCTCGCTTGAGGAAAAGGGAACGCAGTGTTAACTAAAGTCAAACCTGAAACATGTTTGTACAGCGAATGACGACGATTGAAGCTTCCAGTATATATATATATATATTTCTATTCTTATACTTGTGTGTACCTGCAGTACGTTTGCATCAGGTTACCGGGTGTGTGGAGGAACGGTTTGATTTACTCCTGATGAGAAATCCGATGAGTTGACAGGCAGAGAAACAGCTGTTCAGTTTACAGCCAATTAATGTCTCATTCTCTCTCTCTCTCCCTCTCTCTCTCATATTTAACTCTGTCTGTCTGTCTGACATTATATATCTGCACACACCCACACTGCTCTGTCAGTGCAGCACTGCGTCTCTGTTGTCGCCGCGATAGAGAACTCTCTTATCTCGCTCTCACAAGATAAACACGAATCTCTCCGACTCCTTCTTCTTCTTCTCTGGTCATTTGTTCACGTTATTTACAAAACTAAACGACAGTCTCGTCTCCGTCCTGCTCTGCCCTACAGCTCCCACACTCCTGAAAATCTGCTCTTAAACTGCTTGGATTTTATTTTTTTTACTCCGGGAGAAAATTACATGGAAGAAAAAAAAATGATAAGATTTCCCCCGCCAAAAAAAAAAAAAAGAAAAAAAAAAAGAGGTGGATAGTGCAGCGATGGCAAGACGGGAATAATGAGGGCGATAGAGAGGTTATACACCCCACTAATTAGCCGAGGTCCTCACAAGTTCAAGGACGGTTTCAATTTAGCAGATAAAGATGAGAGGATGAGGAAGGGAGGGAAGGGTGAGACTTCCTACATCTTAATTATCCCAGTGGTTTTTGGCTGCTGGTGCCTCGGGGAGTGTGTGTGTGTGTGTGTGTGTGTGTGTGTGTGTGTGTGTGTGTGTCAAGGGATCGTGGTCGGGGGGAGAAGAGGGGAGGGCACAAGTCGAGGCTGAGGAGAGGAGTTGGAGGGCTTCCATGCAAAGCTCAGTCGTCTCATCCGAGGCCGAGTTCAGCCGGGCGCGGCCCCCAAAAAGCTCCCCGGGGTCGACGCTTTCCCTTTCAATTACTCCGCCGCTCACGCTAGGATCGCACGAGTCCGGGATGCTCACGGGTAACACTAGGGTTAAACACACGTGTGTGTCCTGCTATTCATACGTGCACACAGGTTGGCTGTGTGTATCGTGGAAGGTCGACATTTATTGGGAGGACGGGGAGAACTGCTCTTCTCCCGGCAGAGGAGGAGGACGTCACATCGTCGCTGGTTTTGGGTTATTGTTTTTTTAATCCCGGAAACGACCGTTGCACACACAGGGCTGGTCCTAGTGTGTTTTTGGGTGACCCCGGGGTGAAATGCTCCTCCACATCTTAAAGACGTAATAAAACGGCGTCTTCACTTTCTTAAAGCGGTGTTTCATTTATTTGGTACCGCACTTCCATAATCTTTAGGACTTGCCAGAGACATAATGTCGTGACACAAGCTGATGTTATTTTCTCAGATTTAAGAAAGCTCGCTATTAATCACAGAAGACATTACACACCATACATATTAAACAGACTCTTTATGCCGAGTGTGCCTTCAATACCACGTCTTTCATGTTTAAATTAGGTGAGGTGGCACACAGTGGGAAGAGCAAAGCTGTTACATTTGCGTGAGAAGTTTGGGATTAATTAAAATGTAAAACGATAGCTTTATTGGTAAGAATTTTAGGTTTTTGCCTCATATTGCAAGATGA
Source organism: Cebidichthys violaceus (assembly GCF_023349555.1). Taxonomy (NCBI): domain Eukaryota; kingdom Metazoa; phylum Chordata; class Actinopteri; order Perciformes; family Stichaeidae; genus Cebidichthys; species Cebidichthys violaceus. The sequence goes on along the minus strand of NW_027176340.1, from coordinate 1,148,004 downwards.
CGTTACCGTTTAAGACCCAGTGAAGTAATTAAATACATTTCAGAAGTAGAAACTAATGGTAATAATTAGCCGTGTGATTCTGTTTGTTGCTTCTATGGTTTGTATTTATGGAGCAACGGGCCTTTGGAAAAAATTGCACGGCACCAGTATGGGGCCCCCAGGAAAGGGGTTTCGTCCGTGTCGCTATAAGACCCTGATATTAAATTCATCTCTGACCTTTTGAATGACCTCTACACTCTGTAGGACACATGCAAACACACTAGAGAAGGGCTGCTCTCGTTCTCCTGGAGTTTGGGTTGAGCTGTCTGGATGAACTTTTGACGCCCTGCATTTGAGTCCCCATGCTACCGTGATTAAAGCCAGTTGACAGAACTTCCTTATTTCCTCTTCCCTGTGGTGGGCTACTTCCAATACAGGAGCGGGAGAGGATGTTATTTTCCCACTGACATCCAAATGCACCCTGTAACCGTGCGACTGGGATTTGCGCCGACAATGAAGACCATAAGTAGAAGGTGTAAAGCGGTCGCTTGCGGCAGTAAGCTGTCGGGGAGTAAAGACGGTAACTTTAACGTTGAGACTTTGAGCCACGACAACACTGGTTTTGCAGGTATTTGGACATACGTGTAAAGTATTGAACAAAGGTTTGATTGAGATTATGGATCATCAAAGTTACAATTCACCCTGAAGGGAACAGTAACGTGTGTACCTACAATGTAATCAATCTGTCCAATAACTGCTTCAGATGTTTCCGCCTGGAAAGAGGTGGACTAACCGAAAAACCTGATCTGAAATCATCTCAAACACTGAACTCCCTTTAGCTAGAGTTATACTAAAACAAATACTATAAATTAAGCTTTGGCCATTGCAGACATTGTCAGACACTACAAAAATTAGAATGAATGCATCAAATTAGTTCCTATATTGACACCAGGGTAGGCTAAATATACCGAAATACCGAAATCCTCTTGACCCAGAGCGGTGTCCGTCTACGGTAAATTGTTGGACAGCTTAAGTTAGCGTGAGTTATTTCATAGCGTTTCCGTTTAACTGAGTTCTCTGATCAACAGTAACAGAGTACATGTGTGGGCTTTTATAGTGAAAGTTAACAGTCAGAAGCAGAGGATCATGGTACAGGCTGCCTGTGTCAAGGTTGAATTGAGTAATAAATTTCCCCGTCTTGATTCAAACGACAGAGCCTTTTGTTACAGTCTTGTGTTTTTTTTTAATGTTTCCGTTCTGCTCAACCTGATTGGCTGATGCCAACAGTTTGTCTAAAGGCCTCGAGTCCGATTGACTCATTCCACCGTTTATCCAAGACCCGACAGATTAAGTGACATCTCATACGGGTTGATAACGCATGCACAATGCCTCCTCGTCGGTGTTGAGGTATGTTTGAGGTGGGCTCTGATCTGTGCGTGGAAAGTTATTACCGTGGCCTACATTGCAAAAGTGAGCCTGTGCACATACCAACCGATGCATTCAAATCAATTAGCTCACCTGGGCATTAGATAGTCTCCTCACGGAGGGAGGCGTAACGCACATTAACGCACTTTGAAGCACCAACACATTTCACTTCCCGTTCCTCCTTGTAACTCTATTATTGGCCCACTGGCGGCACTCAGCAAACAATGTAAATCTAATCACATACATAAGGGGCATCTCATTAAAGGAGAATGTGTCCCGATGGAATTACATTAAGTGAATTCCAACATGCTGGAATGTAGAACACATGATTGCACGAGTTAACGGTTGCCCTCCCGGACAGAATAACGTTAGCATATTTAAACGCAGCATTAATCGTAACGTTTAATCGTGTTTGTTGAGATTCTGAAGACAGAGAATTTGAACTAAGAGATTTATTTACACAATTATAAAAGAGGTTGTTTTTGACTGTAAGTGTGCATCACTAATGAGGATATGACTCGGAAACTTCAAAACCGCACCGTTCTGTCTTCCGAGAGACAAAGAATGTAGCACACCATACACCTGTGTGACGGCGAGTCGCCACACGTTTCATTTGAAGTCAAAGCTAATAATCTTCCGAGGCGGCGAGGGAGGCACAGACGGTCACGTGGGAAATATGGACGGCAGCCAAGTGATTTGCTGCATTAAAAAAAAAAAAAAAAAAAGGTGGCGATGAACATGTGACTGACCCCAAGAACGTGTTCTTTTCTTTCCTCTCTGCACAGTGGGACGCCATTAACGAGATGGACGAGTACTTCAGCCCCATCCACACGTACCAGGTGTGTAACGTTCATCATTACAGGAAGTGGAATACATCACTTTGATCTCTGGGAAACATGAATTATTTAACAATACAATAACCGGATAATAATTCACCAGTTAATTCTTTTATTTTTTGTTGGATTATATGGTAATCATTTTCATTAAAATCATCATCATACAATCATTAAATTATACAAAAGTAAAAGATTATGCAACAATTCCTGCTGGTGTACAAAAGTTGAGATGAATTCACAGGTATGTATGACATACGGTGGGTTTGTTTAAGTACATATAATAGTAAATGTAATGCCTTTGACAGTCGGACTGTTGTCTGAACAATAAAAGTAATTTAAGGACTTCACATTTCTCTTACTTTTTAATTTTTTCTGACATATAGACCCAAGGCTGCATTAAAGTACCATGGCCCCCGGACATACCGCTTTTTTCAAGGCCCTCCCTCGTTCCCCCAAGCACCATCACGACTCCGCTATTGCCCGGTCTGACCTGAACGATCAGCAGCACACAATAATGCATCAAACGGAGCTCGTGTCGCCATTATAAGCCCATAGGGAAGCATACGCATGCTACGGGCCGGCTCCATGTTGGCCAATAATGATAATAATAATAAGTTGAACTGCAAATAAGTCTGAACGGCTATAATAACAGAGAGCACCAATGTCCAAAAACAAAGCCTGCAAAAACATGAATATGAGAACAATAACGGCAGGTTTAGGCAAAGTCTTTGATTAGGGAGGAAAATGTCGGGAGTACAACACAAAGTGAATTTTAAATTTTTCCCTTGAGCCTCGTGGGCCCGTTTGTGTCGTCGGGCCTCAAGCCTGTGCATTACAAACGCGGTGTATAGACCAAAATGATTAATTTGGATTATTATTCAGCAAATCAATTGATAATGAAAATAATATTTTGTTGCATCCCTAGTCTATAACTTCTATTTCCCTACATGAGGATCTAAATAGGATTTCAACGTGTTCTCAATAACACTCTGGTGGGGGAAACGCTTGATTAGGTGATGACTAAGAAATGTATTTAAAAGTGGTTCCATTTAAATGGTTTGAGTCGCACACAAACAAAATCCGAGAAACAGCCAATAAAATATCTATCAAGAGGGTTAGAAAAAAATAATGGATAAAAATGTAACTTGGCGCAATAAGAGTGTATCAACGTCAAGTAACAAGCATGAGGTCAACGTTTACTTTTGGTTTCACACTGACAGTGGTCTCCTGGGTGAAAGTTAGGGCTGTCCTCGACCCGTTGATTTAATCAACAGATCTGTGAGCTTCTTCATTAACACACGAAAGCCCCACTTTAAATCAAGCGTTTTCCAGACGTGTGTTCATGAATTTGTTCGAAATAAGTCCTTCAGCATGTAAAAAAAAAAAAAAGCTTTAAAAAATGCCTTATCGACGAACCAAGACCTGAACGACCTATTAGTCGACTGACCCCTGGTGAAGGTCCCTTGTTTGTTTGGCCCATCCATCATCCGTCCCACACAGTGACTGAGCCGAGAAATATCAGACACAAAACGCTTTAAAGACTACAATGTTTGTTTTTATTGACTTTGTATGTTGCTGTCAGAGATGTCGATTACAACACTTTTTTTTCCTCTCCCCAAATCAGGTCTGTAACGTGATGAGCCCCAGCCAGAACAACTGGCTGAGGACGGGCTGGCTCCCCCGGGACGGAGCGAGGAGGATCTACATCGAGGTCAAGTTCACCCTGAGAGACTGCAACAGCATGCCTGGAGTACTGGGCACCTGCAAGGTAACACTAAGACGGAGAGAGGGAGACGATGCTGTAAAATAAGAGTTTTTAAATGTTCCCAATGTAACTCATATTCATATTGAAGTCTGTTTAAACTCCTACGAGACTCACAATGGCCTTTAACCACAGGTATACAATTATTTCCTACTTAAGTACTTTTGTGACTTTTGACATTTTAAAAGGTGAAAATAGACAAAGGTACCAAATAATCGTTCTCCGTGTCTTGTGTGCTTTGAGTAGAGATTTTTCCGACATAATTTTTTCCTTCCCGAAATCGATTCAGAGTCCTGAACTTTCCCACTAATAATTTTTCTGAAATCAGGGTTCACCGTCACGAATTTCAAATGTTATCCTTTTTCTTTGTTATTGTCATCTATATAATTGAAATGATTAGGAAATACATTTTTGATTTAACAATTTAACATTTGCAGTCCTATTTATGTCGTCTTTAGAGTGGTAGACGTTTGAGTTTCTTGCTAAAAACTACATTTTCCAAGAGTACATTTAAACACATCATGATAACATAATTTAATTTTCCTCCATTGGTATTTTTTAGTGAACTTGAACGCATCATAATGTAACTATACTTGTGACCTCCGTTAACGTTAGCTTGTTAGCGCCGTTTATTTAGCCAAGCAGGACTGTGCCGCGCAGCTGCTGTTAGCCGCTAGCAGCTAACGTTAACTAGCTCCCCTCCTGCAGATTTCAACACAGATCAGTTTTTCACGCTGTGACATCATCAGAGTGTTTAACCACAGGTGTGTAGCACCGGTTCAGAGGCAAGTCCTGATGCTGGTATCGGGATGATAACAACTCTAGTTGTGAGCTCATTTTAATCACCAAACGAAGAACTGACGGACCTTTTAGCGAAAGTAGACGTAAAAGTTCAAAGAAAGAAACATTTACGCCACCGCCAGAGGTGTTTTCAGTGCATCCAAAGCTTCGTGGTTGAATTTACACTAGTCTTCATGTTAGCTGTACTTTACATTACACTCTCAGTACTCATGCTACCTCGTTTATTCCTCAGGAAACCTTCAACCTGTACTACTACGAGTCCGACAGAGCAGTGGGCTCGGCCGTACGGGAGAACCAGTTCATTAAGATCGACACCATCGCTGCTGACGAGAGCTTCACGGGGGTGGACCTGGGAGTCCGCAGACTCAAACTCAACACTGAGGTATGAGCAACAGCACGGACACCGATTGATGCAACGGGCACAGCGTCGGTCCAACGCTCTTTGAAGCGCACGCTGTTCACTTTCTGAATCGTACGGGGTTTTTTTTCTCCAAATTCTCAACACGCACACCTCCGCGTGAGTTCAAGGTGAGCTGGAAGCATCCACAGCCCCGGAGAGCCTCTTCCAGTCTCGTCACTCAGGCTGTGTTTTTGCGCTCCATTCTGCGGATCTGTAGAAAGAAAACAAACAGCGGGGCTCAGTTCGGTATCATGGGAAATACTTTGATATTGATAAAATCTTCAAATTTGATACCAAACAGTGGAGCTCTACTCTTTTATTGGTCCCTTACATTGTTACAAAGACGAGGATCTGAAAGACGTGGTGTAATTCATCGAACGCTGACTTTACATTCGCGACACATTAATCCTGAATTAGCTAGAGGAAACGCAAGAACTTCAATTAGGTTAGGGGTCTGTTGGTACGGGGGCTTTGCGTTGACTGTTTAATCTTTCATGATTCCAGAGCTCAACTATATAACAAATATAAAAGTCAACAGATCTCAGGAAAAGACCAAAAACAACGCGGCGGTCCATCTCTTGGTACTTCCTGACTTCCCGACACCGTCTGTGGCTCTCAAGCCCAGGCTAATTGGTTCCTACTGAAGCAGATAATATTTAAAAGTAGTTACAAAGGCTTCATTTCCTAAAACAGCTGCGTATTTTTTAACAAAGCTAGTCTATTACTATTTTTATTTTAAGAGAATAAAATGCATTTTTGGGCCAATTTTATTTATTTTACATTCTATATATATTCTCATATAGTTAACTCTCCTACGATATTAATTTAAATTTAATAAGATTTTAGTTAATATAGATATAGATATATATCTTTGAGGCTGACAAATACTTTATCTGACATTCTTTATTTAAATGTATTTCTTTCTGCCATTTTGTCCAACTTTGGAGAGAGACCAAAATGGAGGACGCTAACGTGGCTTAATAGCTTTGCTACGCCATTCACTTTCACTGAACCTCCTCAGTCGGAACAATAACTGCTTCACAAATAAGGAACAGGAGTCCATGGTACCAATATGTTCTTTTCATTAAACCAAGCTACGCTGAAGAGCTAACGAATTTGCTAACTGCCCGTTAGCTCAGGGAGCTTCATTTCCCCTCAAACAACACGGTGAACAATGGTGATCAAAACGCCGTGGAGGGAAAATAGAGAGAGTCATTTACAGACACACATCTCCCTGATAACCATAAATCAACACGTATTAACACACAGTCATTACAAGGTGTTAAAAAGTCCATTAGAACAAATTAGACTAGTTCTTACTGCCTGGAAAAAAAGCTGTCCTTATTTATTCATATGCTTCCACAACAAACTTATGAAACAGTACTTTGAATCAGTTCCCAGGTGTTAAAAAGATAATCAACTGTGATACGAGATGAAAAACAAGTGTATAAAAATGTAAAAACATCCATGGTTCCGGGCTGCTGTTGGAGGCGAAGCAGATGATTAATGACTGCTGCCAAAGCGCAACACCAAACACCAGTCCAGAGATTAAATTAAGGCTGCGCTCACACTGCTTCCACCGGCTTTCTGGTGGGAAACCACTGTTTGAGCTTTTAGGATGAAACTTCCCCGAGAAAAAAACTTTGTAAACTCGGTTTGTCGAGGTTTCATATGTCTCCCATGTACAGAACAGAGGAGATTCAGTTATGTGTCACTAAGTCCCAAGTGATGTTGTCTCGTGCTTTAGGGTAGTGGAACCCTTTATGCATAAGGACCCCTCAAAATGAAGCTTTGTCTTCTTGTTGTTGAGTTGAACATTGAAATAATTCTTACAGGTTAGAAAAATAATTTCACAACAAATATCGTCAAATAAGGGCCCTGAAAACGTATTGTTCTTAAAAAAGGCAAATACTAGAATTGAGCCGATCTAAGCAAACCAGACAGTCCTGACGGCGGATTTTAACAAGGAATGTGTTAAATAAAAAAGCCGATGTCTCTGGTTCTGCTTTTTGTTTTTAATTTGGCCAACAATTTCATTCAACAATTCCAAAAAAAAACTGTTTTGTGTGTGTAGTTTTTCTACCGCTGCGGTTGCGAATTTTCCCGTAATTCGGCGCAAACGCAATTTCAAGAACCAGAATTACACGGCGTAGATTAAACTGCAAATGGAATCTGTTGGAGCCGAGATATCGTGACTGTGTTCACGCTATTGACTTTGTGGAATTTTAATATTTTAATATCACAACCAAGATCACCCTCCTTTAAACTTAAATTACATTTTCAATAACATTTCGAGGGAAGCGTATTTCCTCCCAGATCACGATGGCAGTTTTAAATTGAAACTAAACAAAAAACGCAACAAAACTACTCGGTTAGGATTCGTAAGAGATCTTGGTTTGTTACGTCACTTTAGCTTAATACGTGGCAATAAATATCTTAACGATTTCACGCGAGATACGAACAGCTGTTGTTGCGTTTGTTTGACCGCCCCCGACCTCAGACTACCGTGGACTGAGATGTTCTTGTGATGCGTCAAAAACTGGGAACGTAACATTCAGGAGCCCATGCAGCAGATAGGGACTTTAGTGCCTTTTCCCACCCGTGTTAATATAAAGACGGTTCTGTGTTCAGCCACAGTAAAGAGCGTTCACTTCCAAATCAAGGGGAACCATAAGCACACACACCCTCACTAATCACATGTCCTATTTAGTATCTGCTGTCGTGATGACCTCACACCCTCCTCCCCAGGTGCGAGGCGTGGGCCCCCTCAGCAGGCGGGGCTTCTACCTGGCCTTCCAGGACATCGGCGCCTGCATTGCCCTCACCTCCGTGCGGGTCTACTACAAGCGCTGCGTGGGCGTGAGCCGCAACCTGGCGGTGTTCACCGACGTGGTGACCGGCGCCGACTCGTCCTCCCTGGTGGAGGTCAGGGGTCAGTGCGTGGACCACGCCGAGGAGAGGGACACGCCCAAGATGTACTGCAGTGCGGAGGGGGAGTGGCTGGTGCCCATCGGGAGATGCGTGTGCTCCGCCGGGTTCGAGGAGCACAGAGACTCCTGCGTGGGTGAGTTGATTCGGGGGGGGTTTGATTCTCGGCCCAGAACCCAGTTGGGGACCAAACCGCCCCGCCGGGTCTGGGCCGATCCGGGCTGTCATTTTTCAAATTTCCCCCTGGGCTTGGTTCGATCAGGGCTCACCCCAATTTTCCTCTGTTTTTTAATTTAATTCAGACCTTTTGGTTTGTGTCACGTCATGAATAATAATAATGTTTAAGTTATAATTATAGTTTTTGGGCTGTGCTGAACTTTCAATAAGAGAAAGGCACACGTTGGATATCCAACAGAATTATCCGTTTTGTGTTACCAGAATAACAATTTTATTTTTGCACCCAACACGGAGATTTCCCTCAGTTTCAGTCTAAATCATATATTGTATTAATATACGAGTATGTTTTCTTAATTGATTCATTTGAATGAGTAGAGGCTGCTTCTCTCAGTAATTGTTAACATTTCAATAACGTCACTGCAGCAGATATCGTAGAACATTAAGCCTCAGTAAAAAAACGATGCTGCTATATACTTTTGTCTATATTCATAAAATTATACTTTTATTTTTTACAATGGAAATTATTATTATTTTATAATCTGGCTCAGTCTCAAAACTGCGGTGGTCGTAATATTTAATAAAACTAGTTTGACTATAAAATCCAACACATGGGTACTATAATATATATATCTATATATAGATAAATAAATATATATCTATATATCTATATTTTGCAACATAATAGCCATAATGAGGCAAACTATCAAAAGTGAAAAGGACTTAAAACACAGGTGTGTTGTCCCCCGTCCCCAATATCTGCATCACTATTGGGATTATTGCCAGTTAATTGTTGTCGTTTGCTGCAATTATTTTGCATTAAATTGTTTTCTGAGTCGAGCTGCCGAGACAATATTTCACCAATGAATCCAAAAACAGTCCAAAAATGAAATATGGATCTTTATTTGAACTCATGTTTAAACCAGAAGTAACAGAATAAAGAGTCTAAATAACAGCAGTGTTGCTGTTGACGGTCTGTATCAGTAGTCAGAGTTCTGTTGGGCCTGTAGATGATTTGATTTGGACTCATAATAGGAGGAGGCTGAAGTATCTCTGATAGAACATGAGAACAGTAAAACAGACCATAATAGCTCACGGGGCCCATTACACTGTTTAACGTCCTCGTATCTGTTCAGAGCGCTTCTCCTGACAATGACTTCTTCTCCTCATGGAGAAACGGTCCAGTGAGCGACTCTGAGACTCCATATTTACTCCTCGGGGTGTGAACACTTACCGAGCGAAGAGCGACAACGAATCCGTCTTTTTCCCAAAATTCAAGGAGAGATTCTGCGGAGGATGCTGGGAAAGAAAAAAAAAATCCTTTTGGCCCGTTTGATGAATTTCAAATCAAACCTCGACAAAATCACGTAAGCATCGAGGAACCGTCTCTAGAATGTAATAAATAAAAGCCTTTCTGAAGCGAGACGCGAGTTTGGAACGGTCCTACGCTTTCTTTCCCGGTGAATGGAGAAGTCTGTTTGAAGTCGTGACTGTGGATCCTGTGGATCCTGAGGAAAGGTCACGTTCTGGTCAAAAGCTTTTTCTTCCCGAGGCGTGAAGCTTTCTCTCTCTCTCAGGTAAATAGTGAGGAAACAGCCGAGAGTCCGTCTGAGCCGAACGCTTCCTCTCGTCCAGACGCCGGGGACGAATGAGAAGTGAGACGTCTCGGACGCAAGGACTCACAAAGACCTCTTTTTTTTTTTTTTTTTGCGTGTTTGTTTTTGTCTTTTTTGATTTTTTGTGATTGCTCGACCTCGTGCGGAAGACCTGCGTGCGTCTCAGGTTGCCAGAGGTTAAAGTGATTAAAACCTATTAATCACAGAGCGATGGATAATTAAACGCTAAAAGCAGTTTGTCAGCCAAACGAGCCGAACGAGACACGCAACACCGGTTAGCTCGCACCCCCCACCTCCCACCCCCTTCCTCCTCCCTACACCCACACACACACACACACACACACACACACACACACACACACACAGATCTCTGTTGTGTCTCTTTGGTTCACGACGAGAGCTCCTTGTCGAAATGTGTTTAAAAGCGTGGGAAGTGTGTGTGTGTGTGTGTGTGTGTGTGTGTGTGTGTGTGTGTGTGCGCGTCCGGTTCAGAGGGCCACTCGCAGACGTTCTATAATTAGTTGCAGCCAATTAGCATCGGCACGGAAAATGCAAAAACACCCCGTAAAGAAAGAAGATTAAAACCACCTGGTGTCACGTTGTGTTTGTAACGTTGCTGATTTTATCAAGAGGGGTTTGTGAATACAGCACTCTGTGTTTATATTTATTTCTCTACCATTAGGGTGCAAATAGAAATCACTGGCGTTATCATGTAATCCTCAGCCGGAGGGCGACCCCCCCCCCCGCCCCAGTATTCCATTCACCGTTCCACTACGTCAGCCGGAGCAGAGAGAGAGAGAGAGAGAGAGAGAGAGAGAGAGAGAGAGAGAGAGCTCCTCAGTATCTCCTCCGCCGACGTCTCGTCTCTCTCTGGCGTCAAAAAACTGGGTCGCCGTGCTAATTCGGCCCCTCGCCGAAGCCAGCCGCAGTCACGCACACACGAGACCGGGGCGAGGAAGGGGGCGGGGCCGGGGGCACGAGATGGTGAAAGGAAGACGGCTTAAGTGGCGAAGTATGTGTGCGCAGAGAGGAGTCATGAATGTGCGTGAATATGTGTGTGTATGTGAGCGTGCTTAAGTGGTTCTCCCCTGACAAAGGTGCAGGTCTCCGGCTGAGAGCACGACATGCTGTGTGTGTGTGTGTGTGTGTGTGTGTGTGTGTGTGTGTGTGTGTGTGTGTGTGTGTGTGTGTACGCGTGTGTGTGCGTGTGCGGGGTTGCGTGACATGCCGTTGGAAGTGTCACAGCGAGGGAGGCGATGAAAGAAAAGAAGAGAAGGGAGGGAGAGCGGTTGACTGGACCCCTCGTCCGCTTGAGTTTACATCAAAACACTGTGTGTGTGTGTGTGTGTGTGTGTGTGTGTATACATGTCTGCAGGTGCGTACTGTACTCTGTGTGTGTGTGTGTGTGTGTGTGTGTGTGTGTGTGTGTGTGTGTGTGTGCCAGTGAAGAATGGGCTAAAGTGCCCCATACAGTGAGAGCGATCGAGGACACACTGATATGAGACACACACACTTAGGCTGGTCACATCTACTCAGCTCAGCCGGGCCCACCCGAGCCTGACACACACACACACACACACACACACACACACACACACACACTCACACATGTGGGTTAGTTCACTCCTCTGCTCGGTCAATGGACCACAGCCTGTCCTCCGTGGTCCGTGAACTGCTCCGTGCCTCCCGGTACTTTCATGGTTTACGGTTGAGTCGGTAGGAAAGAACACAATCCAGCTCCTAGGATGGGCGACACACACACACACACACACACTTACTGGAACTACTACATCTACAATAAGTACAGCGCCCCCCCCCCTCCCCCTTTTTTATGGTCCCCCTGAAGCGTCACTTCTATGCTCTGTGTCACCTCTTCACTGAAGCTCCACGGTGTGAGTGGAATCCTTTCAAAGATATAGACCAGAGTTTAAAGAAAGTAAGAAGTGAAACACAACACTCTAATGTGTGCTGTGGATCTGTCCAATAGTCTGGAAGAAGATGAAGAAGAGTCCAAACTGACCGGTGCATGAGACACTTCATGTACTTCATAATGATCCGTTGATCATGCATTACGATGTCAGGCTTATACCTCATGCTGCAGTGACGAGCGGTTGTTTGGTTAACATTCGACGGTCTTTATTCTAACTCTAACCGAGTGGCTTTGTGACCTGACGCTGAAATGGGTCGTGAGGTGAGGTGAAGTGCCGTCCTGGCTGCTCTCCTCACTCCTCCCCGTTAGGCAGACGGGAGTCGTTGGCTCCTCCTCTCCTCAGAGATCGCTCAGAGCCTCTCTGACTCCCCTGTACGCAAACTCTCCTCCCTCTCAGTCAGGGAAGGCTGGAAGAGTGCAGGAAAGGGAATGAAGGGAATGAAGGGAGCGAACGAGGAGAGAAAACATAACGGAGATTATGAAACAAGAGGTGGCTCGTCAGACCAGAAGAAGACACCTAATGTGATCGTTATCTGTCAACGTGGCACCTTGGAGAAATATCAGAGGAAGGCAGCGGCAGGCGACAAGCAGGATTTAATATTCCTGTCTTCTATATTCATATTTCATCACACGCACAGAGGAGCTGAGGGCTTTGTCCTTTCTCTGGCCTGTCAGCACCTCCTCCCTCCTCCTCCTCCTCCTCCTCTCGGCTGTCACTGCTCCTTACTTTTGGTATTTTCCTACTTCAAACATATGATGACGTACACACACACACACACACACACACACACACGTCTGTGACAGGGTGAAGTGTCCTCGTTGACCCGGGGGTCCCTAAGGTGTAAACAGGTGAAAACAGCTGACAGTCAGCTGTTACACCGGTGTGATGGCTTCATGATATACTGCGTGGTGCTGCTTCGATTCACCACATTAACCGGACCGGATCAACCGTTACGACTGTAGCGATAACCTCTGATCACGGGCCGTTAATGGGCGTCACATTGGAGCAGTTGAAGCGTCGGTCGGGGTTGAAGCGCTGAAGGCAGTTGAAGTGTTCAAATGAAAAGGACTTGAGCTGAACGTTGAAACCCAGCAGGCAGCATGTAAACGCTTCAAAGTAGTTCAACTAACGGTCGACAGGAGCAGCTGAACGCAGTCGAAGTGTCAAGTTAAGGTTGAACCGACGGAAGAGTTTAAACTGTCAGATGGATTGTAAGCGTGAACACTGAGCGTAGTTGAAGGCGGCGGTAGATGACGTCCGCGATCAATCGACATTGATTTCAATGGAAGAAATACGAGTTTCCTCTTTAACGACGTAAAGCTACATGAAGCGCCCTGTTCACACAGCTGTGCATACAATACATGTCGTCTCACTCACCGAGTTTAAGGCGGAATTTAAGCTAATAAATCTAATTCTCCGGCACGCGCCGAGCGCCGCGTCTTTCATCCGAAACCCACGACGACTTCCTCCGGGCTGCAAAGTTCCTAATGAAGATGCAGTTAAGTGATTTGGGGGAACAGACGATGGCGAGAACTTCATTATTCCCCGGCTCACAGCCACTCGAGTGGAACACGATATTCATAATTGCTGTCGGAATCAACTCGTGCCGGTCCCGCTACCGGGAACGTACGAGGAGCTCAAATTGAGGCGGTCTCCCGGGAGGGGGAGGCGGGGGAATACGAAGTGATCAAATTAGTTCCGTCCTCCTGGCGGTTTGTAAACAACCGCTGATCAACAACACTGTTTCTGTTTGCAGGCAAATGACACGGAGGCTGCAGAAACACACCCACGCTCACAGCCTCAGGGCGACGCACACACACACACACACACACACACACACACCCACTGACTTGACACTGAAAGTGACACAAACTCGCTCGCACTCGAATTTGAATCCTCCCCCATTTCTCTGGATATTTGTATCAGTTGAACTCTAAAAGGAAAATGGGATTTTTTTTTTTCGGCCATCATTTTTGTGGTTGAGAACACCGGACATCTGGGAATATCTTCAGATCTCTCTACTCAGTACAAACAGAAACAGGAGAACGGTTCGGTTCTACTCTGCCGACTTAGTAACAAGTCTTTAATCAAGACATCCCTCTAACGGAGCGTCCCCCGTGTCGGACGAGTGATGCTGCCGTCTTCACAGATCTCAGCAATTACTTTGTCCAAAACAAAAGTAATCACAAGCGACACAAAGCGTCCCGTTCGCACCGCGCAGACACAAACGCACACCCGGCGTGGTGATCGTCCACGGAGCGATGTCAACCGCCGCCGAACGGAAAAAAAAAAAACTTTACAAAAGACGAAATAACAGCGATCGCAGCTGCTGCGGCCTCAAGCTGTGCGCTGGGAAACGTGTGCGTTAATGTGTGTGTGTGTGTGTGTGTGTGTGTGTGTGTGTGTGAGTGCTGTGCATCTGTTTGAGTGCGTGTGAGCGTCAGCGCGGTGGGATTTGCTGTTGCTGTGCCAAGACTAATTAAGTCTCTGTGTGTGTCTGGATGGTCCTCACTGGTGGAGGGGATTCTGATTGGTCAGTGTGGAGAGGAGAGCAGGAGAGGGAACGAGGGAAGAGGAGATGAGAGGAGGAAGGGGGAGAGGAGGAGAAAAAAAAAAAAAAAAAGGAGGAAGGGAGGGAAGCAAAGAGAGGTGCGGAGGAGAGGAGACCGGGAAGGGAGTGTGTGTGTGTGTGTGTGTGTGTGTGTGTGTGTGTGTGTGTGTGTGTGTGTGTGTGTGTGTGTGTGTGTGTGTGTGAGAGCGCGAGGGACAGCGAGCGATAACAGAATGAATCATATCTCAGCCAGACACAGCACCGTTGTGTCACTCAAACTTCCCCCCAATCTTTGTTGTGATTGGCCGAGGCCCTATCTCCACAGCAGGTGCAAAGGGCTACACGTCGGTGCACAAAGCAACTCTGCCGACACACACACACACACACACACACACACACACACACACACGTGCACGCCCATGCTACCGGCCGCACAAAGACACACGCTAACGAATCCTGTTATGCTCAGCCCCGTACGAAACGCTTAATTCAGGAATAAAAGAAGCGCCCGAGAGAGCCGCCGGGCAAGCTATTGATTGAGTGCGTGCCACCCTTGGCCCCGCAGTAGCCACCCGGTGTCCCGGTCCGGTGTCTAGGAGCTATTAGCGCTGACAGTAAAGAGACAGGCAACATGATAGCGGATCACTGGGAAGCTGGCAGCCTCCGTCTGAGGGGACTGCGGGACTTCTTCAAATGATTTCCTGCCCCGGCTTCTTGTCGAGTTAAACTGATGTGCGCACGGGGCGCTGTCATCTACCGCTCCCTCCTCCAGGCCTCCGCTGACGGGAACGCAGTTTGTATGGATGTGGATGGTTGAATGTATGTGTGTGTGTGTGTGTGTGTGTGTGTGTGTGTGTGTGTGTGTGTGTGTGTGTGTGTGATGAATTGCAATGATGTTGGCATTTTAAAAAAAAGAAAAAAGAAGGGGGAAGCAGTGGCGACATCGTCAGTAGGGAGACTGAATTTCACTCCTCCATCATTGTCAGTTGATTCCTTGGATAAATCAAACTGAGACTAGAGAAAGACTGAACGTTTACTTTACGTCATTTGTCCAGAGTCCGCTCTAATGCAGCGAGGAAAGACCTCAGTCGTGATGAGTCAAACGCTTCATCTTGGAAACGCTGCACTTTGTGTTTTGCATGCTGGGCTGGAACGACCCGCTGACCTCCGGTTCTGACTAATGAAGTGAATGTCTTTAAAGCTGCATTCTCTCTAGTGTCCACCAGGGGGCGACTCCTCTGGTTGTATAGAAGTCTAGTCTAAAATGACTCTACTTCTCTCTTGATTTATTCCCTCAGTAAACATTGTGAACATGAGTTTATGGTCTCAGTCTCTAGTGAACCGGACCGTTCCGGGTGTTGTTGAACAGCTCCGATTGAGCCTCTTTGTCTGGATCGGAGTTCCTCAGTTGCTCCGTCTGTACTTCCTAATCCGCATGTGGACTCCCAGCTCGTTGTGTGAGCCGTGTGATGGATCGGAGAGGACTCGCACCTTGTTTTGAATGTTAAACTTTTCTTTTCTCTTCGCTCTGAGACAGATATGTTGTGACTGGAGACCCGGCTGTGACCACATTAGCGCAGCGTGACTCCTGCCTCTGAGCACCTCCCCCCCCCCCCTCCGCGCACTTTGTCCTTTTCAAATATATAAATAATCAAAAAATAAAAAAACAACAGTTGATTAATTTCCCCTCCGATGCACCGCGGCAATCGCTAATGTCAGAGGAAAAAAGGGAAAAGTTCAGCCTCTCGCCTCTCACTTCCATTTCCGACACTCGCGCTTCACACCGTCTGATCTCCTCAATCCGCCGCTAATGCTCCCTTCAGAGTGCCCGTCGCTTTTTGAGCTACCCCCCCCCCCCCCATCAGACACAGTTTAATGGTGACAGCCGTTCAATCGGATAATTAACATCCGTTTAACGCTCATTACCCGGGATGTATTTGTCTCGTTTGATTTGTAATTACCAGGCGTTTTTCACAGGGAAAACACTGCAGTAATGTTTCCTTTGTGACGGCTTCATTGATGGGATTGATCTGAACCCGGCGGGGAGGCCAACGGGGGGGGGGGGGGGGGGGGGGAACGCACACGGACCGACCGGAGATATCGACACTGTGCGTCTCCGTCTGTCCCCCGCGTCAGCGTTCTTCAGGCAGACGGAACCTCTGACAGCTCCAAGTGTCTGTACCATGAATTCATGGTGATTTACACACAAGCGCTGAATTAAGCTCATTCACATGTACCGCGTACACAAAAGAAGTTGATTCCATAACGGAAAAACTCCACATGTTTTCTACAGCAGCAGACAGATGTGAACTCATTCATTCTCAAAGCATTACACTTATATGCATTAAACTTGCATTTATTGATTTTTTTTGGGGGGGGGGGGGCAAAATTCAATAATGAATTCAAAAGTAGTGTATTGTGCACTTTTATTTTGAAAGTACTGCTATATGGACAAAAAGGTCAATAACATTTAGTTTGAAACACTTTAAACAAATCAGGTTATTTTAACAGCAGTATTCTCTTTACACAGTAGCAGATATAATACAGTTATAATGATTCTGATCACAGATATTCAGCCTTTATCTTCATGTGTAATAGATGATATTTAAATACACACCTTTAAAACTGCAAACCTATCTACTTCATGTTTTTATGTTTGTGAAATTCTCAGTAGGATAACTAAATGATGTATATTATACATATTACAAACAAAAACACTTTAAAAACTTCAACAAAAATAATGTAAATGAATCATTTATTTTTTGGCTTTTTTTGGTATTTTGGTCAGTCATATGCAACGCTGAGTACCGTGTACTATGTGTGGTATAAGTTATAAATGTATGTTGGTACATAGAGGGCGATAAGAAGCTGTACATGGAGGGACTTAGGACCCAGGGGAATGAAGGTGAAAGAACCAGGAAGAGACGCCACACAAACAGCTGTTCACCGCTAGCTGCCGGTTCTTGTGTTAAAAATGTCCGCTTAATAAAAAAAAAACTGCGTTAATGTGCGATAAAATAATTGTCGGCGTTAATTAATGTGTTAACGCGATAATAACGCGTTACACGCCTCACCACAGTATGTTCTCAGCTAGCTAGCCGCTAGCTTTGTCTGTCACTTGGTGCCGGTAGAATACATGGAGCTTCTCCACCTTCTGCTGAAAACACTGAACAAAACAAAGAAAGGGGAAACATCCAACCAGGCGGTAAAACCAAAGCAATTAGCTAAAAGGCGCTAACGCGTCTTGTAGAGCCGCTGGGCGAACGCAGTGTGCTAATTGATTCCATCGTTAACGTGCAAAAAACACAGATTAGTGTAGCTGGAGGTAATAGCTGTCACCATGCTATTGTTGGCTGACACCAACACGACAAACAGCCCCTGAAACGCAATTTAGCTTCCGAGCTAATGTTCCCCTCTTGTCGTCTAGTTAGGTCACATATCTCATGCTGAAGTCGAGTCTTATTCTTCAACACGCTGGCTAACAAACATCCGTCCTTATTTGTCTATAGCAGGTGGACTTTGACTTCCATGATTAAATATGCAGTGATCATATCTCCAGGGGAAACAAACAAACAGTTTAGAGTTTGCCACGTTTCTCCGGCTGATTTCTTTTCGGTTTCAGTTGCAGCCTAAATGTTTTCGTCGCCTCTAATAGTGATTGCAGTGACTGTCTGTGTCGTCCTCTGAGCCCAACACAAACGGGCCACATATCTATCTATCCTCCTTAAAGGATCCTTAACCAGTCCCATCCAAGGCCATCCATCACCGCGCAACCCGGACGTGCCGCAGAGTAAATCCGGCCTACCTCAAATTAGAAGGCCACTCATTTGTCGAGAGCGTACGGCGGCGGCTGAGGCAGAGCAGGCGATCCAGCTGTTCGTATCTGGACCGCGCGCCGTAACAGGAGGGACGACGTGGATGGCTCGTGTCCCATTTCCACAGTTGATCTCGCCGACACGTTCATCCATCACTCGGACAGCTCCGGCGGCTCGTTAGCGGCTTGGCGGCGCTCCCCGGGGAGCCAGACGAGGAGCCGTCGGCTCACTCTGTCGGCGGATTTTCGGAGCGCGCTCGATTCTTTTTTACGAGGTCGACGCCGAGCGAAGTCTGGGACGTCAGGACTCGACGTGTTCCCGAAGCACACGGACAACTTCTAGATCTGCTCTTGAAGACAGATATACGGTTAAAGGAACATTTGTGTCACTTGCTGTCCTGAAACCCAGTTTGCTGCCGGTGTTGCTGGCTGCTTTACTGTCACGCCAAAATGAATTAAAGAAAGATTACATGAACCGTTCTGCACAGTCACTTCATCAATATGTTGAAAATAAAAATGAAACTGTCCAATCACAGCCATGGGAGGAGTTTATCATTGCAGCTCATGACTGATGTTTTATTATAGTAGATATGGTTTCTTTGACTCCATCTTGACTCATACTTTAGACTCTAGACTGCTTAGACTTGAACTTTTCTCTGACTAAACCTAAAGCTACAGTTAAATATAAAGTCAACATGTGAGCTGGATGTGTTTCAAACAGTCGAGCCGGTCGTAGCAAACGTACTGATTTTACAGCTAAAAACCGAAAATGTGTCTGAAAACATTTGAGGCAAGAAATCAATAATAAAATCTTGATTCTTATTAGTGTGACAGTTTGATCAGAGTTCAGAGCTCTGTGATGACGGACGACTCCTAGAGACTCCTAAGCTGTGATTGGCTGTTTGTTTGCTGTTGGATCTTGAAGCAGAGCGGACTCAGAGCCAGCACCGGATGGGAGCTTTCACCGGCCGAACCCAGGTTACACCCCCCCCCCCCCCCCCCACACACACCCCCCCCACGTGTTTATTTACTCACTTATACAGGGAATAAATCAAGGTCAGCACACAACGCCGCACACGGCTATTAAGATTCATTGTAATGCAAATTCTCCCGTAGCGAGCGCGCTCCACTGACAGGTGCTGACACGCCACACGTGAACACACACACACACACACACACACACACACACACACACACACGTGAACACACACTCGTGAACAAACACACATGTGAACACACACTCGTGAACACACACGGAACGACGCGCGCGTTCACCAACGTACAGATTCTGTAAACACGTTCCGTCAACCGCTGCGACTTTATCTGTTTCTATATCGCTTGTCTGAAAAGTCCTCTGCTCATCAGTTTTATCAAGATGATTGTACAGTAAAATGAAACACACACACACACCCTGAAGAATATTCAATCATATTAAGAACATTCTGCTCTGAGCAAACCGACGAAAAATAGTTTTTATTTGTTGAGTTTGGGATGAGAACGGGGCATTAAATGACACGAGGAAAAGCCCTCCTAAGAGGGCTCTTTGAACACATGGTGAGATGGTGAATGTAGGTGAGACCTCACAGAGTTCAGGTCATCATCCACGCCGTCGACAGACACTCCTCTGGGCAGGAAAGAAAAAGGCTCACTTCCTGTTTTGTGTATCTGACAGATCTCCTCTCGTGCTCGTCTGTCCTTGACTTCAGGTCTCCAACAACGACGCTTCAAAAAGACGCGTTATATAAAATATAGAGCATGAATCCAGAGCTGAAGCTGAAGCTCAGCTCGTTAGAGGACCGCCCAGAAGCCATCGATCACCTCGCTGCTTAGAGGTGTCAGCCTCTCTACTCTTCTTCTACCGATGGTGATGATGATGATGATGACGCATTTGAAAATCATATCTTAATATTTCCCTCCATCCAGAGCATCAGAAGTGAAGTGAAAGGTTATCACAGCTGGTCTCGACACAGACCGCCTCCCCCTCCCAACCCTTTGAATATTCACCTGGCGCTGATAAATTCATGTTGTGTGCGGTTACTGCATCAGACACGCGGCGCATGCATTATCATAACCCTTGTGTGTGTGTGTGTGTGTGTGTGTGTGTGTGTGTGTGTGTGTGTGTGTGTGTGTGTGTGTGTGTGTGTGTGTGTGTGTGTGCAGAACTCCCGGTGAATCTGTCAAGACGCTTCAAAAGCGCTTCGCCTGCCTCTCCGCTTGATGAACGAGCCGCTTCGATGTTTATCGTGACCGGCTTCTCAACTCAGGGGGTTCACAAAGAAACATCAAGGGATGGAGGGATGGAGGGATTAACGGGATAAAGAGGGAGAGAGAGAGGGAGAAAACAGTCCGGCATAAACGTAGAATAGTTTCTGGCTCCGGTTAGTTGGGGCCCCGACAGCGACGGAGGAGAGCGCCACTTTAATGCAAATCAATTAAAGATTCAATATCCTGGTACTTAATGTCGCTCAAAGATTAAGACGTTCACACTTATTTCACACTCGGTTTGGCAGTAGCCGACACCAGAAGCTTCAGCATGTGGAACTGTAGATATCCAGATGAAATACTGAATAATCATCTACCGTTATAAAGAGAAGAAGAAGAAGAAGAAGAAGAAGAAAAAGGGCCATTTTCAGATGCCCTGCAGACATCAGCAGGTTTTTAATTAACGATGTTCTTATTGGGCGTTACTTAGAGTTAAACAAGTGGAGATATCTCCTCTCGCTCCACCGCCGAGGCTGTGATCACTCTGTCATCACTTCCCCAAAAACCCTGTAGACTTTAGAAGTAGAAGTCCATCTGATCGGAACCGTGTTCAACTCCATTTACCAGACTCTGAAAACATGTGGAAGAACCACGATGAGAACCAGCTGTTGGGTTCACAGGACGGTCGTCACTGGTGACGGCGCCTCACGAGTGTTTCTTTGCTTCTCGCGTCATTGGTTCATGTTTCCTCTCCTCTTCTTTTTTACCACTTCACTTCCTGCCTTTGTGTGTTTTTCCCGCTGCTTTTGATTGCCCCGCCCCCCCACTGCTGATCACTTTCACCTGTCCCTCGTTAGCCCTGATCACCTGACCTGATCACCTGGTCTCATTCCCTCCAAATGTGTCTCTCTCTTCAAATACCAGCCTAGCTCCTTTGTTTGTTTTACATTTAAGATATAATATATTATATATTAAAACTACCCAGCATCATATTTGAATTGAAAGCTCCACCTTGAACAGACTTTGA
Source organism: Cebidichthys violaceus (assembly GCF_023349555.1). Taxonomy (NCBI): domain Eukaryota; kingdom Metazoa; phylum Chordata; class Actinopteri; order Perciformes; family Stichaeidae; genus Cebidichthys; species Cebidichthys violaceus. Next base: position 1,126,558 of record NW_027176340.1, on the reverse strand, counting down.
GTCCATTTTAAGTGCATTGTGGTGACTAATGATGGTGATTAATAGTGTTACTATTAATAGTAAATCTATATTAATAATATTATGATACTCATCGGTGAAATACACGTTTTCTAACTGCCTGCTTTGCTAAAACAGCCGAGGTTGTAGAGAATACAATGAATAATCAGGTGAAAAACTATCAAATTAAACACCATTATGCAGGATATCATGGAGATCTAATCACATGGTTGAATAGCACATCCAGGGTGTGTGTGTGTGTGTGTGTGTGTGTGTGTGTGTGTGTGTGTGTGTGTGTGTGTGTGTGTGTTTGTGTTCTCTGCTCAGTCATGGTGAACTGTTGCATGTGTACTTTTCGGGTACAAGCATCGACGGAGGTTTCATTCCATTTCAAACGCATCCAAGAATGTCTCAGTCAGGAGCCCAGAATACATTTTTAACGATCCGCTTTGTTATAATTTCACTCACGTTGGTTATCCAATTTCATGGTTCTTTCAGCACCTTTTGAAATCCAAAGCACCTAGAATGGCCCTCTGTGAACTCCAACAAGAGAACGGTTAGGAGGACACGGCGTCTGGAAACTAACACTCGGCATTCTGGGTAAAGGAAGAGCGAACGCGAGCGCGGCCCCGGCGACTGCTGCTCCTCTCTGAGCGCGTGCAAGGTTTGCCGCCGCCCCCATTTACCGTGGCAGAGAAGCCTATTAACCGCCTGGAAAGAGAATATATTTATCAGAGCGAGCCTCCATTATTAATCAGCGCGGAGTTAAAAGTGAATCCGTATCAGAGGAGCTGAATAGGGTTGAAACGCGGTCTGGATTCTGAAGGGGGTCTCACTGGGAGTATCAACAGTGCAGAGCCTCTCCAGCCCAAATCTGAGCAGAAAGAAATACCACTTTCATCTCCCCTGCTCCGCGGCCTCCACGGTTACAAGGCCTGTAATTATACATAGATTTGGAGGATGGGGGGGAGTTATGTCCTTAAAATGATTGCTGTGGAGGAGATGACACAGTTTTGAAAATGTTGGTATGCACAGGGTGTGATTGACGCCTTTCTGGCCACTCTCTCCCTCTCAATGTTATCACGGCCTGAGTGATTATGGGAGAGCAGAACCCTCTCTTTACTCTCTCTCTCTCTCTCTCTCTCTCTCTCTCTCTCTCTCTCCCCCTCCCTCTCTCTCCCTCTCTCTCTCTGCAGCCTGTGAGGTGGGATTCTATAAGCCGGTGGCGGGCGATGGCCTGTGTGGTAAATGTCCTCAACACAGCCACTCGGAGACCAGAGCCGCCCTCTCCTGCCCCTGCGACTCCAACCACTACAGAGCGGCAGATGACCCACCAGCGGCTCCGTGCTCCCGTAAGCACAAACCACACAAGATCACCTGATCCCACAGGCCAAGGCCTACGCACACACACACACACACACACACACACACACACACCCGCAGACAACACACGGCGACTTGCCGAATGCATCTACGTCTCAAAAACCCAACTAATTTCTGTTTGACCAAACCTCCCGCTCTCTTTTTCTCCAGGCCCTCCATCTGCTCCGGTGAACGTCATCTCCTCGGTCAACGGGACGTCGGTGAATTTAGAGTGGGATCGTCCTCTGGACACCGGCGGCCGCAGCGACCTGAAGTACAGCGTGTTGTGTCAGAAATGCTCGGGGGAAGGGGGGCCCTGCGGGGACTGCGCGTCCTCCCCGGGAGGCGCCGGCGCCGGGAAGGCCGGCGGAGGGCCGAGCGCCAGCGTCAGCGGGATGGTGGAGCGCTTGGGCACCGCAGCGGTTCGATTCGTTCCCCGCCAGACCGGCTTGACGGAGCCCTGGGTGACGGTGCTCAACCTGGTGGCTCACACCAACTACTCCTTCCGGCTCCTCGCCATGAACGCAGTGACCCACCTGAGCAGCGAGCCGTCGCCTTACGCCTTGGTCAACATCACAACGAACCAGGCAGGTAGGGTTCGGAACAGTGACAGTTTCTCATCTCGGAGGCTTTGGCTCACGGCACACACTGGCCTTCTATGGAGCTCACCAACACCTAAACTCACTGTGCATCCACTGTCCTGGGTTCTGCTACTGTTCCCACTGTGTCAGGAAATACATCTCTATAAAACCTACTGCACTCTACCTCCTCAGCACCATGTAGAGACCAGCTGGTGAACACGGTAGAGCATTTAGCAGCTAATCAGACATACATTTTAAGTTGGTGGAGACCAAAAACAGAGCTAAAAGAAAGTGAATATTGGACTTACACCGACTAGGTGGTCAGAAACAAGACTCCAAATGAATGATCATGTTGCTCCATGACTGTTGCATGTCTAAATAAGCAACTCTTTGCTAATAAGTTTGCCATATCAACTTAAAAGTTGACCAACTGGTCAAAAACTCTCTTATTGCAGTAATGTTCCTGCTACATAATGGGCTACAACATAGCCAGAAGCGCCTCAGTATGACTTCAGGCCCCGGTTCTGCGGTCGTCTTGGAGGCCCTTCCCTTCCTTCACAATATGCGACATTAATTCAGCACCGCCCATCAGTGGACAGCGACAAATAGTGAACGGAGTGCCCTCCTGATCAGCGAATTTGTCGCTGTCCGCTGATGGGCGGTGCTGAATTAATGTCGCTGTTGCATATTGTGATCACATAGCTTTGTCTTGACTTATTGCTGACATTTTGTCTCATATTGATGAGCTTCACATTGTGTGTACTGATCAGCAGGGCACTCTGTTTACCATTTGTTCCGGTCCGCTGACGGAGGGAGCTGAATTAATGTCGTGAAGCGAGGGACGGGCCCCTAAAACCAGCTATTTCTGCACATAAATATTCACGACGTTTTATCTCGCGAAAACATTTAGCTTCAATCCATATTTGTTGGCGTTTAGCCTTTTTTAAAAACTACATTTCCCTTGCCAGCCCGTGCATTAAGGAGCCATTGTGCTCAGGGTGGTATTGATCGTATGTACTGATGTGAGCCAAACATCTCCAATAACTCAAGAGTATCGTGACGTCCAAAAGCACACCGAGCGCTCTGTGAAATGACAAAAGAGCCCAAAGACAGGGTCTGCCGCTGTAACTATTTTTATTTTCAAGATAATAGGATTACAGCTGTGGTTTGTTCTCCACCTGTCGCCCCGTTTGCATCCAAGCCTTCCAGGTTCTTGGAGGTCCAGGTTTCAGGTTGTTTGCTCCTGTAGAGGAGAAAGACTTCAGACAGGACACGGGTTGTTCAGGGCTGCCCTGAAGTGAGATTCGGTAGCTGGTAGCATAGCAGCATGTGCAGACATTCAGTAGCTTCTGCATGTAAACGGATGTGTTGGAGACATTGACGCCCCAAAGCTCATTTAAAATGTCTCTCTCCACTACTAGCTCCCCTCCAGAACCGTGTGTGTGTGTGTGTGTGTGTGTGTGTACACAACAACTAGGAAACATTAGTTTGAGTTCTTCTGCCTTTACTGCGATCTCCTCCTCAATGTTCTCGAGCTCGGCTAACTTTTCCTTGCTGTGGGTCCTCGGGGCATTGGACTTTGTAATGAGCTTGGCCAGCCTTGCCCTCGGCTTCTTCCGCAAACCTGTCTGGCCAGACCTTCAGAAAACCTCTTGGATGGTTTTTCCTTTTTCTTATTTTAGGTCCTCCAGGAAATCCCCCTGCAGCCTCTCTCTTCTGGCCCTGCGCATCAGACTCCAGCTTCCTCCTCCTCCTCTCTCTGGAGGTGGACGCGGTGCCCAGACCAGGCTGGTGCCACAGAAGTCAGGAGCTCTTTTGTGAGGAGGAACTTTAGTAACCTCCCCCCCTCCCCCCGGTGTGGAAGCTTGTGTGTCTCTACATCCTTGTTTACAGAACAGCCTCTCTCCACAAAGGCCTGTCTGTGGGACAACATGGCTCAAAGCCCAAAGAACCACAGAAGAAGATGTCCAGCCTCTCTTGTATCGACGGGAAGGAGAGGAACTCTGCTCCCACGGGACGGGAGGGCCTCAGACTGTTGGAGAATGACATCAACTAAGAAACATCGATCTATTACTTTATATCAGCAACTTATAGTGGTCTTCTGAACAATATGATTCTGATTAGGGTGACGTAGTGACCTCTCCTTTGATAACGTCTAAGCAGAAAAACATCTCAAAAGCAAATTCAAGTCCCTAAATGTATCATGAAGTGTGTTCATCATAATTCTAATGCATGAACTATGGTTGAAGACTTATTCCTCATCTACACATCAATGAGGTCTACTCAGTGACAAGAGCTAATGCCACCCATAGAAACGATTACCTTGATCAAGTCTCAGCTGAGGGAAGGCCTCGCCGGCTAGTCTGTTGGATCCTTCTTCACAACAAGGGGTTGAAGGTCCAGTCATATAGAAGTGAAGTGAAGAAGTGAAGACGAGTGGATGCTTCAGGGCTGCTTCTGTCGTGTCGAAGGGTTTCGGAGTTTTGGTTCCTCTCACAGAATCCTTATACTGGTGAAGTGATGGTCCTCTCTACGGGAGCGTTTCTATTCTTTTGTTACGCGTCCTCACAGTAATAAGAGACATGACCATGACCTTAGTACAGCGTACCATCCGTGGCTTTATGCTTTTCTCACTTCTCATACGACTCTCTGACCCAAACGATCCACATTGGAGCGGCCGTCAAACTCGTTATTTTCCACACGGTCAGTGTGAAGCAGTTGGAGGCCCTGGTTTGATGGTGAAAGATGTGTTCACTGTGCTGGGAATCCTCACATGACTCAAGTTGTCACCGTGAACCTGTAATGTCCTGGTTTCAAATCTGACCCTGAATCTTTCACTGTAAGCTCTCCAGGAGAACAGAAGTCGGTTGCTCAGTTGCAGCCACATCATCTTCTAGTTTTGAATGCAGCCTTGGCCCTCGATCACACATACGTCTCTCTCTTACTGCCAAAATAACCATCTTTGGATGGAATGTGCTGCATCGACGACATTTCTTTTTTGCTGATAGGGAGAAACAGGTTGGGGCCACAAGCTTTGTTTCTGTGAGGACGAGTGGGAGCAGCTGCCACACAGCAAACAGGACTAAACTCTTTGACATCAACTTTGTCTGCATTGTGATTCATGTTGCTGTAATCATCACACCCTGTGCTTGATTGGTGGACATTTAGTTTTCATCTTTTAAAAACGTTTCCTCAAGCCGCTCGTTTGCGTCCCTGTTTCCACACTGCTGCAGTTTATTTAATGCTCAAACTAGAGGCACTGAAAGTGTCCTGAGAAAAACGAGCGTAGTGAATGGAGTGCAGTAAACACAGTCTCTGAAACGCAACATAGTTTGTAGCACCGATAAAATAGTGTCGACCTGCGGGTTGAGGCAGGTCAGACGTGGGCTGATCACTTAGTTTCAGGGACTTGTTGGGGCTGAAACCACATGATGTGAACTAAGAGCTTATAAAGTCTGCACCAACTAGCCCAGCTCATGATTTCTCACCCTGCCAGAGTGTATGTCAGGATGAAATGATGTCATCGCCTCGTCATACACAGCGGTCACGGAGGATCCCCATCTTGAGCTGACAAAGCAGTAATCTCTCCTGTTTCTCGTACAGCCCCCTCTGAAGTGATGGCGATCCGGCAGGAGAACACCAGCCAGAACAGCGTGATCCTGCTGTGGCACGAGCCCGACCAGCCCAACGGAGTCATCCTGGAGTACGACATCAAATACTACGAGAAGGTACCGGAACCAGCCGTTTGTAGGGTTGCTTGTTTTCTAATATGTATTCATTCAGGCAGGGGGGGAGAAGTGACGCCGTCTCTGCGGTACCTGGAGAACATAAGCTCCTTGTCTTCAAAGGGCTGAACTGAGCCCAGATATTTGTGAATGCGGAGGAGTGGTTGGATAGACTCCGGATAACTTAATCCCAATAAAAAAAAAATCAAAAAGGTACCGCCGGCAGCTCAGCTAATTGAAAGGAAACGAGGGTCGAGAGAGGAGGATGAGCCGGCGTGGATTCCACCTCAGCCAAAGTGACGGTGACAGAAAGCGGCTGACGGGCGCGTAAAGCCTCGCGACGGGCTAATTGCCGCGAACGTGCACATGTAGTGTGTGTGTGTGTGTGTGTGTGTGTGTGTGTGTGTGTGTGTGTGTGTGTGTGTGTGTGTTTGGGGTGATAGGAATCAGCTAATTGCAGCGGGAGCAGCCTGGAAACAGACAGTCTCATAGCCAAACAAGCAGGACGGCGCTGGGGGAGTGATGGAGGATTAGCTCGTCTCTTGCGCTGGCGTCTTAATCTGGCCTCGCTCTGGGGGGGTGAGACGACCGCGGGGGGGATTTCTTCAAGTGGACAAGTCAGCAATGTGCTTTCTTTAAGGTTTCTATACGGCTGCACTTAAACAGCGATGAGTCACAGCGAGGGTGGCGGCCGCTGCAGCAGAGGATGATAATGAAGACCAAAAAAAAAAAATGTCTCTCATTTCTGCACCCGGCACTTCTTCTTAATTAGGCTCTTATCCTTTTCCGAGGACACATGAATGATTCACTTATTCTGCTGTTTGGATGCACCTTGCTCCTCCTCATTATTGCTGAACTCGTATTACCTTCCTCCCTCATAAAGACGCTGCGGCAGCAAGGCGAGGACGGCGGCGGCGAGGACGGCGGTTAATGATAGACTTCATTGTCGATCGAGTCTTCACACCAATAAATGTGTTCCTCGTAAACAAACATCCCAATTTAATGAATATGTACGCACACAAAAAATAAACTTTGCACGGCAGATAATCTTGAGAAGTTCACATTTGAACATACGAGGCATCACAAATGAATTATATGAAAGGAAATAAATAATCCTCAAAGTACCTGTCAATTCTCAAAAGATGCCTGAGGTAATTACCTGCCAATTACATTTGAGTGGCAGACAAGGTTGCATTCATTTACGCAACGGCAAACAGTTTAGGAAATCTAGTGAAAGACCCCAAACAGCAGGGGGGGGGGGGCTGTTAATGAGCGGCATGGTTTGACCGTTTCCACCAAGAGACTGGAGCCTTCCGTTAAATCCTTTTGGACTGATGGCGTTGCTTTAAGCGGTGGTTGACCAAAGACACATTAAAGTACCGTGGGCCCCTTAGCTACAGCTCTTTCAACCCCCCCAACCCCAAATTCGACACCGCACTCCCTTGAGCTCCGAGCGACACACCTACCAAGCGTGAAGTGGATCAGATGAACGGTTGTGGAGATAAGCGATGGACACACAGACGGACAAACAGAAACTCCTTGATTTACAGTTAGACATCAAAATATCCATCCATATCCATATCCTTTTATTTTTCCCCTGACATTCTTGGGACTCCTCCCTAAGTGTAACTGTGAAGTGTTCATTCTCACACGTACCCTGACCAACATGCTAATTTCCCCAACAGCTGACCACTTAAACGTGTCCGTTTGTGTTCCAGGACAATGAAGCGCACAGTTACTCCACTCTGAAGTCTAGAAACACCAGCGCCCGGGTGTCGGGCCTGAAGCCGGGCACCAAGTACATCTTTCAGGTCCGAGCCAGAACGTCGGCGGGCTGCGGACGCTTCAGCCAGAATGTGGAGATCCAGACTGGGAAAGCAGGTGTGTGTGTGTGTGTGTGTGTGTGTGTGTGTGTGTGTGTGTGTGTGTGTCTGTGTGGTGGTCTATAAGAAACAGAAATACATTGTGTCACAGAATTGTTGCTGAAAACCTGCTGCCTGCCCCCGAGCCACGGGGACCCTTTAGCGGTCGTATGCCGTTTAATGCAAAGGTGTTCAAAGACTTCCTGAACCCAGGCCAGGCTGCTCAGCGTGGTCCTGGGCTGAAGTGTCAGCGAGGCGGACAGCCGCCCCGGTCCACCCCTCTGTTCTATTGATCTGAGCTTTGTTAGAGGGTCACCGCTGTCAGCAAAACCGCAGCCTATCCCAGGGCTGGGGGGGTGGGGGGTGGGGGGTAGAAGTCTTCATGAGTCTGTCCACCTGAGGCCAGAACAACACTGAAAGTTAGGACTCACTGAAAAAAACTTTTATTGGAACATTTTTCTTTCCTAATAGGGGATTTGGCAGAGAACCCGCAGAGCAGACTTTAGGTCTGCGAAGCTAAACCTCCCGCCTGGTCGGAGTCCCAGTGCTGTTTCACTGACTAATGGTCTCCCTCCATTCTGCTGCTCACTGGACCCAGACTCTGAAAACAAGAGGACTGTGCATGCCCCCCATACCATACATGCTGAGTAATCAATAAGTCCTAAAGTTTATGAAAACCAGGTTAGCCTTTCTTTCCCGTTGTGTTCAGTCTTGCCCAACGTTGAAGCGTTCGTGGTGACCGTGTTCATCTCAAGGCTCTAGGGATGGCGAAGATCCAGTACAGTACAGATGTTCATGGTCCCCAGAGGATGAAACCTACTGGTTTTCTGTGATCATTTACCTTTGCTCCAGGGTCGACGGCAGGCTGAAGCTTCCAATTGTCCCGTAAAATGTATCTACTGTGTCTTCTTTAATTAATGAAGCTACAAATTCTTGTTTATCTCGTTGGACCGTCCAGCCTGCGTTTGTGTGTCAGCGTGAACCGCAAATCTCCCGGCTAACGTGGAGCGTTGTGTTTGCGTGTGTGTGTGTGTGTGTGTGTGTGTGTGTGTGTTTGCAGCTCCTCTGCGCTACAACACCATGACCATCATCTGGATCTGCATGGCCCTGGTGTCCAGCCTGGTCACCTTTCTGGCCATCATCATCTGCAGGAAACGGCAAGGCTACACTTTACCACACTACCCATCGCTGCTGTGTGTGGAACACTTTCTTACGCTACTCTACCGTATCTCTTTGTGTCAATGTTGCTTGTGATCAGTGTGTGCACTGTGTTTTTACTCACCTGGTATTGCCTGCAAAGTCAAATTTTAAGAGTTATTTCATCCAAAAGTAGGGATGGATCTCGTTTCAGCCTTTAGTCTCCTTTGCCTTGTTGAAATGTTGATTTTCTTTAGCTTCTCTCATCTCCCCAACCCTCCCGGTCCTCTCACCTCCCGCCTTGTTTAGCTATTTTCCTAAATCCTAATTTCCACCTCGTAGTGTATTTAATTATGTTGATTCATGTCCAGTAGCTTTGCAAGCCAAACGTTCCCACTTATCCCGTCACCCCCACCCGTCCTCCCTTTTTTTGATGTTTTCAACTTACATCTCTGGAATGCTGCATCGAATAATTAATTCCAATGCACTTAATTAATTCGTATTTCGCTGCATATTAAGTTTTTCATTTCCATTCTGTTAGAGCGGGGAAGAAGGATTTAAATGTGTAATCCAGGCAAAATCATGTTGTCACAATGTATTCAATGCAGTTAAGATGGGGGTGCAGAAAAGGAAAGCTTCACTGATGGTGGAGTTTAACGTTTAAAATGCTCATTTTTAATGAATACCCTAACGATGACGTTAAACTGATGAGAAGAAACCAACAGCTACGTGAGGCAGAAACCACCGGGGTCAGTTTTACGGCCCGTCGCTCCAAAAAAAACCCACAATTATACACAATTATACTTCATCAGACCTTTTTACTGACGGAAGAAAAGTCCTGCCGTGTGTTTGGCTCCGTTAGCTTTATTAGCTCGTTAGCTGTTAGCTCTGTTAACCAAAATAGGCTCATAAATTAGCACAAAACGTGCTAGGCTGATGGATCCGGCAGTTTGCGATATTAGCCGTGGACAGACGGACAGACACAGGGATGCACACACACACACACACACACACACACACACACACACACAGGGCCAACAGTGCTTGGAATGTGAAGCACAGTGACGTTTTTACGTCACTCCCCCTGCATAAGTGAAATTGAAACTTTATGATTTAAGAAAAACATAAATAAGACAAACCTGTATAGTGATGCCACATGTAAAAAGTTAAATAATTAGAAGGCTCGGCTCCACCTTGTTGCCGGTGGAAACCCTAATTAACAGGGAGAACAGGCTGTCAAAGTTAATAATTCACTATGAACAACTATTGATTTATTCATTTTGAGCCGAGTTTGATACATTTTGTACAAATGTTTCACTATTGTCCTGTATTCATCCCACTGTATGTTTGTGTGTGTGTGTGTGTGTGTGTGTGTGTGTGTGTGTGTGTGTGTGTGGTTTGTGTAGACACTGTGGCTACAGCAAAGCCTTCCAGGACTCTGATGAGGAGAAGATGCATTACCAGAACGGTCACGGTATGTTTGGCCCCACTCCTTAATTATAACCACTAAGCGCACATATTGATTAGACAGCATGTAATAAAGTTCATCCTACGAGCAAAAACAACCTTTCATCATCGTCTCTCTCTCTCTCTCTCTGTTTCTCTCTCTCTCTCTCTCTCTCTATCTATCTCTCTCTCTCTATCTCTCTCTCTCTCTATCTATCTCTCTCTCTCTCTCTGTCTCTCTCGCTCTCATATGTGACCGAATGCTAATGCTGTTTATCTTAGTGTCGTTCCCCGACACGAGGTTCTACATCGACCCGCACACGTACGAGGACCCCTGCCAGGCGGTCCACGAGTTTGCCCGAGAAATTGAAGCTTCCAGGATCAAAATAGAGAAAATCATTGGCTCAGGTACAAAATAAAAAAAGTGAAACTTGTGCACCACACACACACACACACACACACACACACACACACACTCATGCACGCGCTCACACAGAGTGAGAATCATCGGCCGGGGCTAACTTAAAATCATTGGCCGGTGTAAAGGCTGCGGTGTGCAGCAGAGAGGAGGATGGCGGAGCGGAATCAGAGCGTTGCGTGGGGCTGTCAATCAAAGCCCCTCAGACGGGCGGAGAATACTAACGCCGTGCTGCTGGATGTGACTCCTGCAGACATGGAGAGAAGCGTGGACGAAGACGAAGACAAATAGACAGTCCCACTTTAAAAGTTCTTCTGAGATAAGCTTTAATGAGAAAGAGGCTGATGGAGGATTAGCTTACTTCTACTTTTGCACATATGGATTTCTCTTATCTAACGCAGCAAATTAACTTAAGACACATTCACCATTATATGTTATATGTGGCGGAGGGGGTGTATAGTGCATTAATGGATTCCTCTCTTGTGTTTGTGTTCAGGGGAGTTTGGGGAGGTGTGCTATGGACGCATGAGACTCCCGGGGAAGCGGGACATCCCAGTGGCGCTGAAGACCCTGAAGGCGGGATACACGGAGAAGCAGAAGAGGGACTTCCTGGCGGAGGCGTCCATCATGGCCCAGTTTGACCACCCCAACGTCATTCGCCTGGAGGGAGTGGTAACCCAGAGTACGCCACCGCTAAATCTATACATGAGCGTTAATGACGTTGTGTTCACGGTTATTGACTGTGATGTAAGAGTTATGACTGTTACAGAGCATGATGAATAACAGTGAAAGGACATTTTTAGTATGCATAGGCTTCACCAAGCAACTGTGTGTCATGTAGACGACTCGCAAAGCTGTCCAGGAAGTAAGCCCGTAGTTATTGTGAAGTGGACTTGGGCTGAAGAGCTTAGAGGAAAAAGGGTTCCTCGAGTGATATTTAAAAAGTATTAAATATGCTGCAGATATGTGGTTCATCCAACCCGTCTTATTCCAACCTGGTCACAAACGAACGCTTGGTCACGGCGCCTTCTTTAACTTACCGGGGAGCCCAACGCGGCAAGCTATGGCGCGTTGGGCTCGTCCTGGTGAGGACCAGGACAAAGCGTCGCTACTTGAGGACCTGGGAATGAGGCCGGGCTGGTTTAGCGTAGGAAGGAGTCCTGAAGGTTCCTGTTTGTTCCCTCAGGCAAACCGGCGATGATCATCACGGAGTACATGGAGAACGGCTCTCTGGACTCCTTCCTCAGGGTCGGTATTGAAGCAGTAAAGGTTCTTGTTTTGCTTTTCCTTTTGACTCAGTGTAAAGTGATTCTTCTGTTCTCTGTTATTGAGTAAGTGTCGATCTTTTCCTTCACCGTATAACTGCTCATCATGTATTACGACTTCTTAGCAACCTTTCCGGTGGATTTCCAGGAAGGTTTAACGAGTGTTGGAGAATTCTTCTCAACCCACGGAGCCGGATGTACTCGGTGATACGTGGTTTTCACAGCAGAGCAACATCACTTCACTTCACTTGCTATTTATCAATAGAGTCACTGTTGCCAGGCACCAGCGGTTCAGAGCAGCACATGTGGAAGTTTTCTCTTTAACGAGACACAAGTTGATTTAACGCTGTGTCACATCGACAATGTCAAACAGCTCCAGTATTTGCTTATATGAAGATAGCGTGGATTATTACTTCATGTTTTCTTCTCTTATCTGAACCCTCCTCTCTATCTTGATTAACATCTCTTCTGTTATCACTCTCCTCATCGGTTCTGCTGCTCTACCTTCACTTCTTGTGATCTGCCATTAAAACTCTCTCTCCATACCTCCTCCTCCTCCCCCAATCTTTCTCTTCTTCTCTTCCTTCCTACCCGCAGAGGCACGATGGCCAGTTCACCATCATCCAGCTGGTGGGTTTGCTGCGCGGCATCGCGGCCGGTATGACCTACCTGTCTGACCTGGGCTACATCCACAGAGACCTGGCTGCCCGCAACATCTTGGTCAACAGCAACCTGGTGTGTAAGGTGTCTGACTTCGGGCTGTCCCGGGTGCTGGAGGACGACCCCGACGCTGCATACACCACCAGTGTGAGTTTTCACATTGAGGCAAGCATTGATGCAACGCACACACACACTCACACAGCTCTTTAGAGGAAGCGGCCGAGCACGCGCAACGGGTATGAAAAAAACAACCGCAGGTTAAGACGTACATGAACTATTCCACTTAGGTTGTGTCAACGTTATGTGTCAAAAAATGCAGTTGCAGCCTCGTGTAAACTTGCATATTAAGAAAACACAATGAGTTCCAGCGAGGAAGACTTTTACGGGTTCTTAAGGGCTGCTGCAGCCATTCAGTAATGCTCTTCCATTAAAGGAATACCAAGAGACAGTTAAAGCATCAGAGCCTGATATATCCGGACGGGTGAAATCTCCAAAAACCCTGGAATCCTACATCTCCCATAGTACAACCTGTAGCAACCAATAGAACACTCATATGACTTTAGACCAGACCACAGACCACGGTCCACGGCCTTGTCTTTATTCTTGGTAACCAGCTAGCAGTGAAAGCATCCCCTCTTTATGGTGTGTTTGACTCTAAATGGAGCATAATGTACTAAATGAACATCATGCTGTATTGAAGAAGACTGTAAACTAGAGATTGAGACCATAAACTCATGTTTACAATGTTTACTGAGGGAGTAAATCAAGAGAGAATTAGAGTCATTTTAGACTAGACTTCTATACAACCAGAGGAGTCGCCCCCTGCTGGACACTAGAGAGAATGCAGGTTTTTAAAGACACTTCCACATTGGCTTCACCCGGCAGAACCGGAGTCTGCTGGGCTCTGGTTATCCCAAGCAAAAAAAAACATATAACCCTGATGATGTCATCCATTTTTAACAACATGTAATTTCAGTCCTTGCTTTCTTAGCCACAACATGTAATGCCTTTAGCAGCAAGTACTTTATAGTACTTTGAACCTCAGACCTAAAAATCCTTCAGATCATGTAAATATAGCGCAATGCCAAAAGACAACGTCTTTACAGCCGTCACCTTACATTCATCAGATATACAGTATACCTTCATATTTTGTCAAATTAAATTGACATCCTATTGGTCCTATTTGTCATTCTTGAATAACTTTTATTGAAGAAGTCAGTTCCGCTGAAAGAAGCATCAAGACGAGCGTTAAAGCCGGAGACAAAAGCAACACAAATACAATCAGCAAAGTAACATCATCTCTGCAGCTGCTCCAGCAGAGAGCAGTCCAGCATTAAACCTACAGCCCGGTGAGCACAAGTGTATTAAACCTTAACTATAAAATATAAAAAGAGCCTCCTTCCAGAGTCTGATGCTATCAGCTCACAGCAGATGGAAATCAGCGTTTGACACATTTGTCTGTTAAAGCACGGCAATCAGATTACAGGAAGCTGGGTGATTACATGCAGCGTCACTCAGAGACATGCTGCTTTAGGGGGAAAAGGGATTGTTAATGACGATATTACAAGACGCTATATAGTGTCATCTGGAAATTAATGGCTGATTATGGCTGATGATAAACACGGTTCTTGTTAAAGTGAATTTAAAAGCGGCCTGTCGTATGGAATCTGGCAGCAAAGTCACTCTGAAGGCGTTGCGGGTGTTGAGGTCTCGAGTGAAGGTTGCAGGTCCTCCGGTCGCGTTGCCGGTTCTCGTGGTTTAGCAGGACGTCGGGCGTGTGTGTGTGTGTGTGTGTGTGTGTGTGTGTGTGTGTGTGTGTGCGCCTAATGGGCTGCGTTTTGAGAGCAACCTTCAAATGTTTAACAGAACCCACTTGGGAGCGCTTTGTTTGTTTAAGAAGCGACGCGTCCATCCGTCAACCTAATTAAGTGTCACTTTTATATCAAGAGTAAAGTGGAAGTAGTTCACATAACTTGCAAACATTTGCAAGTTTATTCTGGTCCGACACATGCGCCTGTTTACTCATCTAACCACGGCGTGTCTTAACTTTAAACTTTAAAAGCACTGATTTCAGCTAGTACTTCACTCTTCTTTATGCTACTTTTTACTTCAATGTCACCTCATTTCAGAGGATAACTGTGTATTTGTATTTACTCCAGTATAGGACTGCTATAGATACTTTGTTGTATACTACGTCTATACAACTACAGTAGTTAAAATGACATATAAATGCTGTGGGAATAGTAATACATCGATAATATGCTGCACATTATAACACTATGAATGAATGAGTACTTTTGCTTTAACTACATTGTGATAATACTTCTGTACCTTTACTTTAGTTAGTTAGTTAAGCCCCGGCTCTCATAATAGGTCTATAATAAACTGTGTAGTCAGAATACATTCAGACCCCACAGGACCAAAAATGTCCCCATTGAAACCCATTAAAACCTCAATGTGTGATCCCACGTCCATCACGGCATTAAATCAAACATTCTGTTACATCAGGCTGTTACCGTGTTCTACCAGATTCATCCACGTCCTCATGTTACTAATGACCAATGCATACGATTGTCTTGGTTTCCACTGTTGGAAGCGTTACTGCTGCATTTTGGAGCACAACAAATCAATATATCGTGCTAGTAACTTGACTGTGACTCTCCAACATACAGTATACAGAAAATAATTACATTTTTGTGGGGCTTAAAAAACAACAACAGTGGTACAAAATTGTTTATTAAATCATGTTTTGACCACCGGATGTGGGGTCTACCCTCCCTGGTAAGTGTTGAGGCTGAAGAATTGCATGTCTTCTTCACCGTCCCCACCTGGATTTAAAGGTTAAGGCCGGCATCAATCTATATTTTCCTTACTGTCAACAGATCCCAGTGCAAGACCAAAATCAACAATGCATCGCACTGTCTGTGACCCTCAGCTCCAAACCCCCTCCAAGAGTAAAAGAGTGAATCTAGACAAACAAATACAGTTTCATTTTAAAGGCTCAGTCATTTTCATAGACAGCAGTGTTCAGCAAACTTCACTACGGAAACATGTCAATCAGTGCAACAATGAGGCTGATTTATGTTGGGGTTTTTTACAGATTTTTGGACGATAATGGAGCCATACGGCATAGAAGAATAAAATATTTGAATTAAATAATAAAATATATCAGGCCTTTAATACAAAGAGTGCTTTTAAGTAGAATACATTCTTTGACGTCTTTGGTCTTTTCATGGGGTGATGATATGATAAGAAAGAATATAGAACATAGCCAAAACTAATCCTTTATTCTGCGACCATGAGTTGGATTCTATAACTAAAGAAAGCCTGAAAGGCCCCGGTCGATCATTGTTATTCTGCCAACAGGGCGGGAAAATCCCGATCCGCTGGACAGCCCCCGAGGCCATCGCCTACCGGAAGTTCTCCTCCTCCAGCGACGTGTGGAGCTACGGCGTGGTCATGTGGGAGGTGATGTCCTACGGAGAGCGGCCGTACTGGAACCTCACCAACAGAGACGTGAGCAGCGCCGTTTGTTTCACCAACTAGCCTTAACCCTTCGCCTCAGACACTGTAGCCTCGCGCCTATTTTGTTTTGTGTGCAGGTGATCAAATCCGTGGAGGAGGGCTACAGGCTGCCCGCTCCCATGGGCTGCCCCGGTCCTCTGCACACGCTCATGCTGGACTGCTGGCAGAAGGACCGCAACGAGAGGCCGCGCTTCTGCCAGATAGTCACCGTTCTCGACAAGCTAATCCGCAACCCGGAGAACCTGAAGTCCATGGACACGCTCTGCAGGTGGGTGGGGCCGCTGAGTAGATCCGCGTTTGCGTCGCGTCACATGCCGAGGAGTCTTTTGATTCAATTTGGCCGGGCGGTTTTCATTTAATCAAATATTGGTTCGCGTGATTAGCAGCGTAAGCCGCAAAAATCAAAGCGGGACGCCGTCTGCGTGGGGCTGAGAAGACGATCCGCCGGACGCTGTCTGGTGACGGGCTGTTAGGCTGCTAAGTAGCCGTCCTGGTGTGGGAGCCGGGGTGAAGCCAATCTCATCCCGCTGATTTAAAACATGAGCGCCGCTGAGATAGATTTGCAGTCCAAAAGTTTCCCTCGAAGTTCTCCGGCAAATGAAGCCAGGTGGTTTTCCAATAAGCTCACTCCTGATGGACGCGCTGTGAGTAACAGCCCGGCTGTGATATTGACATCGATCCGCGGCGAATCCGGGAGAACGTTTGAGAGGCAGAAGACGGACCTGCGTAAATTGCTCAGTCCGGATCCCGGGTCCTACGGAGCCGGTGGTGCGTGCATCTATGTCAGCGTGAGGAAGAGGAGAAGTGTTCAGGATTCATCCCTTTATAATCTACCCAAAGCAGCCATCCTGCAACCACAGCCACCAGCTCTTCTCTATCATTTTAACCGCTATTGATTTTCTGCCTCAGCTACCAGCACGTACCCCCCTTCCTTTACCCTCTCGGTCGCTCTGCCTCTTGCTCACTTTTTGCCTTTTTTTCTCATTTTCGGACTCCCTTGAACTAATCTTTTTGTCTTCCCATCAATCTTCTCTCTCTCTCTCTCTCTCTCTCTCTCTCTGTGTCCATCTATGTCCATCCGTCTCTCTCTCTATTTGTGTCCGGCAGTTTAAACAGTCCTCCACTGATGGAGAGAGCGATCCCCGACTTCAGCAGCTGTAACTCGGTAAACGACTGGCTGGACACCATAAAGATGAGCCGCTACAAGGACCACTTTGCGGCGGGGGGTTACCAAACTCTGGGACACGTCATAAGCATGAACCAAGGGTAAGTGCTGACGGTGATCAGAGGCGATGGTCTTCTCAGATAATCAGTTAGACTGCTGTCATGGTTCTGCATTTTCTTTTGTTAACTGCCACCTCTGCGGTTCGATCTAGCGGTTCGATCTTCCATTGAGCTCCAGTCACAAGCAAGATAAACCCTCAGGATCTTATTTGGTTTCTATTTCAATCAGTCTTTAAGTCTGTCCTTCACCACTATCATCATCTGTCCTTTAATTAGCAAGGGGAATGACTCTGGTCCTCTCGCAGCAAATCGTGCATTGTGTCTAAAATAAAAGCTGATATCCAAATGATTGATCATGATCATTTGTGCTGGCCACAAACAAGTGAAGAACTGGTAAAAGAAAAAGCGAGTGAATTACGGAAATGCTCCTTCTTGAGGTCCGCTCGCAGATTGTACATAATGAATATATATATATATATATATATATATATATATATATATATATATACTGCTTACTGTTATATGCACCAGTTTTGAGACTAATTAAATTCCATAGCATTCAATTAGGAAGAAATTAATATAAACTAAGTTGTTTTAATCAGTGTGAACTGAACTCTTAGGGGCACGGGAGGTTCAGTTGGTTGCAATCTGCAAACTCACCACTAGATGGCACTAAATCCTTTTCACTGCTCATTTAAGTAGATATTATATTTACACATCCAGCAGTTAGAGAGCAACATTATCATCATATCATGTTAACTCTGTTGGCTGTTGACGTACCAAAAGGCCTGAGAATTCACTTTTTTGTCATGGATCACTACAACTCAGATTTCTGTGTGTGTGTGTGTGTGTGTGTGTGTGTGTGTGTGTGTGTGTGTGTGTGTGTGTGTGTGTGTGTGTGTGTCATGCAGGGACATCCAGCGGCTCGGAGTGACACTGATGGGCCACCAGAAGAAGATCATGACCAGCGTCCAGGTGATGAGGGCGCAGGTCCTCAACAAGAGCGTGCCGTCCGTGCACGTGTAACTCCAACAGTGAGGTTTCTCTCTGCTAAAAATCTAGAACCCCAGGCTTCAACAGGGCCGAGAGGGACTCCGTGGAATTTAAGACGATCCAACGAACGGGAGAGGAAGATGTGCGGGAACTTTACGAGACTTTCCCCCCCCCCCCCCCCCCCGAAGAAATTGAAGAACAAAAAACGGGAGAGGTTTTAACTGTGGAGCGGGTAAAACACATGACTTCTTCGGGACAAGTCCAACCTTTTTTTTTTTTTTCCTATCTGAAACCCATTTTTTTAGTTCAAACATCTTGTTTGTAAATGGAAAGACTGCCTTAATTACCACAAATTATTTTAATTGAATCGCCAGCGGAGAGAAGATAATTTATCAGTCCTGAATTTATCAGAGAAATATGATTTAGTAAACCAGACGATAGTACATGGACTGATGTAGAGGGTGGGGGGGCGGGGGGGGTTCAAATATTCTGATGGTACAAGCTCGAGGAGACTCGAGGCCGAGAGAAGTGGAGAAAAAAGTGAGATAGCGCTCACCCAAGTTGCCAGATCGTCTCCATCAGCGGAGAAGACCTATTTCACCCCGAGGCTATTAACACCAACAAGAGGCACATTTCTCCGCCGTCTTAACGTTGATGAACGACCCCAGGAGGAGCCCCGGAGCACCTCGTGCCCCGTGTGAAGCTGCGCAGCGCACAACTGCTGTACTCGGAAGATGTGTGTGTGTGTGTGTGTGTGTGTGTGTGTGTGTGTGTGTGTGTGTGTGTGTGTGTGATTCGGTGACGGTGCACTTTAATCTACGACCCTTCTGTGTGGTGGAGGCTTTGCAGTTGTGTCACGAAACTCCTCAACTGGAGTCACGATGTACACGTCGATAAAATAGTACGTAAATAATGACTACTAAAGTATAAAACCCGAGAAGAGATATTTAACATTAGTTTGTGTAGTAGGTTGCTCGCTCATGAGATTTTTTTCCCAACTGACAGAAATGAAAATATATTTAAATTAGATGCAATATGTTTAGATACAAAATAATTTCAAATATCGTGATAAATGCTGCAGCTCATGCATTTTCAGTATATTTGGGGATTTCTTTTGATACCTCTTATTACAATCCAATTAAAAATCCATTTCAAATCAGGTTTTTTTTTTTTTTTTTTTTTTTAAATGCATTTCAAGGATAGCAAATCTATTTCAGTTTTCAGTGTGAGAGTTTATTCTTGACCTTGGGAATAGTAGTTTGACAAATTAATCTTTTACGTGATTCAGAGCATTAATTTAGCAGCAAACAACACAACGTGTAGACATGTCTACTGGAGCAGTGTGTGTGTGTGTGTGTGTGTGTGTGTGTGTGTGTGTGTGTGTGTGTGTGTTGAAATTCAAGCTGTCCCTTGCTTTGTTAACGTTACCGGATCGGCCCGCGTGTCTTCGTAGTGCATGTGATTCTCCGTTGTGTCACACTGGCCCGTTGTGTCACACTGGCTAGCTAACGGCCGCCGCGCTGCACTGCGCTTACCCGTCACGTAAACACCGTTAGCTCCGTTAGCACTGTAGCCGTCGTTTGCGCCGTTGGATTTGTTAGCACTGCTAGCCGCCCACCCAGCCGTGTCCATGTGGAGAGCCGTTTAGAGGTGACAGATGTGCTCTGAATCACGAATTTAGAACCTTAAACTAAAAGGTTCAACCTGAGCTTATGTCAGTGTGCTGGTGAAGATCGTGAGATGAAGGTGGACCCTCAGTGAAGATTAGTTTGTCAAACTCTTTCAATCCTATTGTTGATCTAGTTCAAATATATTTGAAACTACTAAAAATATATATATATATCTATTTAAAATGTTCTAAAGTCTATTTCAAATAAATCTATAATATATTCCATTATATACATCTCAAGGCATGTCGGTGCACATGTTTGTTTTCATTACCTTTAGATACAGAAATACATCGTCATCGAGCTTAAAGGCATTTTTTGAAATGCATTTGGAAAATCCCAAATATTGAAAATGTATCTGAAATGTTTGGCAGTCAAAGCTAACATCAATTAGTTGCATTTTGAATTGTTTTCAGCCATGTAGCTGGCAGCGAGCTAATTTAAGCTAAGCAGCTGGTATTAAACGTGGACGTATAAAGAGAAGTGGACACAGCGTTTGAGGCGGGACCCCGTTCAATCCTATGAAAGTTGCACTCTGGGGAACGAAGCAAATAAAGGTTATAATAAATATATATATTAGTAAGTCTGGGTATTAAATTACCTGGATCTTCTGCATCCATGGAGCTCATAATGCCAAGCTCACGACCCACAACCCCGCCTGGCTCACAGTCTGCATGCTCGTAGCAGGACCACCATCAGGATCAGGATCAGAAAAATAACCCATATCGAAACTAGTGCCGTGGATGTATAATAAGAGCTTGTGCCCTGTGCCTTTGCCCCGCGTGTTGGCAATACTACGTTAAGTTCTGTTCATGTTGTGCTCCCAGCACCATTAGCTACTAGCCAATAGCCGGTTGTTTGGAAATGTTAATACGTCCACATTACAGGCTTTACGGAATACAGCCAATGGAAGTATTATAAAATAATAAAAGCCAATGTATTCATTATTACAGCCTCACACAGCGAGCATGAAGTCGATGAACCGGACGTGTCGTATGAGCGGGTGGGTCGGCACCGACCTGTGGGTCTGACGCACGTTCATTATGCCAAGGGAAATAACTGTAGATTTGGCTATCAGTGCATTTTACAACTTTTAGGACCTAATGATTTAAATAAGGGCTATTACAGTGTTTGCACTGGAAAATTTAAATTTACAGACGTCTCTTCCCCCAATGGAATTCTATGGGGAAAAAGTGACGGACACGAAAGTTGTAATTACACGGTTTGGCCATTACGTCCACGTTGCTTCAGAGTATCTCTTCCTGCATCTCTTTATACGTCCGTGGTATTAACGCTAACTGGATGCTAACTCAAGCTTCTACTTCATAATCTAGCGTGTGAGCTAGCTGTACAACAGGAGGAGCGCTAATAAGCTGAGCACATTTTTTTTTACGTTATTTAACCGCTGCTAGAACATGAAATCCGTCAGACGTGTTTGTGAAATAGTTATCAGTAGAAGAAAGCAGGGCAAAATATTTGTTTCAGTGCTAAACATGCTAACGTAGCCACTAAGCACCTCAATGCTAAACATGCTAACGTTGCCACTAAGCACCTCAATGCTAAAAATGCTAACGTAGCCACTAAGCACCTCAATACTAAACATGCTAACGTGGCCACTAAGCACCTCAATGCTAAACATGCTAACGTGGCCATTAAGCACCTCAATGTTGGCTTAGTCAGTGAAATTTGACTGTAATTCATGAATTTATATCAAAATCTATTCTAAAGTGGCTCATGACTGCCAAACAAACGTGTGTCCAGCAGTTTTATATTTCCTTAAAACTTCCCCTAAAAATGCTAATCATTAAAATTCTTTAAATATTAACCCAACATAATTCTACTATACATTTTTTTTTTAGCTTTCAACCAAAATTAGACACGCATCAGGGCGGATAGTCCGCTACACCCCAAGGTGTTGACACCCGGAAGCCCTGTCGTTCTCTCGAGTACAGAACCGTGTCCGATTCAGACGTCAGCACTAAAACCATTCAGTGCAATAATTCTTTTTTGTATGGATGGTGGGGATATAGCACACATAAGCTACACAGACTGTAAAATAAAGTGTTACTTCTGATTAAATGTGATCACGCTGTTATGCCTCAGTGTTGATGAAAAGGTGATGAAGAACATGTAAGTAGAATGTTTTTATCTAAACGCTCTCTTGAGTACATAATTTCCCCCCCCCCTCCGTGCCATCAAGAGAACGTTGTTCTTCTTCTTGTGCGCCGCCGTAGGTTTCCCTCTAGATGATCGATGTCAGTTTTTATTAGGGAAGGACCTCATGATGTTTCTTGATCATGTATTATAGTGGCATTTCACTACTGCTTTCAAAAGATTTACTTTTGTCTTTAGGATGCTTTTGGAGACACTGGACTTGAACCCGAAACCCCATATTTTATAAAGTTAGGATATGTTTTTGCTAGATGAATTGATTTATAATGTAATAATAAGGAAGTTCAGTCACTGAGAGGAAGAAGAAATCAACAACCGGATTTATTCACACGTCATTATTTATTCATGCTCATTTTGTTGTTTTTTTTCCAAATAATGCAACTGAGAGGTTTTCTTACGGTTGATGAATCATCCTCGTTGCTAATGATAAACCATAAATGTGCAAACTGTCCATAAATACACAATAAAGGAACGTTTGTCTGTGTGTGACTGCAACAGTGATTTCCCGACTATTTCTGAAACAATAGAGAGCTGATTTCAGCTTTCTTAATATTTGCACACTCTAAACCTCATGAGAGCTGTGGCTGTTGATGGCAAACACAATTCATAATCGTTTTATGTTGGTTTAACGCTGCACTAAGTCATATTTTTACATCAACAATGGATCTAATTAATGTAATGTAAAAGGTGTCGCTCACCCTGACAGACCCACAGAGAGTCATCATCCAACTCAAGTTCCCCCTCAGCGGCACGGAGGCGTTTACTGCTGCATTTCTGGTCTGCAGGCAGCTGATTTCAGTAAGAAGTGACTAGAACAGAACGTCTAGGATGTGTTCTGACCACAGAGTGTAAATAAGAAGTGGACGTCGTCATCATGACGTCCCCCACTGGTTTGTGGACTGCCTCTTTGAAGCGTTTGGCAGTTTCGTGTCACCATGGGGGGTTTTTTGCAACCGATGAACGGAAGGGAAGTGACCATGTCTCTGGTAGAGACCTGTCAATCACTGTGTCGCCCCGCCCCCTAAAGCGTCCCCTGTTTTATGGTCTGTTTGACTCTAAATGGAGCATAATGTACTAAATGAACATCATGCTGTATTGAAGACTGTAAACTAGAGATTGAGACCATAAACTCATGTTTACAATGTTTACTGAGGGAATAAATCAAGAGAGAAGTAGAGTCATTTTAGACTAGACTTCTATACAACCAGAGGAGTCGCCCCCTGGTGGACACTAGAGATATGCAGCTTTAAGACACTTCCGCATCGGCTTCCATCGCAAATGCTCACAAATTTGCCCCAAGCAAGCAAGCGAATGTTCGAACTTAAGCGGAACATTTTGCGTGACCATGAAAGCCCATCAACGTCGAGATTGAGAGGACGGGTTCTACGACTCAACCTCAGCACTTCATAAAAATAGAACAGAGGAGAGGGTGAAGCCATAGGACTACAAGGTAAGTTTGTGGTTGTTCCGGTCTTGGTTGATGCCATAAATAAATGTTGCTAAGGCATGTGGTATTTCTTCAAGTACTCCCTTTGGCTGTGAAGGCCAAATATTAGAGATTTGCAAAGTACTCCCAAAGAACGCAAGTACAAGAGGCCAAATACTGCTTCACCTTTGGTCTGAACGCACCTTAACAGATAGCAGCTAAAAAACTAAGACGAATATTGAACTTACATTTGTCACAACTTTGCTTTGTGAGTAAATAGGTAGGAAACCATTACCTTAGACTATAATATAAAATAGCAGTATTGTTTCTGTGACTGCTCACCTGTCTTGGCTAAAAAGTTGCACTTGAACGCCCCGCGAAGACTTCAGCTAACGGCCAGTTACTGTGTACATTCTGCGGCTGCCTGAGAAGAAATAACTCTCCGTACCAGCAGGTGGCAGTAGTCTCTGTTTCGATATTCAAAGAGGGAAACTGGAGACCTACGACCACAGATCATACATCAGCCGTTGTTATGACACATGCGTGAAACAAAGCAGCGTCCGTCGACCGTTTTCCCACCGCTCTCGCACACTTCTTAGCTCTGAGTGTGTCCGGGCCTTAAAGCTGTGAATAAATAACGTCCGCTTAACAATAACTCTAGCTGGGTGCCTTAAATAAACTGCATTCACCTGCTGGTGCACTCGCCCTCCCTTTGCGTGGGATTCTTTTCACGGATCCATCTCGACAATCACCAGCATGCGGTCCCGAGTGCGTCTGACAGATAGATCGACCCCGGGGGGATCGGAGCGCCATTTAAGCAATCGCCTCACGCGGCCCCGTAGGAGCGCTCGTGATGAATATTTTCCGGGTGTTCAGAGGGCAGCGCTCAAGACAATTCATCCAGGGCTCATCCCTGACAAACGGTCGGTCACATACAAGGAGCATATTTATATTCACCCAGAGGTGTTTGATCAGTCGATGTGAACTTTGCAGCGCTCAGGTTGAAAACAATTGACTTTGACTTCCTTAATGCTCATCGCTGAGGTTTTGAGTAAATTGCTTTTTTTTTCCCGTCGTTCTGTGGGAATGAGCCCTGACCCAGCTCCGAAACATCATTTGGAGCTCAGCCTGAATAGGGAATGTGCCTGACGAATGTGTGTGTGAGTAATTGTCCTTTCCTTCACCTTAGGAGGGCTGTTAGGAGATAATCCTCTCCTTGGTGAAACAAGACCTAACACAACATCATTAATCTCATTACGAAGGCCGCGTTGCTTTGTTGCCACCGAGTCCCACGCCCAATTATCGGCCGGCGGCCCCCGTCCCCGCCCATCGCTAACGACCATCTACGCCGGCCCCCGATCGACTTCCCCGCGAGCGCCGGTGTGTCCCGCCGAGGGCCACAAAGCCGATCGCGACAAGAGCCGCTTCGACGTGTCTTATCGCCCGGCAGCAGGTCCGCGTCACGGGGGAGCGGTCCAGACAATGCCGATGGATTCGAGCGCTGCGGCATTTATTTGTCGAGTTCCCTTCAGTCGTGGAAGTGTAGCAACAATACAAATTCATTAACAAGCTTTCAGATCTGTGTAAGTCTCTGCACGGCCATGATGAAGTCTTTGTGAACAACCTTGGAAACAATGCACGTTTCCAGCTTGCAGGGTTGTAATTCCACCGGCACGTTTCATCCCGGGAACAATCGGGGAGAGCTGAGCCCGGTCAGTTGGGTGGTTTTAGTTGTGTT
Source organism: Cebidichthys violaceus (assembly GCF_023349555.1). NCBI lineage: Eukaryota > Metazoa > Chordata > Actinopteri > Perciformes > Stichaeidae > Cebidichthys > Cebidichthys violaceus. The sequence goes on along the minus strand of NW_027176340.1, from coordinate 1,101,360 downwards.
CTTTGTTATTTCCACTAAGAAAAAGGTTGACAAATTCATCACCGTGAAGTGTGATTAATACGCTGTAAAGGCCTTTACACGCCACGGCACACAAATACTACCGGGACGATCTAATTAAAGGCTTCAACCAATCAACAGAACAGGTCGTGTTGCGGCAACAAGGACACTCCGTAGTCCGAAAACTTTATTACTCCTTTCAAAACCGTGACAAAACCAGATCCACTCGTTCTGTTTTTAACCTTTCATAATTATTCGTAGGCCATATTCTTGTTTAAAAAAAGCTCCTCAAGTGACTTCTGGAAAAGTGTCAGAGAGACAGAGGCCTGATCAGAGTCAAATGTCCAGAGCGTTGACATGCATTTGACTTACTGTCGGCTTTCTGCAGATCTCTTCAGAGTCTCGGAAACAAGACATTTCGTGTCCGTAGTGAGAGAAAGCAGCTTTCTGCAGCCCGACACCAGCCAGGAGCCGGTGTGTTTCCTGGTGGTGTATGACCAGGCTTCTCATCAGGTCTTTGCCGGTAGAATGAGAGGAGACGGTGCGTCGTGTGTAGCGATACGTCCATGTTCTGTCTTTTTAAAGAAAGAAAAAAAATCATTTCAGTGCAGCCAAATCTGAAGTGGACATTAAGTAGTCTCTGTGAGTCTCAATGCGTTGGTTTAGCGGTTCAACGTTTGACAGACTTTAGTATTCAGACACATTGGTGCTGTGAGGGGGAAGCTGTGTGCTCTCATTATGGAGCCGTCAGAGAAGAAGCTCTCTCTCTCACACACACACATATATATATATGCAAACACACACACACACACAATAGGAAGAAACCTCTTGTATCAATAAAAAATGTTCTTTCTTTCAAAATAAGGTCAGAGGAAGGGGAGACATGTGAACACTGCCCTGCTGATGTGCAGGGATATGAATATGCTTCTTCTGTCACTACTACACCAGCGCTCACACGACCACTGTTTACAGTCGCCGGTGTCACATTACGGCACAGAGAACGTGGAACTGTGTTCATCTCAGAGGGAACGTTTGAGGCTGAGACGCTCATTATACGAAGTGGAATAAATACTGTCACCGTCTACAGATCTGTGTCTCTCTTCTTAAGATAACTCGATGTGTTCTCATGGCGAGAAGACGAGTATGAACCCACAATCAAGTGTTCAATGCTTCAGTTTATGTTAAACAGAAATATACTCAAAAATAGAGTTGTGTGGCTGTGACAGCAATTATTCATATATATATATATATATATATATATATATATATATATATATATATATATACACACATATATATACTGTATAATACTGTAATATATATATATATATATACATATATATGTACAAAAATATACATACATAATATAATTATAATAATAATAGCATTAGTAAGGATAGTAGTAATTATAGTAATAAAGATAATACTAACAGTACCAATGTTGATCATAATAATTATAGTAAGAACAATAACAACAATGATAGTGTTATTGATAATAATAATAATAATAGTATGAATAATAACCAGTATAGTAAGAATAATAACAATGATTGTATGATAATAATAAGTTTAGGAATTGTAACAACAATGATAATATTATAATATAATAATGATTATAATATAATAAAAACATTAATAATAATATGGGATCTGTTTTAACTGAATTAAATTAATTCCACCTGGTAAGAGGAGAAGCTGTGTGACTCTGGATATAACAATATGTTTTTTCGATGCACAGTTTTACGCAAACATTAATATATTATGCATATATTCATGACTTAATGGTGCTGCTCTGTAAATAGCCCATACATAATTCATGAGGTACACACAGACTGACAAAATAAATATATAAATCTATGAATTCAGAAGCTTGGTGAACTCCTGTGTCGCTGTATCACAGGGATGTGGGTGCGGTTCAGGTCAGGCTCTTCCTTGTTTACCAAACAAGGCGCGTGTGCCGACGAATGAATAATAATCGCTGTGTAAATGTTCGCCGCACGGTAACAGATCTGAAGTCCAATTAATCACCTGTTTGTTCAGAAGGAGTCGCGTTAAGGCGTTACGTCGGCTGAAGGGTTTTAATCAGACAGGAATTCTCTCTCTGGTGAGTGAGCTTCAGTCCAATTACCGAGTCACCTCTGGAATTATGAAGCATCGTCGTCACACATTGTCAGATGTGTTTGAGTCCTGTAGCTAAAGTGGATAACTATCATTTAAATGTCTTCACTGAAGACGATCATCAGTCCATGAGACCGTATAGGTCACGGCTTGCATACTTCTCGTTGTTTCTTTCCCTGAGAGATTGTAGAAGTAGAGACTTGAACGGTATCCGTCCGTCCGTCTCCTATCATTTTCTTTATGCGCAGTATTTATATTGCATTAACCGTATCAGCCTTATATTGGGCTTTGATGCACACCAGTCAATGTAGATAATCCATAAAACAGAAGAAACAGAATCACTAACACGGGCGTAAACTCTTGGCAGTCCCAGAGACGCTAGCCCAATTTCTAAATAAGTGAAAAAGAA
>NW_027176340.1:865875-1098736 GCF_023349555.1 Cebidichthys violaceus | reverse complement strand
GCAGCCAGGACAGCTCATCACTTCATTACACCGCCGGCTGTTTCTGCACAATAACAAGAACGCCATTAACATATATGGAAATACTGTGTGAAAACAAGGCGCCGCTCCTTCCCTCATGCCCGCTGCATGCACCCGTCTGTGCACGCGTCTTGAGTGTGTGTTTGTGTGTGTACGTGCATGCCTGAGTGTGTGTGCTTTTTTTTTTTTTTTTGCCCGCTGTGTGCACTCAGATTCTGTGTTCAGAGGGAATTGCTCGCTTTGATGTTCCCCCGATGCAGGCAACTGCTGATACCCCTATTAGCTTGCACCGAGCTGATGCAAGCTACGCTAGCGCTGGTCCCCCCCCCCCCCCCTCCCTCCCGAAAAAAAAAAATCCAGTTCATTTCAACGCGAAGTGGAGCGAGATAGAAGTAAGCCGTGTTCAAGCGCAGCCTGGGGATGTCAGCACACAGAGACAAAAAGCACACACTTTATTTAGGGAGATAAGGCTCTGGAAATGAAGGCGGCGATAATGATGATGATAGAGTCGTCTCGCTGCGACACAGCCGAAGGGGCAGTGCTGACGAACACGGTCGGAGGTGAGGAGATAGGAGCTGAGTCGTGGAAAAAAAAGGAGAAAGGAAAAGTTCAGGGCCGATAACAGGAAGTGGGGAGAACTGAAGGGGAGTGTCACGCTGTGTCACGAGACGCATCGCCAGGCGGCATCCTCCGGAGTGAAGCCAACGTGGAAGTGTATTAAAACTGGCATCTTCTCTACTGACCAGCAGGGGGCGACTCCTCCGGTTGCATGAAGAAGTCAGATTGTACAGAAGCCTACGTACTTTATCTCGATGTCTTTCCTCGACCTCAGTCGGTGGTTTCCTCGCCTAAACCCAAACTGCGGTAGTCTCACGGCAACAAGTTGACACCCGACAAAGCCTACAAAGCGTCATCATGAAAATGTGCTTCTGACTCCTCAAGATAAGAACCTCTTTCTTAAGACGCTGCCGTATTTACGCCGAGATGACGCTACGTTGAGTGTCGATGGAGCTGCTACATTATTAAATAATACGATGATATTCTGTAAATCAGAAGAGTAGATTCAGAAAACGTTGAAATACTTTTTCATGGTAGGATATTTGTCCATAAACTAAAAGGTTTTGATGAACAGTTAAGTGATTATTGTGACCGTTGTTTGGATACGTTTCAGCAGAGCAGCGTTCATTCAAACGGCTCTTTGCTCTCTGGAAGTTCACCGGAGCGCCTTCACCTTGTTAACTAGTTTCCCGCTCCTTCTCTCTTTCTTCCCCTCGGTTCAGTCCGCTCACCGAGGAGCAGAGGCAGGATCCGACCTCCCACTCACCCCCCCCTCCCCCCCCCTCCATTGATGATGCCACGCGTGCGTCGTCACGCCGCCGCAGAACCACTTCACGCCCGGGAGAGATAATCGAGGGTCGGAACAGCCCGCGGGAAAATAAACGGATAAACTTTGAACTCGCAACTCAGCAAGGTTTATTTGTCAGACGTAAGCCCAGAGTGCCCTTCCTGTAATAATAAAAAAAATACCCACCAGTTAAACTTCACGGACTAATCCAACTTGACAGCACGCTTAGTGTGATCAGAAGTTCAGATGCCCAAAGCCAGCGGGAGGAAAATAAGAGAGGAAGGTGACTTTCAAAGTTGTTTTGATGAAATATAATGGCGGCAAACGTGAGCTGGGAAGTACATTAATGTCCAGAGAGTCGCAGCCTTTTCTTTTGCCTTCCGGGCCGACGGTTACCGGGGATTGCTTTGGGGATCGCAGAGAAGCAACAGGAGCGCCGAACACCCCCGAGAACGCGGGGAGCTCGGCGCGCAACCTTCGGCAGAGAGATTAAGCCGCGACGGGAAAAATCGATCGCCATAAAAACCCGGGGCCGTGATATTGCAATGAAAAGCTGTGAGATGGACTGAGGAGTCCGGCGGCGCAGAGGTTCAGACGGCTGCAGGAAGTGATGTCAGAGCGCGTGGGTCGGACCGGCTGCGGGGCTGAACACCGGCTCCTTCTTTGAGAGCGCAGAGAGCGGCATCCGCCTTTTTGAATTGATGTTTATTCTGCACTATGACGGCCAGAGACAATGCAGCGTGAACACGACATGCACGGAGTCTGCTCATCTGTACCACGTTACCCACGATGCACCTCTTCTCTGCAATTGTCTGCCAAACGCGGTCACGCAAAGACACTAAAAACAGCAAATACGTTTCTAATGTTACACATTTAATTCCACTAGGCGTGAGCACTTCACTGGGAGCAATATATGTTGAACAGTTGCTCAAAGGCTACTGGCACTAAACTGGTTCTCTCTGCCAAGAACCTCCAAAATAAAGTCCACACACACACACACACACACACACCATCCTGCCCCCAGATTCAACTTTCCAAGGCTTAATAGGAAACCTGATTTTCAAGCAGTGCCAAAGGCATGTAGCCCCGACTAAACTAACTCTTTCCAGTGGAAAGGGGTGAGGGTGGGGGGGGGGGAGGAAGGGTGAGGAGAGGATAGAGGAAGAGTTCAGAGAAGGAGAAATGAATGAAAATGCAAAATACAAGCTCTCAGCGCTCGACTAATGAATACGAAAGATGAGATTACGAGGGTTTCTAGGTCAGGTTTGAAATGGGCGGCGGCTCATATTTAGCACCGGAGTAGAAAACAAGCTGATCTGTGGGAGAAGAGCCGGACGCTGGGACTCCTGCTGCTTGTTTAATGTGTGAAAATGATGAGAAAAGCTTTTCTTTAAAAACGGAACCGGTTGAATTAAAAGAAAACTCTTTCATCACAGCATCCTGGACACTTCCTGTCCTGCTGCTCATTGCTGCCTTTAAGAGGCTGCAGTGGAGCTCTGTCTGTTTCAGAACTAGGGTGAATACATCGCTACGATATGGACCTGCGCCATCCATCGGTACCAACATCGGTACCGACCGCGTCATGCCAGCTATGCTAGCTTGTCGGGGAGTGGGCTACATAACGCTCCGAAGTTCACCTTAATGTAGGCGAGGCCTTTATTCAGACGGTCCCTTGACCTCTCGCCTCGACTCACGTGAATGTAAATGTGTTCTCTGGTTACTCCCCTTCACAGAGATGCTACTTCATGCTAACCACACGCAGATTTGGTATAAATAATCATTTCCACCTACTCTAAAATCGGTGTGTGTGGATATTTCTACTCACTCGGGTCCTTAAACAGGGTTGGATTTGCATAAATTGTCTCTGGATTGGGTTTGTCTACGGTTCCTCAAGGTCTCGGTGCCTCAACATGGTATTTTGGTTAAATTTAGAACCACATCTGTGCAACAAATAATGGAATCAACCCCCAAAAAATTGCTGCAACAAATTATGAGACATAAGCGAGCATGGAAATACTTCCTTCAGAACGTTCTACGAGCTTCTTTCACTCTCGCAATACATTTTAATGCAGTAATGAGTTCATTTGTTCCTTTTTGTTTGAGGTCGTTGGACGCTCTGCTGCTCTGCATCCAGAGTGACTCAACACTTCTTCTTCTGGGTGCGTTGATCTGGACTGTGTGACTCTGTAGACCTGGTCTGACTGGTCTCTGGTCCTCATGCATGGGGAAAGTTTTCTTCTGCTCCATGTTGTATCTGGTCCAAGTGTGGACCTGTGAAGACCTTTTTCTATGGAAACAATCATAGAAGGTCTTCAGGATGTGTAACTAAATACTTAACTGAGTAATTCATACTAAATGTAAATCATTGATATTTAAATAATCCATCAAATTCATTTTAAAAGTTTCACAATTTTAAAAACTTGAATTTAGTTAGTTTTATTTATTTTTTTGTTGTTTTTAGGATTTCCAAGTTCAAAAAGAAAAGTCCATTAAATCTCAAGTTGATCAAATTAAATTGGTTATTTTTTGGATCCCAAAATAAAATGAATTTGCTAAATTAGTTTGCAGAAATGTAGTCCCCAATATTCTAGACGGGTAATTTAAACCTCTGGTCGACGATCGGTGACGGAAATTATGGGATCCCCCCCAAAAAAATTATGAATTATTAAGTAATTCAATAATTATCTAAAATGACCTTTTTTAAATTTGGAAGAAAGGAAACCAAACCAGGGTTGATGGATTGTTCGAATAGTGAAATATGATTTAAATTCTGTGGTATTAAAATGTCACCATGAAGATTTTAAATCAAACAATGATGAACTAATTATTATATGTTTTTATTATGATCAGTTATTATTAACAACACGGCCTTCTTAGCCTTAAATACGTCTAAGATTATTGGTTTTGTTGTAAGTTTTTAAAAGAATCTAAATTTCATACATTTCAATGTCGCACACATTTTGAAAGATGATAAATGACATATATTATTATATTATTATATAATTATATTATTATATTATGTTCTGTATCTAGAACAGAGGCAGACGTTCACTAACAGGAGAAGAGTTGGAATCCAATAAAAGCCGTTTAGAAATGATCAAACACAACCAGGTGGACGGTGGAGGACTCTGCCCGTGTCAGCAATTTAACATGTCACGCGTCAAAATGTGTGTGTGTGTGTGTGTGTGTGTGTGTGTGTGTGCGCGTGTGTGTGTGTGTGTGTGTGCGTGTGTGTGTGTGTGTGTGCGTGTGTGTGTGTGTGTGTGTGTGTGTGCGTGTGTGTGTGCGTGTGTGTGTGTGTGTGTGTGTGTGTGCGTGTGTGTGTGTGCGTGTGTGTGTGTGTGTGTGTGTGTGTGCTTCATCTGGTCGTGTGTAGAATGCCCCAGTTTAACCGGCAGATCAGCCGACGGTTTGTGTTCAGTGTGTGTGACGCCCCCCCCCCCCCCCGCTGCTGCTGTGTGGGAAGAGAACACGCCGAGTGGAGCGGTGTACCACACACACACATACACACACACACACACACACACACACACACACACACACTCACACACACACACTCACAGAGGATACAGTACATCAATAGAGTGTTTTCAGATCTGTGTGATTTAAGATGAACAACAGAAGATGACCTCTGGCTGATGGTTGTTATATGATAGTTATTATATAATATGGTTGTTATATGATAGTTATTATATAATATGGTTGTTATATGATAGTTATTATATAATATGGTTGTTAAGGTGTGAAGCTGGAACACTGTGATCAGCTGCGGCTTCGGTTTCTGATCCATGACAGTCATATAGAATAATTTTTATTTCACGCTCAACATTGACTGACTCACATTTTCAGAAGGCCGACTTTCATCCTCTATGAGGTGTGATTGTGTTATTAAAACTCAAAGATCATTCTGAGTAAACACAAAACAGGAAATCAAACACGACTGTTTCATTTTAAGTTAACTACAAATGTATTCATTATTAATGTATATATATATATATATATATATATATATACATATATATATATATATATAAAGGGTTCACAACTTCAAATTAAATTAAATTGGTTGTTTTTTTTCAAGTTTCTCAAATATATTTGTATAAATATAGACCTCAATATTCAAAATGAATAATTCTAACCTCTGAGCATATTCACATGGAGGCGCTTCATTCGCGTGTCGACCTCAATAAGTGATCACATGTTCAGCTGTACGGCGGCGTGATGAAGCACCAGGCTGAAGTCATCTAAAGCATGATGGATTAATGGTGGACCTGCAGAAGAGTTGCATGAATGTTGGAAGAGGAAACAACATTTGAATATCCAGCGTGACGAGTCGGTATTTAGTGGACCTGCTCTCGGTCAGGCGGTGAACTGCAGCAGTCCTCTGTTGATCACATGACGTGTTTGATCATGTGTGTGTTTCTTCCCCACTGAACCCTCAGGAGATCAATAAGAACCACATTAAAGCCTTTCCTCTTTCTAACAGCACGGCCCTCGGTGACCCCTCCCTTTCATATCCTCCACTTCATTTGGAATTCAAAAATAAAAAAAGGCTCCATGCATATAATTCATACATTAAACACAAGCGCCACACCATTCTTGAGGTGTTGTGTGTGTGTGTGTGTGTGTGTGTGTGTGTGTGTGTGTGTGTGTGTGTGTGTGTGTGTGTGTGTGTGTGTGTGTGTGCCTGAAGCTAGAGGAGGGAATTATTCCTCTCCAGATGTATTGCATATGGATGAATGAACCAGTGCCAGCGAGATCAGGCGCTACCCATATGCAAATGTGGCGACTAATCGCTCCCAAAATAAAAATGACCAACATCAGCGGGATTCCTGCCTTCTTCCAAACGACGCGGCTGAACACCGGAGTTCAACCAGAGACCGGAGACCGGCTGAACACCGGAGTTCAACCAGAGACCGGTTGTTTAGCAGTGAAGCTGCTGGTTACCAGAAAGACGTTAACAACCTTAACAAGCAGGTTTAAAGCTGCATTAAAGTCCTTTAGTTCAAAAGTCACAACAGGCATCAATGTTTCTGTCTGTGTGTGTGTGTGTGTGTGTGTGTGTGTGTGTGTGTGTGTGTGTGTGTGTGGTGTTTCAACCGTCAGACACGACATGGAAGCCACTCTAATCTGGGTTGATGCTGCACGCAAGCATTGGCCCAGATGTGTGTGTGTGTGTGTGTGTGTGTGTGTGTGTGTGTGTGTGTGTGTGTGTGTGTGTGTGTGTGTGTGTCTCTGTCTGCCCCGAAAACACGACATCATGACATGGAAGCCCGCCTCAGGGATGACGCAGGGTTAATGAACGGTTTAGGCGCACACACACACACTCACACACACACTCTCACACACACACACACACACACACACACACACACACACACAGAGAATCGTCGTGATCACGTCTTGCTACACACTACAACTACAACTTTCTCTGCCACTTTCATCTATCCATCAATTAAATATGCATGCATTCAGATGCTAGTGTGTATGTGTACGTGTGTGTGTGTGTGTGTGTGTGTGTACGTGTGTGTGTGTGTGTGTGTGTGTGTGTGTGTGTGTGTGTGTGGAGGGGGGGGGGGGCTCATTCCGTGACTGGGGCATGCTTTTGACCAGCAGAGAAAGGAGGAGAGTGTTCATGAATGAAATATCTATGGAGTGAATGGAGGAACTCCCACAATGACATGACTTCTAGATACACACACTCACACACACACACACACACACACACACACACACATGGCCCCAGACTGACTTCTTACATTGGTTGGTGGTGGAACTTTTTTATTTAGCACCCAAACTTTTTCACCTTACATTTGAACCGTTTTTGGTCAGTTTTCATACACATTGATTTCTGAAAACATTTATTTTCCCCGGAAGTGAACAGTTCAAAGCTAAGCAGGCAAGTGGAGGGTCACACACACACACACACACACACACACACACACACACACACACACACACACACACACACTAGCGTGGTCTGTGGGTCTGTTGTGTGGAGTATCAACAGAAGCAGACCTTTTAGTATCGGTGCGTTTTGGTTTTCTTCCATCACGAGGATGAACAGATTGTCATGTTTCTGCAGTAATGACTGAGTGAATACAATGAAACTGCTCGTTACGCTTCGTCAGCTTTCCCCTCCGACCTTCTCCAACCTTTGGGCCTCTTTGTCGCTTTCCAAAGTTCCCTCACAGTCCTATCGGTACGGATGGAAGAACTAACGTGTCCGTTCATTTGTTAGTGAAATAAACAACAACAACACAAAACGTGAAACCACACCACTTTATTTTCTACAGCCATTCCATTAGCCTCAGCGGCGGTATAATTAAATGCCCGGCGACAGCCATTTAACGGCGATGACCCGGGGGTCCCGATGCCTTAAGTGGCGGAGGCGGAGGTGCGGCGGCGGCTCACGGAGGTTGGCGGCAGGTCGTAACAGGTATCGGTTTGATGCTAATTGGGGCGGCATTGCGGTGGGCAAATAAGGCGGCGCTAATTGGCGGTCAGGGACACATTTCAAGGACATCTCAAACAGAGGCATCTGCCGCACTCCTGAGCAAACACACACACACACACACACACACACACACACAGAAACATGCACCAGCCCTTGGACAAACAGTGGCATCTGTGCTTCTCAGCGGTAGTCCGAGGCCGGTTTGTTTTCTGCAAAACGAGCGACTCCGTCTTTCCACATGAACGCGGTTTTGTCTGTTGGCGTCTGGAGCCACGCTTGCATGTTTTTGCATCGACCCCCGACGCCACAGATGAGTCGGGGAAAGAGAAAGTTGCAGGTCCGGAAACCTCGGCAAGGAGAGAAAAACACGAACGCCTCCATCGCTCCTCCGGGCTGCCGAGAGCAGGATCAGGACCGCCTCACCGCCGACCAACAGGCGCACTGTTGCCCCGACAACGTAATGTCAATCAACAATGCTTCTTTCCTCCCCTTCATCTGTTGGCGCGGGCTTCACGCTCGCCGCTAGCTGTTAGCTGATGGAGAGACCCCATGACGCGGTGTACTAACAGGTGGTGAGGCCGGAAGGCTCCAGAGGGCCCTTGACTCCTTCATCTCTGCACTGATAAAGACCAGGAAGTGAAGCGTCGGTCCGGTTTGTGTTTGCCTCGGTTGGTACCGTGCAGATTTTAACCCACGACATCACGGTTGTGGGTTAAAACGACTTCCTCGGGGGACCTTCGTTGTCCTCGTTACAGTTCTAAATGGACTTTGTGGCTCTGAAACAACGCCGCTCTACTTCCTCCTTTCACGTGAACATGAAACACTTCATTGTCAGATGGACCGATCCTGTCATTTCTTGAGGAGGACAGTTTCTCCGCTGCACACGATGCGACGCTGGTGGGTATGCGAAAGTGGAATCACAACACATATCTTCCTTTTTTTTTAAAAACTGGCGTTGGACTCTCCACACGTGTGCAGTGAGCACCATACATCAGTAACCCGCGGACTTCAGTGGTCTGACAGTTGAACTTGTACTCTGTGTGGGAGCTGCAGGTCACAAAGGTCTTTGCAGCGCTGCGTGTCTGAATGGGACCATTGCATGACTGATTTTCCAGTCTGAAAAAGTGTGTGTGTGTGTGTGTGTGTGTGTGTGTGTGTGTGTGTGTGTGTGTGTGTGTGTGTGTGTGTGTGTGTGTGTGTGTGTGTGCTCACCAACTGGTCAAGTTACTCCAGTCTTCTTTTCTCTCCTCTCTGACTGCACGCCTCACTGGACTAACACTGTCTGGAGCTCCTCCTGTGTGTGTGTGTGTGTGTGACAGAGGAGAGAGACAGTGTGTGTGTGTGTGTGTGTGTGTGTGTGTGTGTGTGTGACAGAGAGAGACAGTGTGTGTGTGTGTGTGTGTGTGTGTGTGTGTGTGTGTGTTATGTAGAGAGAGAGACAGAGAGAAAGACAGCCAGCCCCTGGGAAGTAGGATGGTGTGATAACACTCAGAAATGATAGCTTAGCCCTGGAGAGCACTTGACACGCAATATCTCCTTCCTCAGATCGACACATACACACACACACACACACACACACACACACACACACAGCTGTCACAGTGAAGGGTAAACAAGCAGCGCCAAGGGCTCTGAGAGCCGGCAGTGAGAGCAGACTCGGGCCTCATCTGTATGTGTGTGTGCGCCAGCGTCGGGTGGGAGTGGCGTCTGTGTGTACGTCTGTGTGAAACATAAGTAAAGTGGACCAAATTGAGTACATTGCCACTCAAACAATAGACAGTGTGAGACCAGAGAGACGGGGAGAGAAAGAAAAGTACACAGTCAACTCGGACATGCAGCTTCTAGATCTCATCTCACCTCCTGTCTGAGGGGTTTTTCTTTTTCCCCCCCAATTCCCCTCCCACCTCTCAGCAGCAGACAGCGTGATGGAGCATTAAAGTGTCAGACGTATGGCAGCGCAGGAGGCCGGCTACGTGAGCGAGCCATGAAAACTTTTCTTCTGAAATGTTCGCGAAGCACAAACTCACTGCGGAATCAGCAGATGTGTCTCTAAATGCGTCCGGAGATCACCTCCTGACCGCTGGACGTGGGACGGAATGACCCGCTCAAGTGATTTCTGCAGTTTGGACCAAGCGGAAACTTCCGCCGCTGACGAGGTCACTTACAGCTGGCTCAAAAAAAAAGAGGGTCAGAACCTGTAGACCGCCGTGTTGAAATGACATGCATTAAAACAGGGCTGCAGCTGCTCTGTGCCGCCCGGCTTGTTGTTTCTTATTTGAGTCCCAGCTGACGATGTCCACGCTTGAAACTAAGCTTTTTAATAAAGCTCTGAGTTGGTAGAAAATCAATCCGCCGCTGTCCAAAAGAGCATTTAAGATAGTGTGTATGTAAAACAACCTTTCAACCGATCACTTCCTCCTCACACTGTTCATCTCTAGAGAGAGCCGGTAGAGAGCCAACATCTGCAGTTTGTCTTTTGATTCTCATATATTAGTACCGGCTTTGATTAATGCTACTGCACTATAGTGGTGAAATAAATCTCACTGACTGATTTAAGTGTGAGTAGTTGATGACGGAGGGCTGGTCTTTATGGGGAGTGTACATGTTGTTAAGGTCCCAGGTAGAATAATTCATGAATATGTTTTAAGTAACTAGGCTTCAATGCTGCTGTAGACACTAAACAAAGCCAAGAGTTTGCATTGTTTGATTCTGAAACCAATCGTTACGTTGTCATGTGACCTGGTAGAGAACAGTGAAGAGTGGAGGAGAGAGAGGAGGACTTCTATTGGCTCTCCGGATGGCGATGGCTGAGCCGGCGGCTAGCGGCTAGCAGCTAACGGTGCTAACAGCGCAAACGGCAGCAACAGCGCTGACGGGGTTTACCTTCCACCGTGGTTTCATTTCACCCGGGTGACGATCTTCACTCATCTTTCTCCACCAACACAATCAAACATGTTTAAACCAGAGTTACAACAAAGATGTACAGTGTTTGGTGGCACAGTGCAGCTAACCAGGGGACAGCGGTGAGGAGGCGTCACCGTACCAAAGGCACGTTTCTTCTTCTGAATGTTTTGAAGGACAGAAAAGCCTCGGTTCAAAATGAAAAGCCGAAGCAAGGATTTAAAGTCATCTTTTTGCATTTGTCACATTATTATTCAGCAAGGACAAGTGCTGCTCTGAAAGAACAGAAAAAATCCCCAAGAAGAGGCGCAGACAGTGAAGGGCACCGAGACGTGTGACTCCTGCAAAGAGGTGCCGGAGAACCGACGCTCACAAATGGATTGGAACTTTGTAAGAGCGTGGTCAGCCTGGGGGGGGGAGTGGAGTCCTCTGTCAGGTACAAACACACCAGACGCTTGAGGTTTTACAGAAGCTCGAGAAAGACTAAGGTGGTACGCAAACAAGCCGACACTTCACCGCAGCCTCCACCAGTAAAGACGGGATGTTTACGAGCGCTTCACTAACGACAGGAAAGCAGGAGAACCTGTTTCACACAGAAGAGAGATCGTAACTCCAACATCCTGACCTGGAAAACACATTTGGTTCACCCGATCCAGTTATCATCGTGTGTGTAGCTCACCGCAGCATGGCAGCGCCTGGCAATTGGTATCACGGCAGGGTGTGCATCGCCCCTCTGGCATTCACCGCTGCATCGGAGGGGAATCATCAGAGCACCAACAACACGGGACGACGACGAGCTCAGCGACAGCCTAGTGGCAAGTTCAACGACTAACCTAAGATGAGGTTTAAACCAAAGCCATGAAAACAGAAGCCATGAGAAAAGTGTCCGACACAAGTTCTAGGAAGTCGTTTGAACGACGTTGAAGAAGGCTGCCGGAGGCTTAGCGGAATATTAATCCTCAGATTAAGACAGCATGGGATCACAGGCTGAAGGGCTGTAGAGCAGATACAGGGATTGATGATACTGTCTGTCTCAGGGAGCGTGACGAGGACGAACGCACGAGGTCCAATTTAAACAATTCATTAACCCAACGATGGGGTGGAGAGATCCGGGTAATGGAGGTAGAAACGTTCACGTTTGTATGTAGAAAGAACACAAAGCATCCAATGATGATAGTGAGATCTCAGCCATCGCTCTGATGAGTCCGGATGATTTCATCCGCATCAAGCTTCTCTCTGATGGTCTTCTTTACTCATGTGGGTCTTTCCATCGGCCCCTTACCGGTGCTATCTTCTAATCCCCCCGGGGAGCCTCCCACATCCTTTCACACGAGGTCCAGCGTGAGCGGGCCGGGCCGTCGTTCCTAACTTTTCACGAGGCCACGAGATGACAGAGATCTGCTGAGTCTGCAGCTTACAGATCACAGCGGGGGGGAAGAGGGGGGGGGTTCTTTGGTGTTTGATGCGCAGCAGCCACCGTTGCCCCGCAGCTAATGTCACACAAGCGTTACAAGGGAAGGAGGATTCCTCACTATTGTGCTCTCTCCAGGTTCTGTCAGAACCGTGTCCCGAGGCGGAATGGTCTTCACAACATCAGCCAATAACGAGGAAACACACACACACACACAAACACACACACACACACACAAACACACACACACGGAAACTTGAATGTGCTCGCACGCCGGTTGCCATCATCTTCTCAAACTGTTCTCGAGGGGTGATCAGAAGGAATTTGCATATATTCTTAAATGTAAGCACTGAACTCTGTAATTACGCGGAGCCCCGAGTGTGTGTGTGTGTGTGTGTGTGTGTGTGTGTGTGTGTGTGTGTGTGTGTGTGTGCGGGAGGACGGGGGCATGTTTTCAGCGGTAACGAAAGGGGAGGCGCCCTCGCTGAATGCAGCCCCTTCTAGCAGCTGTCTAACACAGCTGTGGCAATTCATAAAAGATACACCCGCATTATCATAAACACATGCATACACACACACACACACACACACACACACACACACACACGCGCCTATGGTGTTATATCTAAGAAGGCCTCCCGGGGACGACACCTTCCTCCTCATGTTTCCGTGACACAGGCGATGATAATTACACTAATTCAAAGTCTCCTCAGAGCGAGGGCCGGAGATGAGGCGAAGGCAGGCAAACGCCCCCTGAAAGCACCGCAGATAGGTAGCATACACACACACACACACACACACACACATAGGGTTGATGTGGAGTTCATCCAGCTAACCGCCATATTGTAGCATAACATTACTGCACCAGGTGATCCACTGGGGAGTGGACCGGATTGGGATCGGGAGAGAATGGACGGCTGACCGCTGCAGAGCTGCAGATGTCGGTTCTGAAACTCAAAAGTAATGAAATTCATCACTTTCAACGTTGAACCTCTCGAGACGATGTGCTGCAGCTCCTCTTCTTCTTCTTCTTCTTCTTCTTCTTCTTCCTCTTCTTCTTCTTCTTGTGTTCCTTTAGGATCAGAGATGTCAGACAACTGAAAGCATGAACCGCTAATCGTACATCTAGACCATCAAATCTTCCTAATTGACACGCTGATAAATAAAAATAATATAGATGCTAAAGATAGAATTGGGGCTCTTTTAATGAGACCTGGATTCAGGACGTCTGGCGCTGACGGGGCGAGGTGTGATCCTCTGAGGTTCAGAGACCTGGTAGGTTATCTGAGGTCAGAGATGGAGATCCATCAGATGTGACGATATCACAGTTTCAATATCGGTCCAATATGCTGTCCTGAACCCGCTGTAATGAATCCGACTGGTGACAGGATCAGCTGCAGGGTGAAGCACATTTCAGGGATTCAGATCAAGTAAAAGCTGGTGGCCTACAGCTGACAACAATAGAAACTGAATAAACACACAACATCCACAGACGAGAACTGAACCTTTCTTCAAGCACAGACAGAGCTGTCCCTCCTTAATGTTAGGCCTCTGCAGCCTCCTCCTCGTTGTCATGGCCGCGGCAACAGGGTTGTCATTCACCTTGGCTGGAGCCGGTGTTTAGGGCCACCGATAGCCATAATCACACCTATCCACACAAAGCCCCCCCCCCCCCCCCCACCATGCCCGGGCTCGCTGCAGCCAAGGGCACGGATCACCACAAAAGAAAACCATTTGGAGGGGCTGCGTCCGTCGCAGTCAGAGCGGATATGAGAGGCAGGCTCTTTGTCCCCCCCCCCCCTGATATTTATCTGTCCGAAGGCCGAGCGGGAGAGGAGGCGTCGCTCCGGAAGAGAGGGCTCCCGGGTCGGCAGCCTGGTATTAAAGCTGATCCGTGAACGCGTCCCGGGGAGATAACAACGCACATCACGGGTCGGCTCTCGAAGAACAATCTGAGACGGAAAGTTGCACCCACATGTATGCGGGGCGGGGGGGGGGGGGGGGGGGGGGGGGCATCACTTCTTAATCTGGCATGTAGCAAAGATAAACCCATCTACACTGAGCTCGGTCTGTGTTTTCTTTAGCTGATGTAATCTTCAATATGAAAGTCTAAAAAGTGAAGAATTTAAAGGACAAACAGCTTGAATCAGTTTGTGTTGAACGATTGATGGAGAATGAGTTCATCCACCGTCACCGCTGGTGATGAAGTGAATGCTAACACCGTTTAGTCCCTGGTCCAGACTTAAGTATAGATCCTCACAGGCCTCCTGTGTGGACGCAGTTTGAGAATCAGAAAGTTGTCCCCCTCCACTAGTTGAACTTAAAACATGTATTCTTTTCAAAGACTGGTGACTGTGTGACACTAAGCCTGTGTGAAGCAGATTACCCTTGACGAGCCGCCTGAGAGTCTGGACAGACGGCGGCGAGGGAGCGCGGCGAAAAAGTGGCAATCACATAAAACGAGAGCGAGTCCGAGCGAGGCTCTCCTCGCTTCTCCCGTTCTTCGCCGCCTCCTCCTCCTCCTCCTCCTCCTCCTCCTCCTCCTCCTCCTCAGGGTTAAACCCGGCGAGATCAATCCACAGCTGTGAAGTGGGAGAGGGCACCTTGAAAATGCTGCTATTTATTTGTTTGAAATGTTCCTTTCCTTTCTAGTCCTCCCGGAGCCACCTGGGAATCCACCATTGATTTCCACTTCAATAAGTTGACCTCTGACCCCCAGGAGGGGGACGTGACGTCCCTCGGCTGGCTGCGCGCAGCCAGGTGTGGTGAGGGAACTCTCCGAGCCTCTGTTCGGTGGTCCTGCTCATTTGCATGATTTAAAGTAAAGAGATTTCTCTTTTTATCGTCTTCTTTCTCTTCACTTAGGTTAATTGCGTTCTCTATTTGAGTCCACAACAACAGAGCAGCGGGTCAGCCGCAGACTCGCAGCTGTTTCGTGGTTGTTGGTTTTTTTTACCAAAAGCTCATAAGGCCGGCAGCCTCCATTTCAGCTGCGCACCCCGAATCAGAGAGAGAGAAAATTGGAACATTTACATGCATCTCGAAGAAGGAGATCATCTCTTTGTCCCGTGCTTCTGGTCTCGTCTCGGCGTCCTCGTGTCACGCCGCCAGTGCAATTTGAAGTGACTTTCTGCTGTTTGCAGACGGACTCCCCGTCCGTAATGAAGTCCGGACCACCTGACGGGACGCCGTCAGTCGACTCGGAGGCAGCCGCAGGATCCACGCAGCTCCGCCGCCTCTGAAAACTGCATACGGAGCAAACGCAACTTAAAGACCTCGGCGGATTACGGGGATCGAGCGGAGCGGCGCGTCAATCAATATTGTCCTAATTATGCAGGAAAGCTGCATCTCTGCCGCCACGGGATCGCACGGCGAAACGCGGCGCATCCATTTGCACAAGTTCTTGTGTCATCTTGAGGGAGCTGTGATTATCAATATGATGAATTCGTGTGTTATTCTTTTTACAAGAAGTTCCTAAAGTGCCTCACAGTCGAGGACAACGGAAGACATCAGAACAAAAAAGCTGCGCAGGAAATGAGACAAGAGGACAGAACAAAGATAACGCGTGCAATGTGGGTGTGAGAGGTGAACTCTGGGTAATCTGACTCAGATAATACACCGTGTTATTTCATGTCATAGTGTAAACTCTTTTGAAAGAAAAGAGGCGAGAGTACGTGAAAAGAGGAGAGATCTTGTTCTATGAAAAATGTTTACTTTATGGATATGTTCAAAGCATGATTTGGTCACGTGACCCAACTCTGTCTCCATGTTTCCTGTTGTTATTCTGCATTTAAAGAGAAATCTAAACGTCTTCTTTTCTAACACATTATGAGTTATTTGTTCATGCAGCCAACCGAAGCAGGGAAGTGTGTGCATAACAGAATAAATAATTAATAAGAAAATATCTTTACTTTTAACAGTAGATATATATCCGTGTCTCTCTTTCACCACGTGATGAACCAGGCCTGGATGCGGCAGATGGATGCGACCCAGGTACCGTAATAACCGGCTGTAACTGGGCTACGCCTCCTGTTGTCTGTCCTCCTACCTAAAGACCGAGCAAGTGACCCAAAAAATATACATATGCATATTACATAACTCTCACAAAAACACTTGTGATTAAAGGTTGATCTTCACTTACAAAATCGGTAAAAAAAAAAGACTTGGGATGATTATCGAAGGAGCATTTTTCCTGCACACCTACAGTCTCACTCCTGCAGGCGTGAGGAGTGAGATCAGTCAGGGATAGGATGACAGTATCAGGCTGAACCAATCAGAGGCTGAGCAGTGAGGGTCATGCCTTCACCATAGGAGGGAACAATATATGGTGACCTGGAAGGTTCGGTGACGTCATTCTGCATAATAGTGCGCCATGTGCTGCTGCTTGTTTTATTTTCTGAGGACATTTTTAGGATTACTGGTGGAGACACTGATCTGAGGGAACATAGGGCTGAGGGAATATAGGGAAGAGGGAAGAAGGAACATAGCACCGAGGGAACATAGGGTAGAGGGAACATGGGTTAGAGGGAACATAGGGTATAGGGAACATGGGTTAGAGGGGACATAGGGTATAGGGAACATGGGTTACAGGGAACATAGGGTGGAGGGAACATGGGTTAGAGGGAACATAGGGTAGAGGGAACATGGGTTAGAGGGAACATAGGGTAGAGGGTACATGGGTTACAGGGAACATACGGTGGAGGGAACATGGGTTAGAGGGAACATAGGGTAGAGGGAACATGGGTTAGAGGGAACATAGGGTTGAGGGAACATGGGTTAGAGGGAACATAGGGTGGAGGGAACATGGGTTAGAGGGAACATAGGATAGAGGGAACATGGGTTAGAGGGAACATAGGGTTGAGGGAACATGGGTTAGAGGGCACACGGGTAGAGGTAACATAGGTTTGAAGGAAGAAGGAACATAGCACAGAGGAAACAGAGTTGAGGTAACATGGGGCTGAGTAACATTGGGTTTAGGGAACATTGGGTTGAAGGAAGAGGGAACATAAGGTAGACGGAACATAGGCACGCTCCCAACTTTAGTGCTGCTTCAACGAGCTGCTAGCATGGCTGTAAACTCTTGATCTTGTTTCACAATAAAGCAACATATATGTTGTAAAGGTATAGATATACACTGTACCATGTGTGTGTGTGTGTGTGTGTGTGTGTGTGTGTGTACTATCTGGGAAGAATTGAAACCTGCAAAGCTGGTTTTAACTGTCTGACCCTGTGGCGAATGAATACAGCCCTCAATAGGACAACAGCAGATTTGACCAGTGTCCAGAAGGTCAACAGAGACAACGCTATCAGCTGCGGCGTTACATCTGGAAAAGCTTGGCTGTGACAATGAGCCCCTCCTCCCTTTTCTAATTGTCAGCAGCTCACCGAAACAGGGTGCGATTGTGAGCTAGAGGGACGGGAGTGTGTTGTACCAGCACCTGCCTATTCTCTGCAGAATACACTGGCTCTGTCCCATCTGGCTTCAGGCTGCGAGTGGTTTTACTGAGCAGGAAACATGTACGAAAAAATAAAAATGAAATCCAGCGTTCTCTGGGCCTTGCTTCCCCTCCCCTCTTCCAGCACCACAGCCCCATCTCTTACCCGGGCATTCTACCTCGTCTAGATCTGGCCTGACCTAGATCCAGTGTGGGCGCTCTATTTCCTTCCTCATCACCCTGTGTTGTCATTTAATAACCTGCAACCTGGGAGGAGGCACTGCTCCGCGGCAGATAGACAGCGGCAAATCACCGTCATGTATGCTCAATGCGGCGCCGGGGGATCATTATTTCCGATTGGACCTTTCAAGTGTTTTTAGCAGCCGGGGGAAAAACACGTCTGGGGAGAGACTTAATTCCCCCCCCCAACGAGATCCGCGTCTCGAGCACGGAAAAGCGTTTACCTGGACACAAAATCATTTTCACGTCGGCGGCAAGGCGCCGGGCCGGGGAAATAAATGGCACGTCTGTGACTCAGGGCTGATGCAACGGATAGAGCGCGATGAAGAGATGATGAGCGGATATTCAAGATGATGACGGGAGATGATCCGCGGAGAGAAAAGTGACATCCGTAACCTCCATAATCGTGTCTCGTGGAGCAGCAGCAGCAGCAGCAGCGGGGGGGGGGGGGGGGGGGGGGGGGGATTCAGCTGGCTCACTGAATAGACGGTTTAATCGCCCAAGTAAAAATCACTTACCGCGGCCCTCTACGCCGGTCCTAAAAGGATTGGGGAAGGGGAAGCGAGGTAGCCTGCCACTTCATTGTACCCGCCACGCCTTCCACCTCCGCTCCATCCACCCGCGGTCTAACTACTTGAACGCCATCTGCTCGTTGGCTTGCCGGGGAGGGGTCAGAGCCGGGGCATCTGAACAGCCAATTTCGGGCACTTTAAAATCTCTCCCAAGTACCCCGCTCTGTCTCTGTCACATCACACACAGCCACACACAGGGTAACTGGAAACTGCTAATCACCCTGGCTGGGTGCTCACCACGAGGGCCGGGCTGAGGATGTCTGCCAGTCAGGGGGACGGGCTGGGGCCGGGTCTCCAGGTCGATGAGGAAATGAGGCGAGGAGCCCGGCCCCCGTGTTCCCCCCCTCCCCCCCGTCAACCCGATCGGCCAGGTTTGAAGGCTCAATCGCCCGTCATCCAGTCCTTTCCCGCTCCTCTCCTCTTACACTCTGCTGCGTTACGGAGGCTGCTGTTCGAAATACGAACGCAGACGATGTTGTGCACATCAAAGCCTTCGCTCGCTCCCTCTTTCTCCCCCTATCCGTCTCGCATCATCCCGCTCTGCCTCTGTGATGTTCCCATGAACGAGTGAATGTGGAATGTGGAATGTGTGTGTGTGTGTGTGTGTGTGTGTGTGTGTGTGTGTGTGTGTGTGTGTGTGTGTGTGTGAGCACAGACAACCAGAGAGGAGGGCCAGCGGTGCGTTGCCCCCGGGGCTCGGACCTGATCAAAGCAGAGTCTGTCAGTTCTCAGGTACACAAACAGTACAGAACAGAGAGAAAGAGAGAGAGAGAGAGAGAGAGGGAGGGAGAGATGGGGGAGAGGCGCTGGCACAGAGCGGGAGAAAGGAGGTTTTGGGTAGAGCTGCAGAGATCAGAGAGCATCACTCTGCCTTAAATCAGGGTCGTGTGGAGGTCAGGAAGCGTCAGCGGGCACTACTCCTCGCTTTCCTCAGTTTGAAAGAGCATGTAAGAGGGAAAGAAGACCGAGTTAAAGGTTGGACTCTGCCAATGGTGATGACGGCAACCTGCTGCTTTATTAAACCCAGCAAGTCTTTTTTTTTACAAAAGAAAAGGTAGCAGCAGGGGGCGTTATCACGGCCCCAGGGCCTCTGTGTGTGTGTGTGTGTGTGTGTGTGTGTGTGTGTGTGTGTGTGTGTGTGTGTGTGTGTGTGTGGTGCTGTCTGTCTTTCAGTGTCCCTGGATTCGAGTGTGAGGCCATCAAGGAGATTGGAGGCAGCTGGCCACTGCCGTCGCCCTATAAGACCCGCCCCCTCCGGAGGGAGAGCTGGCTTCACACCTGACTGCTGCAGCAGTGTTGGCAGCAGAGCTAGCTAGTTGAACTGGCGGCACGTTTTCCTTCATGGCATTCACTTGGAGGATGCTATTTGTTTGGGTACCTCCATAACAGCGTTGACAAAAGACTTCGGTCAAATCGGACAGATTTCAGCCGCCTGCAAAGAATAAGCAGGAAGTCACAGAAGCAGTTGCATGCTGGTCGATCTGATCTGTAGGCTGCTTGTAGTATAGCTGCTCGTTTGGATATATTACATAAAAATAATCGAGCGTTAAATATTACAATTAAGTTTGTTGTCAAATCTGAGAGCCAATCAGCTCTTTGCCCAATGCATGTTTCCCATCATGCATTGGGGTCATGCAAAGCGTTGGAGAGCAACTGTGGCATCCGGCTCTAAAATCTGCGTCCGCCTCGATATCGTGAGGTCATCGTTGACCACGTGTTCAATGCTAGCTAGGGGGCAGGGGGCTAACGTTACCGTGCGGCAGGAGCTAACCAGTATTTGAACACGCCCGGACCGAGGCACGCTTCGCTGATAAGGTGAGAGCACACGCCTCAGTCCTGCAGGCTGTGGTGGACGGTCAGTCTGAACAGATTGCCACTGGGCTGCAGCTCGAGGGTTTCACACAGCGTACAGGGAGGCTGAGCGCCGCGGGGAGCACATGGCTTTGAAAATGAGATTGATCGCCGAGGGGTTAAATAGTAGACTTCCAAAGTTACACGTGCAAACATGCAGGAAAGTGCATGTTCAAAGTCAGTCTAATGCTGGAGGAGTCTACCAGTTTAAACAACACAAGTCCCTCAGATCATATAATGAACTTCCTGATCCAGGTCCCATCTTTCTGATCAAGTAAACGTCATTTTTCACTTGAAGTTAATTTACCCTGATCCAGGACGTCACACTGCAAATCACGGTCAAGGTTTCCTCCTTTTTTAGGCTTTTTTGGGGGAGATTTTCCCATTCCGATGTGAGGGTCCCGGGACAGAGGATGTCGTATGGGTACAGGTTGTAAAGCTCTCTGAGGCAAGTTTGTGATTTGTGATTTTGTCTCCACCAACTCCCGAGAAAAATATCTGTTCTTTTAACTGCCGATATGCTCCGCTATGCTCCCGAGCGAGTCTCTTACTTTGCCTGTCTGCTGTTGGGCGTTGGGCAGGTGGTGGACTCTGAGGAGTGGGTAAAACATCTGCCAACAACTGGAGCTGGGAATTACTTTGGGAGACGGAGCCAAAACGGTAAAGTTCTGGACCGTCAACACAAATCTGCTGAAAGACAAAATGGCCTTTTGAAGCTAAAACATGAACGTGTTGGGATTTGATTACATGAGGAACACCGCTGGGGAGCTACACAATATCTAAAAACCTTCACACACATAGACCCAGTTAATCTCTCTCCAACCTTTTCCTTTGTCTCTGCATCTGGCCACCGTCCCACCGCACACAGAAACACCCATCGGCTCCAAAGTCACCGCAGACGTGTCTTCGGTGGCGTCGATAGTCCGCCAAAATGACGCGCTACGGCGCAGACTCTCAAACGTAAGAGCGCCGCATTCCGGAGCGGAGCTGAAAAGGTTGTTTGGATGAATGAAAGCATCGAGCATTCCCGACACGTAGCCGACGGCTCTGTGTCTCTCGGAGGAGTGAGGAACCGGGGGGGGGGGGGGGGGGGGTAGAGCACATCAATTGGCCGGCAAAAAAAGAGAAAGTTTGTCCCCGACGCCTCTGTCAGAATGAACGATTAAGATATCTAATATGATGTTTAACAGCTGCGGGGCAGGCGAGCTGATAACGGCTCGATAAGGCCTTTCTCGTCCTCGCGTGCTAATTAGCTTCTTGCTTGCTTTTATTTTTTTGGGGGGGGGGTTCTATTTAAAAAGCTTTGAAGAAAGAGAGAGAGAGAGAGAGAGAGAGAGAGAGGCACCTGCATCAATCATAATTATTTTACTCATACTAAAATTAGCCAAAGAGAGGAGGAACGAAGTCTCCTTCAGAAAGCATCGCAGAGAGAGAGAGAGAGAGAGAGAGAGAGAGAGAGAGAGAGAGGTGAATCAATAAATATCACTCCGGCTGATTGGACCTAATTAGAGACATAGAGAGGCATTCTGGACGGGACTGGCTGGAATTGAGTTGGCCAAGTTGTCAGAGCCAATTAGGCCGCTGTATTATTGCAGCAGAGGAGAAAACACACAGATTAGATTAAGTTTCGCGCCTGTGTGTGTGTGTGTGCGTGTGTGTGTGTGTGTGTGTGTGTGCGTGTGTGTGTGTGTGTGTGTGTGCGTGTGTGTGTGTGTGTGTGTGTGTGCGTGTGTGTGTGTGTGTGTGTGTGCGTGTGTGCGTGTGTGTGTGTGTGCGTGTGTGTGTGTGTGTGTGTGTGTGTGTGTGTGTGTGTGTGTGCTTGCAGGAGGAACATGTCCAGGTGAGTGTGTCCTCCTCCTGTGGTTTGATAAACTGATACAACAGCAATAATAATCACTCACCGCTCATCACCACTGTTCCCTGATCACACGATACTCCAGCTGTCAGCTGCTGGGCCTGCAGCTGTGGAGACACACTTATTATTTTTTAAACTGGATCTCTGACTTATCGTGGGTTCACCCCCCCCCCCCCCCCCCCCATGTATGAACGCGTGCCAACGTTTGATTGCAGGATGTGTAATCACTCTCGTGGTCGATGCAGCGGCAGGAGTCCTGTGAGTCGGTACTGACGCCGCGACAGAACCTGCGGAGGAGCAGAGACCCGAGTTCAGACGGGCTTTGCGGCGGAAGTGTCGCTCCGAGTTTTTTTTTTTGCCGTACGGAACAATACGGCTTCACTTTCAAACTGTCGGAGTGGAGACGGGCCTCGTCCGTGGTCCAGCATGACAAGTGGGGGCAAAGATTTGGATAATTATTCCCAAATCCTCGGGCTGTTTTTGGGTGGAGGTGCAGTGTAGCGTGGAAGGTTCTGCTCCGCCTTCAGCCAGCTAGAACAACAAGGCGTGAGGAAAATTAGATCTCGGGAAAAGTATCAAAGCAAAAACAGGAGAATGAGAAGAAAAGAAAGAAAGATGAATGTTCAGTGCCTCCGTCTCTCCACGGACACACTTCAAAGACGGACGAGACAACAGAGCAGATGCAGAGACGGCTTTATTAGCCCAAGGCAACACAGCGGAGACATTTCCCCTCCATAGTGTTGAGAAGTTTAAAGGACTTCATTCTTTGGACCCTCCTCTGGGCGGTAGAACCAGTGTTTACTGTCCAGGTTCCTCTGGAGCTGGACTGGATGGAGCTGCTGATGACGCTCAGTTTCGGGAACGAATCGCTCTGTTGCAGCAACGGTTTAATCATGTTTTTGTTTTTTTGTCCTTTTACATATTACCGCTCTGTCCTCGGCCCAACGCGAGAGGACGAAGACGTGGAGCTGCCTCGAGGGCGTGTCCGTCCCGTTGACGGTTTGGGGTTTGTGGACATTTACAGAGTTGGTTTAGTGGCAGAAATGAGAAAACGATGGACCTCCTTCACAGCGGGTGGTCCCACGGGATCACACCCCCGGTGCTTCGGTTTGCTAACTGAAGGAACCGTCTCACGGAGCTGACTCTCCGTTCTCCTTCCCCGTGAAAGACAGTCTTGTGGTTCTTGCCGCTTGTAATAAACAACATTCAAACTATGAAACTACACAACTCCGTCACAGTAAACACAGTGAGGAGCGACGCCACATGTGTGGATTATAAGAGAGCAGTGTTATCTCGAGTGTAATGACCCAGGTGAGGTGAAACGCTGCCCCCTATCTGTTTGGAGCATGTGAGCAGATCTTTCACATCGCACCTTTAAAGTCCCTTTAGAGATGGACTGCAGGGACAAAGATTAAAGGAAACACTCCAAACCACTGTTTCACCCTGCCACACTTTATTCCACCTGGATAAATTAAACGTTGCTATAATCATATAAGACACACAGCGGCTTTAAAGCGCCAACAGACTGGCTGTATGGGAAACAGTCCTCATCTCTACCAGAAGACCAGACGAGTCTCACCGGCAGACCCCCTCTGGTCCAAGACCCAGACTGGAAGTTGTTGCTTCTCCTAGCGAGTCAGCGATCAAAGGACGATCGATTCCTCTGACCTTGTTCGAATCAAAGGCAGTGGTCCCGTGCAGCTACCCCCCCCCCCCCAGCTGTGGTAACGATGATGAGGAATCAATAGGCGGTTATGAGCCTCTAAGCCGAGCCGCTAGGAGACGGGTGAGGAGGGAGGAATGCACCAGATCACGCTAATAATCACGAAACAAAGGAAACGATGTTCACGCATATAGAAGGACAACAACTGACACACACACACACACACACACACACACACACACACTGCTGACTTGTCACCATGAGTTACTCATCACTGGTCCAGCAGAAGCTCCAGCAACCAAATCCCTCTTTTCATTAAAGCACATTCATTTATTTATTTATAAGACCTGAACCAAAAAAAAAGAAAATCACTTTTAATTATTGTGAAACCTATTAACGCTCGATATTAATACGAAGAGAGCTTTCTGGATTCAGTATACATCCCTGGAAGTAATTATGGATATAATATATAATATATTATATATATATATATATATATAATATATTATTACAAGTCTTCCCAGTGAGGTGTGGTGAAGCACAAGAAGACAAACACTGCCCTCTTCAGCCTCCCGGCAGCTGCTGCCATGTCCACCAGCAATCCGTCTGAATGTCTCAATATGTCTCTCTCTCTCTCTTTGTCTCTGTCTCTCTCTCTCTCTCTCCGTCCCCTCCGTCTGTCTCTTTGTGTCTCTGTGATGCGTTTGAATGTGTCCTCTTTATCTCGTGTCATCTCGACGCACGCTATCTCTCCTCGCCGCCTTAAATGGCACAAGATGTCCTCAGATGAAGCTGATTGACTTCAGTCGGGGGGGGGGGGTGTGTGTGTGTGTGTGTGTGTGTGGGGGGGGGGGGGGGGGGACATGTTTCTTCTTCTTTTATTTTTTACTTTTAAGTCAAAGTTGAGACGGGGGTGAGACAGAGGCTAAAGTCATGGTGCAGTTATGAAGGCCACGCGTGGATAATGTGTTTAGATTCTTAATTCCAGCCAAGAGCAGACCCCCCCCCCCCCACACACACACACACACACACACACACTGCATTCGTGCATGATCAAGGCCAAACACACACACACACACACACACTCCCAAACTATTTCCTCCTTCTTTGGGGGAGTGAGCCGATCGGTTTGAGAGTCGGTCCTTGAAGTCAAACGTTTTCTAAGAGCTAAAAGTGTGTTTTTGTTTTTTTACCCATAGTTCCACAGTGCTGCTCATTACCCAGCATACTGTGATTCTATTTCATGTAAAGAAGCAGTTTCACCACAGGAGGAGATACTTTGTAACGGCTGAAGAAATGTTCCTCATTAAAAGATAATGTAGCTTCTTTGAAAACATTTAAGAGTACAGTAACCGTCTGAGAGTGATGGATCGTTTTAATACATTAAATCTGAGTTGAATATCATATTTTATTTTGAGGTGTAAATGTCTCCTCTCTCCACCCCTACAGTCCTTACACCTTTCAGAATAAAAGCGCCAGACGTTAAAATCTTCCCATGTGAGCGTTTATAACGTCTGGTGATTCAAAGACAATGAATGGGAGCTTGATTCTTCTTCTTTTTTAAATCAAATGAACTTGATTTTGTCAGTTGTGACTCAGAACATTTGTGCTCTTAGTCTCGTCTAAACATCTTTATACTTGATGACGTCACAAATTTGAGTTTCAGCTCTCCAGTTTTTGGATTCATGTTCACTAATATGTTTTGGACCGTGTTCAGGATCAACATGTGTGACCTTTGGAACCCCGTTCAGAACATGTAGCTGATATAACGGATCTGAACTGGTCTCCTGGTCTCGGCTCATTGTCTTTCAGAGACGCTCTGCGCCTGAACTCAAACACAATCCTGTCTGCAGAAATCAGCTGCACAAGTTCAGCTGTTTTTTTTTTTGTTTTTTTTTTTGCAAAGTCACTTCTGATATTTTTCATGAACTAAAATAAGCCGCCAATTGTTCCAGCAGCAGAGGACTGAAAGGACGGGATGAGCAGAGGACAGGCTGAGGTCCTGGGGCTGCTGATAGCGCCAACGAGCCGCTGCTGCTAATCGCTGCTGCTGGAAAGGACTGTTGGAGGAGAGGAAACACGTCTGCACACACACACACACACACACACACACACACACACACACACTCACACTCACACATACACTCACACACACACGTCTCATCTGCAAACACTGCTAATCCTCGTATGGTGACGGTGTGTAGAGCAGCCACTAGGCTGCACTACTGTGCAGTCTATCTGTAAAGAGTCTATTTTAGACTTTATTCATGTTTTTATTTATTTATTTCAAATGCCTTATTATTACTGCTTAATCATGATTGTGCCCATGTCAGCATAATTGGGCCTTTCCTACGTTCCAACGTGTCTCCTGGTCCAGCAAGACCAGCTGACCTCCGTGGGTCTGAGCACTGTGGGGGGGGGGGGGTGTCCACGAAGGCCTGGTGGGCCTGAGGACGTGTGACGTGTCTTACATGGAGCATCTGCCAGGTAGAGAGACGTGCAAGGCAATCCCGTTATCCAAAAATGTATTATTATTATTATTATTATTATCAGTATTAGTATTAAAAGGTACAATCTGAGATTTAATGTAAAGCCCTACCAAAATTCTGGACTGCTACACTGGAGTGGAGTGGAGGAGGTATGACAAGAAGATGAGGTACGAGTACCTGTGAATTGTGCGCCCTCTGTCTGTGTGGAGGTCCGTACTGCAGCTCCTCACTCTTAACAAGAACAAGCCTTAATCAAATCCAGCCTGAAGCAGTTCGTTGGGTTTTGTGGTTCCTGCACAGTGGGGCGACTACTTCACATTCATGTCATTCTCAGATGTAACGCTGAACTTCTGACTCGTGTATTGGTTTGAACATGTGTGTGTGTGTGTGTGTGTGTGTGTGTGTGTGTGTGTGTGTGTGTGTGTGTGTGTGTGTGTGGTACGGGGTGGACACTTACACCAGATACAGACAAGAAGAAGTAGGTGTCATTTCACAACACTTATATTATATGAGTTGTTGTTTTTTAATCCAGCCACACCATTTATTTAAATTTTTTATGGAGCCACTACCAAACCCAAAGAAACATAGTCATCAAAATAGTTTCTGCTAATGTCGTCTCAACCGAATTCATTTCCCGTCTAGCAGCCATTAAGCTCACCTTTCTATCGCACTGTTCTGATAAAGAACTTTCATGTTTTAATATTTTCACCGCACTGACGATTGTAATTGTATCAGCGCTGCGAATCAATGAAATCCAATTTATTCTCTTTCAAGATGCTCGTTATCAACAGCGTGTTGTGGGCATGTTAGTTATCTGTTAAATAATAAACCCTTTATTTCATGTTTACCGTTCCTCGGCTCCTGAATCTGCTGTGTGTGTGTGTGTGTGTGTGTGTGTGTGTGTGTGTGTGTGTGTGTCAGTAACAGTGTGTCCAGCTCAGAAACAAACCTGCCAAGTCAGGCTGAAATGAGTTGAAAGAGCTGCGGTCGAGTTAGAGACTAACTAGATAGCAGGCGGTGAGATTCACAGAGCGAGAGGATGCGAGCCTGCAGCACAGCTTTAATGGGGCTCACCAAGTTATCTTATGAAATCAAGGTAGAGGTTCTTTTGAAAAATCGCAGAATCCATTTTTCATGAAGTTCTAATAAGAGAGAGAAGAAGGAAGAAAATCACAGGTAGAGCGTCTTCATGCCTTTAAGGCGTGATGTGCTTGCTTCATTATTTCTGCATCTTTCTCTCTAACAGGGACAACGTTTGAGTTTGGACTCTCCTACTGGTCGATGGTGGGAAGTGTCTTCTGCTCTCATCTCAGCTGTATTGGCGATCAGGAGTGCGTCTCATATCTGTGACGCCAACTGGACGCAACCGAGACTCGCTCCGTTACGTTGTTGCGTTACGTTGTTGCGTTACGTTGTTGCATTACGTTGTTGCATTACGTTGTTGCGTTATGTTACGTTGTTGCATTGCGTTATGTTACGTTGTTGCGTTGCGTTATGTTACGTTGCATTATGTTACGTTGTTGCGTTGCGTTATGTTACGTTGTTGCATTGCGTTATGTTACGTTGTTGCGTTGCGTTATGTTACGTTGCATTATGTTACGTTGTTGCGTTGCGTTATGTTACGTTGTTGCGTTGCGTTATGTTACGTTGTTGCGTTGCGTTATGTTACGTTGCATTATGTTACGTTGTTGCGTTGCATTATGTTACGTTGTTGCGTTGCGTTATGTTACGTTGCATTATGTTACGTTGTTGCGTTGTGTAATGTTACGTTGTTGCGTTGCGTTATGTTACGTTGTTGCGTCGTTACATTGTTGCATCGTTACATTGTTACCTTAAGTTACGATGTTGCGTTGTTACGTTGCGTTGTTACCATAATGTGTTTTCTAAGCTTAGTCAAGTAGTTTAGTTGGCTAAACCTAACTAATCGTTTCATCACATTTATCACGTTGCATTGTGCATTTCTGCAAGTGTGATGTAAGGCTAATATGAAACGTATTCAAGAAACATATTTTTGGTTCACAAACATCGACCTTTAACGTACCGTTTATCGTGGTTTGCAGAAACATAGTGTCAACTTTTTGTTCTGGCGACTGGGTTGCCATAAGAATGACGAGTTTCACTATGAAAACATGTAACTTTGTTGTAATGATGTTTACAGTTTAGTAATCAAATGAATTCCAGAGTTTCTAGTCGGACATTCCTAAATCACCACGATGTCCAAGTCCCAATCGAAGGCATGTCTGACACATCATCCATCATTCAAAGTGCTGAGAGTGGGAAAACACATTCCTGTTTTTACTATAATGGTTTGGTTTCTGCTGCAAGCTTGGGTTATCGGGTTCATTGTGCTGTAACCTCGGCTTTGTGTTCCCACATATTCATACAGTGATCACAGATATCAGTAAACTGTTATCTCTGATAAGACGGATGAAAACATCTCTCAAGGAGCTTGAGCAGGAAGAGACAGATGCTG
Organism: Cebidichthys violaceus; assembly: GCF_023349555.1. Taxonomy (NCBI): domain Eukaryota; kingdom Metazoa; phylum Chordata; class Actinopteri; order Perciformes; family Stichaeidae; genus Cebidichthys; species Cebidichthys violaceus. Next base: position 1,070,026 of record NW_027176340.1, on the reverse strand, counting down.
ACACGTGTTTAATTTGAGTTTTGTGAGTGTGCTATAAATCACGGTTCATGTTTTTGTATAGTTTACATATTGGAGCAGATGTCCTCGTGGGAGATGTGTGTTTTCTTTTGCATGACGGTCTTGAACGGTGTGAACGGTCAGCGTTGCTGAACAGACTGTGTAGTCATGGGTAGTGTAGGCGCATCCGTACATGTCGGGTGTATGTGAGATTTCACGTCCGTACTCCGTTCCCACCGCTGGTGTCTTCAGTGTGCGTTTTTCTCAAACTACCTTATTTAAACTCGGTATTACAAACTCACAGACAGTCTGCCTCATTGGGTAAAAAGACAGCGGCTTTGAAACTGTACTAAAATAATGTGGCATTGATTAAAAAGTTCTTCAAATCATCCACATATTCAAGACCTTCCAATGTTATTTGAAGCTGATTTTCTTCAAGAAGTGGTTCACATCTATTCAGCCCTATCTTACTACAGATACCAACATGTCCCTGTTGAAAGTTATTGGTCGCAGTAATAATTCCATCTCTCCGTACCGGCCGTGACGGGACTCTAATTCCAACAGCTGTTCACACTTGTGCTCTTAAACTAGCAGACTCTTGTTGTTGTTTCCTGAACATTGTTTTTCCATTGAACTTGGAAGTCGGCTGTCATGACATGATTAGTTGTCCACGGGACATTTACATAAAGTTGAAACGTACACAAACCTTAACTTACCGTATGTAACATTCTAATAATGTAGAAAACAAGAATTTCAAAACACTGGAACAGGACATAAATGTGTTCTGGAGTTTTGCTGTATGGTCAAATATTGACATTGTTGTCGAGCGACTGGGTCGACAAAGACTGTAAGACTTGACTTTCCGCTACTCAGACTGCTAGAGCCTCATATTAGCTTTGGCTGAACTCTGGAATGCATTTTTTGTCCAGAATGAAAGTTGTGTATTTTGTCTCCCATCTCTTACCTTGGAATATCTTTAGGCGAGTATTTCTTCATGGCCAGTACAGACAGGAGGAATGATTGCAACAAGCAACTCTTACAATGTCCAGTTGGCCATGTGTATATTGCATTAAAGGGTAACTTTGATATGATATTTTTCAACGTATTTCCCAATGTTTTTACTTTTAAGTGACTAATAGGGACAAAGAACTGTCTGAAAGCTAAACGTGCTGCAATGTAATCGATCAGGGCAACGCCTCGCCGTCAACGTACCTCCACTAAAAATAACAAACAGACCGCTAAGCTAAAGGTATAGAAACAGATTTTGATTATTTCTAGGGTTCTTTCCATAATGTAGTCAGACTCTTTATAATAACAATCTGAAGCTGTCGGTGGACGGGGGAGGAGTTGTACCGAGAGATTACGTTGCTGCCCGTTTAGCGGCTGCCGTCTGCAGAGTTCATCAATTTAAATTTCGTTAATGGTAAGACACTGAAACATGGGAAGATAACGGTCCAGGTTGAAAAATACCCAAGTCACCCTTCATATGGGTCTGTAGAAGCTAATCCTTAATTCCAAGCTCGTGATTCAATAAAAGTTTTGCGGCTGAAACTCAAAACAGGAAGAAACATCGAGCCTTGTTATCAACTGTAGCGGTGGTGAGTCCACCTTTTGAGAATGTGCCACAGTCCAGTGGAGCAGAAGTGGAATTCCACGTCTGCAATTATTGAACAACGGGGCGCAAAAGAAAAAAGGAGGGGGGCAAAAAGTCAGTCAAGGGTGAAAAGTACACGACTCATGACTCAAATCTCTTGTTTTTTTTCATCTCTGTTTGCTTTATTCTAAAAGAAACAGACAGGGGTATACCGTAAATGAGATGATACACAACATGGAGGGGGGTAAATATTAGAGAAATGAATGGCGTGGTAAATAAATGCAGGCTTGAACGCTCAGCCAACGGGCGTTCCTTAGTACAGGAGACAACACACAGTACAGTACATCCTTTAGAGTCCACAACGCAACGACTCAGTCATGGCATTCACACAAAATCATATTGGCACTTAACGAAAACACGATGAACGCACTGGGTGTGTATATATCCTCAATCCAGGCTACAGGGAAACAGGCTTTAATACAAACAGCGGCACACAAGGCACTATGCTTCAGGTCTATCGTACGTGTGTCTCTGTTGTTTCAGAAGTGGTACCGCAGAAGTAGCTTCACATTCATTTCCAGAAGTCCGACAATAGATTTTGTTTTTAAAAAGGCACACAGAACTGCTGGCGGGGGGGAACTATGGACACGCAGGTCCTTCAAGACTGTGAAGAATCCATCAAGTCAGAAACAAACGTGTGCTCAAACGTGTGTTATAAGGCACTGTAGTAAAACATTATATATGTAGTAAAAAAAAAAAAAAATAGAGTAGGTGGTATATACACCCGGGCATTTTAACAAGTTATAGAAAACATACCCTGAATGACTGTCTCTCCCAGAGTCAGCAAAACAGACGAGACCAGGATCTCTCCAAAAACCCCTAAAAACTCCCAAAAGTGTCTTCTTTTTTTTTTTTACAACAAAGACTCTAATTTGTGTTGCTGCTGTTGATAAATTCTTTCGTTAACGGTGTCTGTGTGTCTGTTTTGAAGTCCTCGGGGAGAGGGTTTTGTCTGTAGACAGAATCTAAACCATGGTAAGGCCAGAAGACTCTCCCAAACTACAAGTACTGCTCCCTTTTCTCTGGTGGGGTACTTTTAACATTTGGTCTGCAATTCAAAAGGGAAAAAAAGAACACGTTTCAGTCAAGGTACAGTCACAGCGCACAAAAGTAAACCCAAGAAAAAGACACATATTACAAAAAAGCACCCAGAGGTCATAGGATATAAGAGAAATCATAATAAATCAGCGCAAAACAAGAACCACAGAAACGGTAAACGTTAACGTTAACGTTTGACCAACAGTGAGACAAAGGAGGGCGTGGGAGGTGTAGTAGAGGGTTCACACGGAAACGGAGGAGGCCACCTCGTTTCTTAAATAGAAGGTCTTAATCATCGTCCTTTAGGAGTCCATATTTACAGAAAAGGCTCAGAAGGTAGGGGACAGAACTGGGAGAAGACAATGCATCTCGGTTCCCACTAAGGTGCAGATGTGGTAATGAAGGAAGGGGAGTATTCTACTGCAAGAGGTCCAAATTTAGGGTGTGGGGGGGGAGGGGAAAAGACGTTGGACAGTCGGGACAGTCCTCGATAAAAGGGCGGGGGGGCTGATCAGTCGGGGAAACTAGTTTCACTCAACAACTCTGCCCTGAATTAGAGGAGAGAAGAAGACAGTAAGAGAAGAACAGGAGGAACAGAGGACAGGAGGGGACAGAAGAGACACATCAAGACTCTGAAGAGTTAGAGAGACATGATTATGGATGTTAGCAGAATGTTAGAAGGGGGGGAAGTCAATGAGAAGGTGATGCTACATGTCAGCTCGCCACCGTTTTACGGAGATTACATATTTAAAATAAATACATTAGGCTTATAATGACGGACTGGCTGATGCAGGGGACACTTGCCGAGAGTTAGATGAGAAGATTAATACCACTCTCTATACATTTATGGTAAATATGAAGGCAGAGCCACCAGAGCAAACCGGCTAGCTCGGCTAGGTTAGCTTAGTTTAGCGAAGGGGAGAAAGCAACTAGCTTGGCTGTGTCCAAAAGCAACAAAATCTACCGGCCAGCGCTATAATATATAATAAATAATATAATGTCTCATTTGTTATGTTGTTGTTGTTGTCTTCAGACAGAGCCAGGCTAGCTGTTCCTGATATGCTAAGCTATGCTAAGCTAAGCTAAGCGTCCCCCTGCTTTTAGCACAGTATCTAACAGACAGATAAGAGAGTGGCATCGATCTTCTCATCTTAACTTCCGGCAAAAAAACTAACAAATAAGCATACTTCCCGAAATTTCAAATCAGTACTTTAAATGTACATTTTCTTTTCTTTGGACATAGCTGTACAGGTTTATCAGACTTGTTGTTGAGCAGACATCTATTGTAATGCATCCTCGTGGAGCAGTCAGTGGTTTACAATAACACGTGAAGATCTACAGCAGTGAAGTTAAACATGACATTAATATTATGCATACGTCTGTTTAAACATGCTAGCTAATGTGAAGTAATGAAACTGGTGTCTTATTGCTAATGGTCCCCCAGTGAGATTAATACCTGTGTGGGAAGTACATGAATTAACTTATATCTCAGACATTGATTTGGTTATACAAGAGAATATGAGATGAAGGTGTGCGTGGTTCTGGAATGATGCTGTTAGCGGATGAGAGCCTCAAACTTTCTCTTAGTGTCGAGTCAAACGGTGGAATGACCATTAACAGCATTCATTTCAGTCAAACTAAGAAGACACCTTTTTTTACTAACAATTCACCTCCACTCATGCAGGTCAGGTTGTGTCGGAGGCCTTATTTAACTACATGGGATGCTGAACACAGCTTATTAATCACATGTAGGTTTCTCTTTCTCAGGCCGTAGCTACTGTCCTCTTGAGTTGTTATGGAGGTCCGGAGTAGTTTAACAACCCGGGGGGAGTTTACAGTCAACAATTAAAAACTTCTTCAACCTGTTCTCACTCCCCAACTCTTCAAATACCAACGTTCATCTGAGCATCCGATACTGACGCGCCGAGGCGCCCTTTAGCGTCCGTGAGACACTCGGCACGAGGCTTTTAACTTCGACGAAACTGACGTAGTATCGAGAGCAAGTCCGCGTTGGGCGAGTCGGAGGGGAAGTTTAATGGGTCAAAGAAAAGCAGGACTTTCCCCCAGGAGACCGTAAGTCAACTTGACTTATTTTATCAGGGTTCTGCCACGTAACTTAGGAACCAACGCCTGTTACGTGACAACAACGACAAACTTATTTATGTTACCAGGGGGCAAAAATATATATATTGTCTATGAGAAAATGACTCTACTTTTCTCTTGATTTATTCCCTCAGTAAACATTGTAAACATGAGTTTATGGTCTCAATCTCTAGTTTACAGTCTTCTTCAATACAGCATGATGTTCATTTAGTACATTATGCTCCATTTAGAGTCAAACAGACCATAAAGCAGGGGATGCTTTAGGGGCGGGGCTACACGCTGATTGACAGGTTGCTACCAGAGCCGTATACGACGTCTCCGCCCCCACTCCTCCACGTCCAATCGCGGTCACTTTGCTCACTGGTTGCAAAAAAAACAAAATGGCGAAAGCCAAAATCCAAGATGGCGATGGCCAAAAATATACAGTTCTTTTCCTAACCCTAAGCAAGTAGTTAAGTTGCATAAGTAAACCCAGAGATGTAGAGATGCTGAGCGTCAGTATTTGTCGAGTTGGGACTGAGAAGGTGTTGACTTGGTGGATATTTTATAGGACGATAGCGGACTCTTTTTTTAACTCAGTGAGGAGCATCTTAAACTTGTGACTACGGGCCTGGTCCTCATAACTGGAGAGTTGCACCACAGTACAACAGCAGCTTGAGCAGGAGAAGCTTTAGTACAGTGAAATTTGTGGGCTGTACCTTCACACAACGTAACTGCACCAGTGGAGTGTGAAGACACAAAGCAACATGGAGACAAAGCACAGATGCAGCTGCAACCAGGAAGCATAGGACATGCTAATAAAGTAGTATTTCTAGCTCCATGTCCATCGTCTCTGTATCTGCTGTGACACACTTTACATTGTGTCTTTGGATGTTTTGATTAGTTTCCTTTTTATTTTAAAGTGGGTGACTCGCGGTGTTGTGATTTTGGGGGTCAGATTAAAGCTGCTGCTTTAATTTCAACTAGATGTAATAAATGACATTGAGGCATTTGAGAGGTTTCCATTCACAACGGCAAGCTTTGCATCATCATATAAGTAAGCTGGATGATTGCTCGCAAATGATTTATTAAAGTTTGTCGTGTTTTTTTTAGCCACCAAAATCCATCCTACCAGTGGAGGATGTGCTTGAGTCTGCAGAGTGTAAGAACTACATGATTGCATGTGTGTTTGATAGTCTTTTTGTTTTGTTTTATAATTTGAGGAAAAAGGGAGGGGGGGTGAGGGGGGGGTGGTGCCAAGCGTGTCCGATGCTCTCTGATTGGGTGGCTGCTGGAAGGGGGTGGGGTTTACACGTACTCCCTGGCTGTGGAAGGCTGTGATTGGCGGTAATACTGCTGCCCTCGCATCTCCTCTTTAGAGCAGGAGCAGCACAGCAAGGAGCCGCCCAGGACCGTCAGACTGGCCGCCGCCCAGCCCACGAACAGGGCCGAGCCGAACTCATACCTGTGCAGGTGAGAGAGAGAGAGAGAGAGAGAGAGAGAGAGAGAGAGAGAGAGAGAGAGAGAGAGAGAGGACAGGTGTACAGGATGGCTGCGAGTGTACCAGGTTTCTATGATTACCTCCGACTCATTGGAAAAGTCAAAAACAAGTCTCGCTGAAAGTGCTTTTACCCAAGAAATATCACAGAACATCAAGTAGAATAAACAATAATCAAAATAATCTGTTAATTATCTAAAGTTTTACTTAGAAATGCACTTTTCTGATTCTTAAAATGCACATGATGACGGTAGTAATCTAATACTGACCCAACTATTTCCTCATTTGCATGTCAATAAACTGGCGACATTTGCCCACTGCTTCAAAACAGTCCCACACACAGGCGACTGTATGCCCAAAAATGCCATTTTATTTCGGCCGATATGCAAAATACTGACGGTAAGAACTTTAAATGGCACATTCATGCGTCCATCAATTTTGAAATCAATCATTTACAAGGTTGCCTTAGGGAACACGACACTCAGATCTAAAGCAAAGGACAACTAGGAGTACATAATGTTGCATTCATGAAGTTTGAGTTTGTCTGCAGTTCCTTCACATACCTGGCGTTGGGCGGTGTGTTTGGGTTGAAGAACAGATAGGACACCTGAGTGGCATACCAGGACACGGACACCAGCGTACATAGACCTGTGGAGTGAGAACAGGTCAATAAAGCCCTGCAAGCTTTCACCGAAGCTACAACAACTCACAAACGACCTGTGGGGAATCCTCATTGGGTTAACCCCCCCCCCCTCCCCCCCCCCCCGGGCTTGTGGTTTATGTCTGTGGTCAGCGACTAATGCCTCTTAAATGACCACTTCCTGTTTACAGCAGGGACTCGTAATTACAGAGAAGACCCCCCACCCACCCCTCCACCACCACCGCTCTTGCTCAATGATCTGGTTGTGGGAGATGCTGCTCTACATCTATAGCATTAACAGAACCCAGCAGAAGTCCCACCCGCGAGCAGGAAGAGCGCTCCTCCGGTCACGGCGATGCGGGTCTTGGTGATGGGGTTGTTGTCCCCCACCTTGGTGCACTTCATGCCCACCACGCTGACGATGATGCCGATGAAGCCCAGCAGCACGGACACCACCATGAGGGCTCGACACGTCTGGATGTGGACTGGATGAAGAAGAGGGATGAGGGGGGGGGGGGGACAATAGAAGATAATGGAAGAAAGGGAGGGGAGAGGGGAGATATGTTTTTAGTCCATCGCTTGGAATAAAGTGCACATTTCTGGACATTAAGAGACGGTTATGAGGGAATGAAGCAGCACGCGTGGCGTGGGGTTGATGGGAGACCACACGCCGCTCTGGCAGGAAGCTCGTCCACCGCTGTCCCGTTCCAGCGAGGTCATTCCAGAGGTCACTTCACTTTCTGGGCCAAGCTGTGGGACCTTCTTTTTTTTTCTTTTTTTTTTTAAACGATCCTGTAAATCTTCCCCGGATGATTCCGCTGTGGTTTTGCCTTCTCAAAAATCTAATGCGCCGCCCACCGGGGGCCTCAGCACACACATAACTCAGTGGGAGGAACATATTTACACATCATTTACACACACACACACACACACACACACACACACATATGTGTGCAAATGCACGATATCTGCACGCTCACACACACACAATATCTGTAGGTGGAATAGACACAACTCTCTCTCTCTTTCACACACACACACACACACACACACACACATGGAGGAGCTGTAGGAGGGCCTGCTGTACATGTTTCACACAGTGGGATTAGTGTGGCTTTGTCACAAAGCAAGATTGTTTTCACGGGGCTGTCGCCAGGGCGATCAGACTTTGCCGAGGCAACGCGGGGCGCTCAGCGATACCGTCAAACCACCGCCGGAGTGTTTGTCGAGGCGAGGGCATCGCTGACGCCCCAGCAGGAAGTCAACAAAGTCACGAATATACGTCCCGATTCTGACGAAGCCGACAAATGATTAGAAAGGGAAACATGACGGAGGCTTTACTACAGGTTTAACAGGACCTCCGAATAACAAGTGTTCACACATCACAGGAGAACGGTTCTAATGACACCAAAGAAACAAACACAACGTCACTGAAGACTTACTCAGATAGATGGACAATAACAACAGAATAGTTTGAAGAAGAACAAATGTGTCCAGAGCGTTCAGCTTCACTTCATGTTCTTCAACGCTTCGTTGAAGAACATGAAGTACATTCCTGACTACACTTTACCTGTAACTCACAGTCTTCAAATCTCTGGGAAAATTATTATTATTACTATTGTTTCCAAAGTTAAGAACGTTCCCTTTTCAATTAGATTGAGTGGATTACAATCAGTAGAATAGCCTGACATCCTGAGCTTTCAACCACATTTCACTGTCTTCAAAAATATCCATTAAGAAGCTTGAGCAACATTTCTTTATTTTGTCAAAACTCCAGTTTCCAAGGTATAGAATGAACTGTTCCATCTAGAATAGAATCGTTTGACAAAAAGAAACAATCAAACACAAATGAAGCCTCACTTTTAGTAAGTGTCCCTTGAGTAAAGATTTTATATTTCAGACAATTCAAATAGTTTGAACTAAAAGAAAAACTTTACTCAAGGTCCATTTACTCTCAACAGCATCTCACCGTCTTCAAAGCTCTAGAAAAACGATTGTTTGTAAAACCAGCAGTAATTAGAATATAATAGAGGAGAATCAACTCGGATCTAGTCTGAACACTTCATGGTCCTCAAGAATAGAACTTCATGCTGAACTATCATATGACAGAATGAGCTTCATGAGTGAGGAAGACAAAGAGCTCCAGGGCAGCAGCCTGAGCAGGAACCTGACGTCCTCGTCTGTCATGGTGACAGAAATACACTCACCATCATTCATGGTGCAGCACTGAAGCAGCAGTTCAGAAGCTGATCTGAAGGGACTTATGATGGGGCGGGGGGGGGGGGTCAATCTTTGAAGTCTGATTTATGGCTCTAGAGCTCCTTTTGATGGACTCTCTGGATGGTCTTCAACAGAGAGAGTTTGAGAGTTTGATTTTCCTGTTCTTTCATCCACTCTTCAGCATTCCTCTTTTTATTTCTGAGGGGGGGGGGGGTCAGGGCGGTGATCTGACCGGTTTCAGAGGGACGCTCGGGGGTCTTTGGGGTAAAGTAGAGGCTAAAAGCAGGGAGGGAGGGAGGCTCACCCACCAGGCTTGTGGTTGGCAGCGCCAGCCACAAGCTTTCAATGAGTGTGTGTGTGTGTGTGTGTGTAGGCGCTGTAAGGCTCCATTGTGAGGTCACTTGTGACTCTGTTGTACAGTACGTAAATATCAGTTTGCCCACTCACTACACAACTAGGACACTTCCACTCATATCTGACAACCAACAGTACAACTTTACCTCCAGAGGGTACTCTGAATACTCTGAATACTCTGAATACTCTGATTTGATGTTGTAGTACCGCACTTTATCTTGGCCAACATTTAGTTCTCATATCCGAACTGGTCAAGACTACGTCACACTGGCTCTTCTGGAGTGGGAGACATCGACTTCACACGATGTGTTTGCCATTTGTTGACCTGTTCAACTCTAACCATCACGAGGACAATGTGTGAATCACAGCCTGCTGTATCGTCTCCCTCTGAGCCATAGAGCTCCATTGTTGTCCAATGCAAAAAACTTTTGTAAAAAAACTATCATAAACACACCAATGAGCCACACTGTGGGACTGGGGGACATGTTGCTTCATTACAATGACCCCTCACACTGCAGTCTGCTTCTGAATCAGTCCCACAAACTCGCTAGAGCACCAAATGTGTATTAATCCGCGGCTGGAAATAGTCCCCAATTAAATGCCTTATTTCCTCCTGTTTGAGGAAGACTTGCTGAACACTACAGTGTCCAGCTGTTTCGGGGAGATTGCTGGGCTTTGTTTAAATATCTTCTTCAGTGAACCGTGGAGGATTTGTTGACCGTAAAAAACACAACCGTGAATAAATGACAATTCACGGGGAGTTGAGCTGACTTGGCTCTTGGGCAGATGATCCAAAACTTCTACCGTTTTAGATAACAGTGACAATATTACCAAATGAATCTCAGCAGCGAGCAGAACCACACTCCTACATTAATCTACGTTACAGAACCCTAAAGCTTTATTATGTTACTGTGTGTTTCTGGTTCTGAAGAGCTGTCCCTTCAGCACCACCACCACCACCATCCTCCTCCGCACTCGTCTGAAAACAAATTGAACCTCCTCCCATCGACCCGAAAACATCGTCTCCTTTTTTGAGCAAAACAGAAAACTCGGCAAAACCCCGCAGAGCAGATCCAACAACTTTCTTCCTGCTTGCTTGTGCCCGCATCAGTGGAGCGCAGCCACAGTCTGGTGAACAATTACACCCTCCATCACACGCTGCCCCCCGCTGAGGAAAGTAGCCGGGGAAGGAGAGTTCCTTCAGAACTCAAACCCAGCAAGCGCCAGCGTCGGATCAAACCAAACGCCCCCTCGGCACACATGATCGAACGTTGATCTGCTGCATGTCGCGACCTGTCAGGAAGCACCCGGATGACCCCGTGATCGATGGAGACTCGCTCGGTCGCCCGGAAGGTGCGCTCGGTACGTTTAAGCCCCTCTCTAGAAGCGTTTCTTCGGTGTTTTTGTCTCCGGGTGTGTTAGCGGACAGACGGAACAATGTGCGCGTGTGGGGAAGACGGAGCGCATTGTGGGAATATCTCTGGTGTTTTGGCTCAACAACTGGCCTTTTCTTCTCCGAAACAGCCCCTATTCATCGGCGGAGGACAATACGCCGTTCTTATCGCCGCGATGAGCCAAAGGAGATGTGGGGGGTGGAAGGGGGGGGGGGGGGGGTCGGGTCGCCACAAAATGTTTGCAAAGCGCCTCATTTTGTGGCGAGCGTGCCACGGCGGGGAAGCATAACACAGAGGGAAAAAAAACCAATTGTTTTATGAAAATGACTTGTGACCCAAATCCCCCCCCCCCCCCCCCCCCACTGTAGCCTTTCATTAGAACCTCTAATAGGATGATTTAAGCAGACAGTAGATGGATGGGTTCCTGTAATCTGCGTGTCATTAATTATGAGTCACTGGGTTCTACTCACAGATCAGAGATGACAGGAGGCTCATATTCTGAGCTAATTTATGTCTGAACCCCACATTCCTGACCCCCCCCCCTCCCACTCCCACTCCCTCACAAATAACGCTTTGGAGTTTTTAATTGAACTTGATGACGACTTTGCGAGATTTACAGCTTCTGAATTGTTAGTGTCCCGGTCCAGGCGGCGAGGGTTCGGGGACTTTGTGTCCTTCTGTTTTTCCACAAACTGACGGGGGGGGGGGGGTTCTCACCGGATCTTTATATGAGGAAAGTCACACAGAGCCGCCTCATTGAAATGCGATTTGTCAAAGAAAGCAATGTGAGAATGCGGCGTGACGTACGGTTAAAAGACACCGGTCTTGGTGTGAATTTGAACCGTGCTTTTCCATCATCTAGCGAAAGTCACTTAATCGGCTCCCCAGTGCCCCGTCAACACGCTAAGATCACATGTGTGATGATACTCAAAGACAAAATGAGCCTCAGGAGGACGCTTCACCAAGAAGACGGGAGATCAGAGTATCAGCCGGTGAGAGTTAGTCAGGGTTTCACACGATCAACACATGGTACTTACTGTCCAGCGAGAGCATGGAGTCAAAGATCTTGCACTGCACCTGTCCTGTGCTCTGCGAGGCGCAGCTCATCCACAGCCCCTCGTACAGACCCACGGCGGTGATGATGGCGTCGCCGGCGTACGACGACTGCTTCCACTGGGGCAAGGCGGTGGTGGAGATGATGCCGATCCAGCCGCCCAACGCCAGGAAGTAGCCCAACAACTGGAGACCTGAGTTGGCCATCCTTGTTCTTTTTTTTTTTTGAATCTCTCTTTTAGCTATGTCCCTCTAACTTCTGTCTGCGCCTCCCTGTTTGCTGCTGGCGTCGGCTTTTTGTTTTCCGTCGGTGACCCTGGCGTGTCGCCCTTTCTTTGAGCAGTCGTCCCCGCGGACACACCTGTTGCGATCCTGCCACTCGTTTCACTTTTCTCTATCTGGTCGCTCTGAGCATCTATTACCTTCTGTATCCTCTCGGCTTTAACTCTCATCTGTGGAACTCCCCCTCTCTCTCCTCGTCTCTCAACTCTTTTTATAATTATTGTGTAGCTCTTGAGCTCTCCACGTCAGTTGGGACGATGAGTCGAATGTCTTCCCTCGGGACTTTTTCCTGTTGGATTCCTTGATGTCTCTGGAGCTCGGTCGGAGTGTAAGAAAGCCTTTTCTGGTGGTCAGCGGTTCAGTTCATCAAGCATCGTCACTGAGCTGCCTCACTCTCTGCATGGCTTCTCTCTCTCTCTCTCTCTCTCTCTCTTACTCTGTGCTGCTTGCTTACTTCCCCCCACTACAGTCTTTCCATCTGCTCCTGGCTCAAGTGGCTCAACGAGGGGTAGCCGGAGAAAAAAGAAGAAAAAAATAGGAAAAAGAAGAGAGAAAAAAAAGCGTCAAACACAAAAAGTCCTTAACAGGCTGACCACGGAGGGACGGGGTCGAGGACTCGGCCCATGATTGGTCTCCTCTGTGCTGTGGGAACTCCCACTGGGAGGGAAGAGGGACGGGCCGGTTGGGAAAACAAATTCTGTTTCAAACAGAGAGGGAAAGAAAGAGATGGGGAAAAAAACAGCAAGTCACAATGACCAGTTGGCATTTTCTTGCAAAAAAATTAGCTCAAATCCGATTGACTTTAAATCTGTGTCGCTATCATTCAATCAGAAAAACGTTGACGCCCGTAGCTGTTCCACGGTCTCGGAATGCGTTGAACCTTTTTGCCCCCCCCCCCCTGGAGGTGTGGACGAGGTGGTGGTAAAAAAAAAAAAAAAAAGTGCAACAAACACACGTAAATCAGCATCCAAACAATGCCTGGCTGAAAAGGACGTGTCACAGCCAGACAGGCTCTCTGGGAATTATGGGCCGCCGAGGCAAGCCCCCCCAACCCCCCAACCCCCCACCCCACATCACCATGGTGACCGCGACAAATGGAGAGAGAGAGAGAGTGCGAGAGGCTCACCCGATTGCACATCCTTTACGAGCTGCAAGTGCAGACACACTCCGGTGTTCGCTGTGTCTTTTCGGAGAGCTTTCCCACAGTTTGCGCTTTGCCCATCAGCTCTGCTTCAACTCATCACATTACCTTCAGACTAACCGCATCATTCTATTCTGACAATTAGGCCGTCCACACGCTCGGTCCACGGAGACACGGCCGTTTTCTCACATCTGCAAGAGACATGTCTCACTCCCACCCTGGACACACACACACATCCTGTCTACACAACATGTTCTTGCCTATACTCTCAAGGTCTCAACAGACAAAAAAAAGTATTGCTCACCGAAGAATAAACAGAAATATAAAGCAGGACAAAAAGGATGTTGTTGGTGGTCTTTTCTTCACTTTCAGTTTTTCTGCCATGTGTTAGCCGTTCGCTCTTTTGTTTGCCCTTTCTCTCACCTCTCCTACCAATTGAAGCGTGAGCTTGATCCGCCATACCATCACAAAAACAACAGGACATGTGAACACGCATGTGACCGCACTTATCCGGCACCAAGCATGTCCTTGAAAACTGCTAAACTACACGTACACACACATTCTCCAACATTCACACACACATATATGGGTAGAAAGGGCGAGACGTGGAGCTCTGCGCACGGTTCAAACCATAGAAATAGAATAAAAAGGACATTGAACTGTTTTCCTTGGTCATTTGACGGGTACAAAAGAAAAGGCCGATTGTTGTTGCTTGTTATGGTGGCAACACGCTTCAGTGGGGCTGTGATGTGCGGTCGCAGCTCTGAAGGCGGTTGGCTGCTTAGCTAGCTAGCTAGCTTGTTCTTCTGCGGAGCGGTGGGAGTCAGGCAGAGGAACCGCTAGACCCAGCCGGCCGTTCGGCTCATTTTCTGTAACCAGTGGAGCATTAAAGCACGGCGGAATTAGCAAGCTAGCTAGCTTACTAGCGGACAGCTAGCTTGCTAATTTCGTCGTGCTTTAAAGAGTTGCTACTCGTTTTGGTTGTTACTGCAAAACCTCAGTGAGTCCGCCATAAGTCTGTTTAGCTTATACGGTACACGTAAAAATGGCCGCCGCTCTGACTGTCCTGCTACGTGGATTTGAGCGGGAATGTCCCTTCTACTCCTATCCTATTTCTATGGTCCAAAACAACCCTGGTTTATCGTCCTCCAAGCCCTTCTCACCCACACTATTGTTATAGGTTTGCATATTCCTGGTGTTTGTATGTGTGACCGTGACCCCCGTGTGCTCAGGATTTTGCAGTGTCTAATGAGGGGCTTGCCATAGTTGTGGTCAGAGCACAGAGACGAAAATGAGGCAAAACAAGTGCTGTGTACAGGTCAAGTGTGGCGGGCGGAGCGCTGGGGGCTTTCTGATTTTGAATCATAACAACACCACCCTGCCATTGGTGGGGTTACAACAGTCCAAGTCCAAGAGGAAAAACTCCACTCAGCAATGTTTTGCGTGTTAAACACTCACTGCCTGTAGGCTTAGAGCAAACAAGCAAAAACGTTAAAGTTAAAATTACTTATTATTTGTTCACATCTGCCACCTCCAAGGGTACTGTTGGGTTCAGTTTATGGCCACTAAATCTACTTTGTTACTGTGACAGAAAGATTGTTATCGGCTAATAAAAATAACCTTCTACTTTGATGTACAAGCATCCTAGTATCCTAACTTTACCATTCAAGGCCAATGCCTAGCCTTAACTATTGGAAGTCAATGCCTGACTTAATTAAACCTGTTGAGGTCGTAACTTCAACCATCAAACGAGAACTTGGCAACTTCCCTGTTATCTTGTAGACGTGCTCTTTCTGCGTTCTAGTTGCATTGTGGATACCAAGATGTTATCTCAGTTTTCATAGTTCTTTAAGAAGTACCAGTAGGTCTAACTATAAACATGTTTATTTAAAATGTGGGTTCATGTTTTAAATGTTTCTGTTATTATTCTCAGTAGAAAAACTCTCTCACGTTTCTGTCACTTTCAATTTAAGTTTAAGTGTAAACCCTCTTTCTGAAATAACTGGATCAGAGTAAACTCACAATGATATCGGTGAACATGCTACAGTTCCAACAAAGTCCATCAGTCCATGTGACTTATACTCAAAAGATCCATGTTGTGTCGGTCTGTGTGTTCCGGCACCATTACCGATGTGGATGCAGCCCTTCTCCACTCTTATCTCTTTGAGCGGACTCTCCCCAAACAGGAAACCGGCAAATTAAGTTAGCAGAGTCTCGTACCCATGCGCACGCAATTAAGACATCGGGGGCCAATCAGATTACTGTGGAACACATGTGGACATGTAAACAGTATTGGAGGAGGATTATGTAACGCAACAGGTGGGTTGTGGATTAGTACTTTTTGAAGAAACGGATTATTCAGTGAAGCAGCATCACTTTGATGTGTCACATGAGGGAAATTTGTATGCAGTCATACATCTGGAAGATACTACACAACGCTTGGTATGCAAACTTGTACATGAGTTCGCAGTATTCCCAGAGACCTTGTAGGGCCCTCCAGTAATTACAGCACGTCAAGCCTTTCCTGTCCGTGTTCTCCGCCCTGGAGAGCCCACATGAGAAGGTGGCGTCTGAATGAACGCTAGCTCAGCACAGAAACGTATAATGCAGCCTGTGTCTGTGCCCCAGAGGAGAGCTCCTCTGGCCGGACTCAAGTGCCCCTGAAGAGACTGTTGGCTCTGCTCATTATGGAGTTGAACAGGGCATCCCCCCCCCCCCCCCCCCCCCCCCCCACCCCACCCCCCTCAAATTACACAGCAGCATCAAGTGCCGTGTTGGACAAAAAAAAACAACCATCTTCAGGAGATGGAGGAGAAAAACAGTTTGAGAGTTGAAATGTTTGGCAGAGTTAGTGTTGTTGACTGAGGTCCTAATTGCTTCTGATTCTTCATTTTGGATTCTTCATTCTGAAAGGCTGGCGAGAGCACTTTCCACGAACGCTCCGGTTCATCTAAAGACATGCTGAGGCCGTGTGCGTCCCGCGAATTCTTTTCATCCCAGTGTTTCCTAAACTCAATGCGGTCGCCCTTGCTTTCATGCCTGGCTTCAGTTCGGCCGTTGGGTCAGCGCCTTCTGGCGATGGCAGTAGTGAAGCGTGCGACTGTCAGGGGGGGACCCCCTCCTTTCCGTCCTCTTCAACCTGCTTATCCCCCATCACCTTCCTTGTCTTTTATCTCCTCCCTCTTCCCTTCCCTCCAACTCCTGGCCAGAGGATGCATGGTTCAGTGGGTGCCATCAGTCACTCCCTCTCTCCATCGTCCCTCCCCACCTTCTACCTCTCTCCCTCTCCCCAGATTTTCCAGACCCCTTCCGCACTAAGCTGAGCTTAAGAGTCAGCTGAGCTGATCAAAGACCCGTAGCCATGTAGTGGCTAACAAGAGGCGAGAGTTCCCAACGACACAGGACCTCCCAGGGGTTTCCACCGACATAGAGCTACTGTAACTAGAATGGACACGGAGGGCCCCGGCTGATAGATGCGTCCCTGGCGTGGCGCCATGAATAGCCGTGTGGTACACTTACACAAACGGCTGTCTGGTTTTCTAGGCGCAGGTATTTATTCTTGCCGAGGACCTTGGGGCATTTTGCCGGTTTGCTCTGGCGATTTTATGTCTGCCGAGAAAGCCACCCTCCGTTTCCTAGCATCCCCCTAGTGAGGGGAAGGCCCAGGTCTGGTTCCCACCGCTGCCCTCCCTCTCACAGCATCGCCCCCTCCCTCTCCATCCACCACCCCGCCCGTCATGTCGACCCCTTCCAGTTTCCTCCGCATGTTCTGGCCCCCTATTAGTGCTCTAATTAGCAGGCTTTCCCTCCTCTTCCTCCACCCTTTGTTCCCCAGTTCTTCTTTTGTCCTTCGTGACCTGTTTTCCTTCTGTTTTCCTCTCAGCCTGTAGTCCTGCCGTAAGCCGCCGGCTGACGTCATTTTGTTTGCTCGTAAATCTTGGACCAGGGGTGTCACCTCTGGTGGTGCAGCGCGAGGGGGGGGGGCTCCTCTTATGGGTGCACATCTATCTGGAGGCGGAAGGAGCTTCATTGTGGCCTAAGGTTGACCCGGGGTGCTGGAAAACATGACTGCTTTTAATGGGGTTCCCAGAAAAGGAAAAGAAAAGTCTTTCTGGTCTGAAGTGGGGCCTCTGAGTTCCTCTGTAGAGGTTCTGCTTCCTCTCACTCTGGATGGATTCAGGAGCATGTATGCTGGTGAAAAAAAATGTAAGACTTCGGTCCTGTATTGTGACTTTTTATCGACACATTCTTGATGTTTGACAGAGAGCGGGCAGATGTTATTGGTCACACATGGTTTTAGAAGCTCACATTTCATCTGTGGACCCAAAATAAAAAGTCAAAATGCGTGAAAAGTCCTAGACAACAACCGACACAGTGAGGATGGCAGTACCTTCAGCCCCAATCTGTGATCAAATCCTCTCCAGTGATGGGATGTCTGTGGTCATTCTGCTGTGTGTGTGTGTGTGTGTGTGTGTGTGTGTGTGTGTGTGTGTGTGTGTGTGTGTGTGTGTGTGTGTGTGTGTGTGAGCCCAACATCAACAGACAGGCAGTGGGAGGTAGAGGGGCAGCAGACCTGAGGGCAAACAGCAGAGTGGTGACTATAGAGAGATTAAAAAGGGAATGTGGGACTTAATCCACTGTTATACAGCGGTCCCTCCGGGTCTCCGCTCGCCGAGAAAAAGGCAAAGAAAAGAAGAGCCGGGGTCTACAGACGCCATTCTCCTGCCATCTGGCCTTAACCAAACACCGAGCAGCCTCTCGACCCTGATCCGCCCCCGGCCCACCTTCCCCACGAAAAACCTCCTCTGCCTCCGCGCCCTCTCCATCTTCACCCTCTGCAGCCTCTCACCTCCTCCTCAGCTCCCACTTCACCGCGATGCCACCAGCACAGCATTACCGTTACCTATACTGAGTATCAGTGAACGTCCATATATAACTAACTAATAGAGCATTTGAAGGAAGTACTCGCGTAAAGAACACGTTTATTTAGGCAGAGCACCAGAGTGAACCTACTTCCCCCTCAGTCTTGATCTCCTCTTTCCTTCTTTTCACATGACAGGAGAGAAGCACGATGAAATCCTCACCGCTCATGTTCAAATATGTGACACTTGGCTGAAACCAGCACGTCTTCCCACATCCACCAATCCCTGGTCGGGGACTCTGTGTTATGTGCTGGATGTAAACAGTCCAGGGTTAGCGCTTCAATGGGATGGCCGTGGTCTGGATCCAATGTAAACATGGGGTAGTAGCAAAAGTGGACCTTCCGAACACCTCCGAGTCCAGTTTGTTCAGCTCAGAACAAGACATGTTCAGATGTGAGGGGAATTTAAAGGAGATGAAAGGAAGAGTAAGCTGTGGGGTGAACAACAACAGCTGATGCATGAAATGTAATTGTTTTCTGTGCGGAGAAATGAAGCCAATGTGGAAGTGCCAAAGACAGTTCCTCAAACGGCCACTTGAGGCTGAATCCCCATAAACCCTCATGTTAAAATACCCAACTTCACAGCACAAAAAAACATGTTTACAGCCCGGTACAAAACCGGTTTGGTCTCTATAGCCAATCCTCATTCATGTGTTATGATAGTTCAAGAGAGTGTGCCCCACCGGTTAGCTCACTGCCGCCACTCTCCACTCAACCGACAGCATTGTCGACCAGAGCGTGACCCCGATCCTCTAGTTCTCCCCGAGACAAACACCGAACCCGGCAGTCCACAAACCTTTAACTCATTGGTAAATGTAAGACGTCTCCAAGCTGCAAGCGACAAGTGGTTACCTCTGGCTGGGAGCATCTGGCCCACTGTTTGGACACAGAACCTTTCTCACACTCTTTGCCACCTTTTTATTGACCGCTATTCCAAAAATGTGTCATGTACCCGCTGTCTCGTGAAGGAGAATCTCCCCCTCGCTGTCTCGTTAACTTCCCGTCTTTCCCACCAAACGCACGCACCTTTTGGTAACAAACACCTTTTTCCTCTCATGCGACCCGTTCTGTCGTCGGTCCTCGGCGCCATGACATCTTTTCCTTAACCCCCCAAACCGGCTTCATTCCCCCATCTGTCTCGCTGTGAGTGGATGGCGGTGAGCCGAGCATCAGCCCGGTCTGCCTTCACCGTAACAACCAGAGGAGACGTCTTCATGTTCTCGTCTTCATGTTCACAGCTGTTCCCCCCAGGGGGCTTGTGGGTAATAGCCAGCTGCCTACGGGCTGAGAGCTGGAGATTTGGAGAAGAAGGAACAGGTAGGAGAGGAATGGGGAGCGGAGGTGCCTGGAAGGACCAGCGCTATCTACATGGAGTTCAACCTCCCTGAAATACCTCCTAGCACTGTCAACAGCAGTCTACTCACGGGCCGACATACATACTACACATACAACATATTAACCCTCCACCCTGTGACTGAAAGCAGGACCTCTACTGTGCATTAGCATCATTATTTCTACGTCCTGTTTTATGAGGGCTAATAAAAATGTCATCCGGCCATTAGTGCTGCAGTTTATTCAGGCCCGTTAGCTCCTTGCTAATCTTTAGTCCTAGCTTACGTACCTACCAAGGTGAGCAAATCCAGATAGAAACAATTTGTGTTTCAATAGTGGAAACAAGAGTCTGAACTGAAACGGTTTGTCGATCGTGGCCCCTACCGGCCGTTGAAGAGCAGTCAATGACGGTATAAAACAGTCAGTGAAATATGTTTTCACAAAGTGTAAATCATTGCAACCGCTGCGAGCTGCTAGAGCACACAGTCACACATGAGCACAACAAATATTAGGCTTATGGATCCGGCGGTATGCGAGATTATCCGTGGACAGACGTAGAGATGCACACATGCACAAACCGGCGGAGATGATGAATCTATATCAGTAATGTTCGAAAACACCAGTAAAACATTTTACATTTTTAATAAAAAATAACAGAAACATTCTCAAAATAGTGGCACATTATTATTTACACATTTTAACGCTTTTAAAGGGTTTTCCGGTACAGAGTACGACCTTTGACATTATAATGTAAACATGAAGTTACCAGTATAATAACTAAACATGCAGGTAAAATGTCAATCCATAAAACTATGATATGCTTTGTAAAATGCCAGTAATGTAAATATAACAAATGTGTAAGAATTGTGTGAAAGCAATCAAAAGCTTTAATAGAAGAGAAATGGTAAAAACATCTTCCTGTAGGTCCCGATCTATATCTATATCTATAGATCTGGCTTCCCTCTCAGCTATACGTCCCCGGACCTCTGCTTCCCTCTCAGCTGTGGTCCCATGCCCAGGCCGGCACGGCTGAGATCCCAGTCCTATAGGAGAATAAGGAGACGGTTCATGGCGGAGCTGAAGTCATCGGCCAAGCATCCGTCAGAACGGCCCCCGAAAAACAATGGGCCCCTCTGTCCCACTAACACAAGGTTGGTTTTAGACAAGAGGCCGAACAGCGCCGCGATGGACCGGCAGCAGCAAGGGAACTGACAGCTACAGTTTGACCTCGCCTCGCACTGCAACGCCTCACGGTCCTCCGGAGGGAGAGGGAGGCTGTTTGATTAAAAATGAGGGTCATCGCCTCGAGTCGATCTGTTAAATATTCCAGTTTTGTTCTGGGAACTGAAACACCCAATTTCAGTATCGTCTGTACGTGACTTTTCAGTAACTGAACCGGAACAGAGCGCTTAGCAAGGGTTTACAGAGAGAGGTGAAAAGGCCGATCTTGAAAGTTTCAGCCACAAAGTTTCCTCTCTGGATGTACCGCCGCCGGTAGTCCGAAGGAGCGCCAGAGACGGAGGTCACGTCGGTCCTCGGTGGCCTGCTGTTTCATTCTCCTCTCTCCGGAGTCAACAGTCACAGTTAATCTCGGCCCGGCCGCCCCCCCCGCTGTGCCTGACCCCAACCTGCCACCTCCGTCTCCATGACCACCGCGTCGCCGTGGCAACAAGGGCCGACCATACACACACACACATACACACACACACGTGCACACAGAGGCCCGTGGCGATGCTCTCACACAGTTTTGTGGCGTTTTAAAGAACTTTTGGTGCGTGTGAGAAATGTGTTTGAAATGCGGTTCAGGCTGTAGGCCGAACAGTCCGAGCCGGCTGTACCCATCACGGACGAGACCTCCGTTGTCTACTGTACTCTCAAACACCCCCCCCCCCCCCTCTTTCTCCCACTCTCTTCTGGAGAAACAATGGTCAAATCCATAGGCCGCAAATACACAGAAAAACAAAGCGCCCTGTGTGTGTTTTTCTCTCCCTCTTTCAATCAAACAAGAGCAAGACGATACAAAGAAGGCACTGACAGTACACCACACACACACACACACACACACGCTGCAGCAGCAGAGCAGAGGGGTTCTGTTCATGTATTCTGGCGCTGTAGGAGGTTGGGAGTTGGTTTATGCATGACAGCTGAGTCCATCTGCCCGTCACATTAATCACACTACAAGCTCACTCCAACTTAAATCAACATGGGACTCCTTCAACAGGATCCCATGAGCTTGTGTATATATATATATATATATATATATATATATATGTATATATATATATATATATGTATATATGTGTGATTATCTGTATTTACATGGACTTTGTATGCATGTATGCATGTGTGTTGGTGGATGAGTGGGTGTAGATTTGCATTGCGCTGCATGTGTTGCAGAGTAAAAGGGTCCTGCGTCAGCTCTGACTGCGGTGTTTGAACAGCGAGTCGGAAGAATTTTTCACTAAATATTTGACTCACACACACACACACACTTGACCCAGTCTGACAGTCCCACTGCCCCCCCCCCCCCCCCCCCCCCCCCCCCTCGTACAAACCCCTCATCTACAGTCCTCTCTGAAGGACTGGGCCACTACTGTGTTGTGCTTATTATTTGGGCTGCCATAATTGCACCCTATGCGTGTGTGTGTGTGTGTGTGTGTGTGTGTGTGTGTGTGTGTGTGTGTGTGTGTGTGTGTGCGTGTGTGTGTCCAGATGGCCTCTCTGTGCTGCCATGACTTCATCCACATGCTAAACCTACGCAGACGTCCCTTCACATACGTCATAGCTGCCTACACCGACTGCACAGAACAGGCCGGGTTTACTAACGTTAACGCAGACATGGAAGGCTCAGATTGATGCAGGATGCATGCTTATATTTAATTCCATCAATATATAAATATATAACCGTATATTTAGAACAATAGCATTGTTTGTATGAAGGGGTCTTTCGTTGTGAATCAGCAGCTCCTCTTGTTTTAACACAGATTCATAGAGAGTGTATCTGTTCTGGTTCACTCTCACAGCGTTTCCACCCGCATTGGTAACAACCCAGCGTTCACCACTCTGCAGCAAACAGCAACACAGCTGGAGACTATCTGGTGAACACAGCGGAGCGCTCTGCAGAGAGCTGGTAGGGACCAAAAATAGAGCAAAAAGGGTGTGAATATTAGACTGGAACTAAACCAGTGGACACAAAATCTCGCTTGTTTTTCCGTTGCCTCCAATTTAGACTTTCGAGGATGAAATTTATCCGAATCTTCCGCATCCATTGGTTCTTGCCCGTAGAGCACTAGCGTTTCCTTTAACCCCGCCTCCAAGCCCTCATTGTCAGGCTCAGTCACATTAATGGAAGAAGGGAGATAACTCTGGATTCTGATTTTAGGACCTAACGATTTAAAAGTTAGGTAAACGTGAGTAAGGTTATCGTACCGGGACGTTGAGTCACCTACAAGAAGAAAAAGAAGATTTACAGACGTATCGATGTACTTCTGTGATTAAGTCGTTTTTTGGGTTCAAGGAGCCGGAAGTTGTAATTCCCCGGTTAGTCCACTATGTCAACTTCTCAGCTCGCTGCTCTTCCTGGGTGGGGGGGGTTCAGTCACAACAAATAGTAAAGACGTGTGTGTGGTTGACCGCAGTTGGCAATGCCCACATTCAACACTAATATTGTTTCTTTCGCAAATGTAAATTTGGGAACAACAGATCTACAGGAGACTGAGGTAGCTTCCTCTTCACCCACCTTGAAGGAATCGATTTCGGTCCTATTCAAGATTCTCGTGATCACTCTTGCTCTGCACAGTCAGGCGCCTGTCGGTACCAGAGGGCCACGGCGGCCCCCGCCAGGGTCCGTCGGTTGTACCTCGCTTCAGGCGTCACTCCCTCAACTCCTCACACGCAACCTCCCTGCTTTGTTTACCTGTGTTTCATTTTAATGTTTCATTGTCCCGGCCTTCTATCACAAGTGCGGTCCTCGAGTAAACGTACGTCCTTACTTTCCACCGTTAACGGTGCGCCTCCCATCGACCGAGGCTCTGCGGGGACCAGCTGAGGGCTGAGATCGAGAGAACCGGTAACTGCTATCTTCTGTGGAAATAATCTAAATTTAATGAACAGCAGCGTCCGCAGAGAAAACAACAGATACATCAGTGAGAGGCCTTCACTTCAAAACTTTTCCCTTTTCCCAAGCAGGCCCCGAGATTTATAATGTGACGGTGCTGAAATGTGCTGAGCCTTCAAGGAAGTCAGAGAACAATGAGCACCGGGGCTTTGAATTATTCAGGCTGAAATCAAATCACAGCAGGACTTCCTCCCCCCCCCCTCCCGAAATCTCGAAGCTCGCCACCTGAGGATTTCTCTTCAGAAGTGAATTTGTTACGGTTTGTTAAAGTGAGGAGAGATTAGTGAGCGGCGCTTCCATCCTGACACCCAGTGTCGGCTTGGAGCATCGCATCGTGTTTTTGCTTCTTTTAATGAAAACTCACCACAGAGTAGAAAACATCACTTTTATTTTGTTTTTCACACGGTTGATCTGAGTTTTGCCTCTTTAACCTTGGCTTGGTTCCAGAACATGTCATCACAAATAAAAACTAAACACGGAGAACCCAAACGGAGATGAAAGAGGGTACCATCACGCCGAAAACAAAGGTGGTTCCGGTGATTTGGGCGCTCCAGCAGATTGTCAGTTTCGATTGTCACCGCGATGATTTCAGCGACATCTCAAACCCTTTCACTCCGTTTCCATTCGACCACCCACAGAGAAGTAGAAGATAGCAGGAAAGCAGACACTGTCACAGCAGCTCGTTCGATCACAGCTCCTCCTTTCCGTTCTGAGAGTCCGAGTCGACTTTGCTTTTTTTGGAATCCTTCTTAGCTGCAACTTTTACCGTCTTTTTCGCAGCCGGTTTGGCGTCCTTTTTGGCCGCCTGCTTGGTTTGCGTTTTAACCGTCTGTTTCCCATCTTTTTTAGCGGCGGGTTTGACTTTGTCCGCCGCCTTGGCCTTCGCTTTCGGAG
Source organism: Cebidichthys violaceus (assembly GCF_023349555.1). Taxonomy (NCBI): domain Eukaryota; kingdom Metazoa; phylum Chordata; class Actinopteri; order Perciformes; family Stichaeidae; genus Cebidichthys; species Cebidichthys violaceus. Next base: position 1,045,409 of record NW_027176340.1, on the reverse strand, counting down.
CAACTTTGACTTTGGCGCCCGTTTTCGTTTTGCCGACCGGCTTCGCCTCCGCCTTCGCCTCCGCCGGGTCGGCCGGTCCGTCGGCCGGCGCGTCCGGCTTCTGCGCCGCCGGTTGGTCATCTTGCTTGCCGTCCGTTTTTCCTGGGTCGGACTGCGCGGGGCGTTCGGGCGTCGTCGGTCGGGGCTCGGAGGCGGCGTTCGCCTCATTTTTGATGAACTCGGCGTTTACGGGGGTAGAAAACATCTCCAGCATATCCTGAGCTTGGATTCTCTCCTACGGTACAGAAACAAAAGAAACATTAGCCAATTAAGGATGAAAATGTAAAGACCAAAAACTCAATTCATGCTCGATTAGATTCATGATGTTTGCAGAACATTAGCCACTGGCTACTGTGAAAATGATTGTTCCATTAAGACATTACGGTTTAAATGAGGGTACACTCTATTACATTATTTATGAATTGCCTCTTTTAGTAATGATGATGCAAAGAACAGTACAAACTCAACACTGCTTTATTACTGCGATATTAGGAGGGAGAGTGTCGCTGCAGTTGAAAACTACTCTAGTAGTTTTTGCTGACGTTCACGGAGACGGTCCGTACCTTTTCCTCGTGAGCGGGATCCAGGGTGAACCACAGCGCCACGGCGCACCTCTGGCCCACGGTGACGGCTCTGACGCCGTGGGGGTTCTCCTGGCCCGCTCCGAACCCGACCATGCGGCCGCACTGCGGACGCACCTCCGCCTGGAAAGATAAGACCCGAGCGACATTTGAAAAGCAGTGGAGCTTGACGTTTCCGCCGGGAGATTATGTGTTCGCTCCTGCGCGGTCTACTCGGGCGGCAGATGCGGTAATTGCAAAAACACCTGGTGGAGATTTGCACTCTTCTGAGTGTGTATTTGTTGAATCCACACATGCAGCACAGGTTGAGATAAAGACGTCGGGAAGAGAAGCTGAATAGTTACCGTGACTGTTTTAGCGTCCAACTCAGTGAAAATGAACTCTCCTCCCTCAAAGTCATCGTTCAGATAAAGGATGGCACTGCAGGGGGGAGACACCGGGGGGTTAGGTGGACTCTGTAGTGTACTTCTGTGTGTGTGTGTGTGTGTGTGTGTGTGTGTGTGTGTGTGTGTGTGCGTGCGCTCACCTGTAGTCTCTGTGTGTGTATGCAGGAGGTTCCTTTATACACTCGTTGAGCTCAGAGACCAGCAGACAGTTGTCCACGTGGACAGGGTGACTCAGGTCCTCGCGGTGCCCCTGCTTCTCTGAATGAACACCAGACGAGCAAAAAGAACCTTTTAGACCCTCATCAGTCCAGCTACAGCAGAGAGCTGTTTCAGAAAACTAGGTGTGATAAACCCACTTTACTCTACTGGACCGGCAGCAAACAGCAGACAGAGCTAGAGACGTATGTGTGGACAGACAAATCTGGATTTTTATTGGATATTCATCAGGTGGGCAGAGACACGACACAGATGATGTAAGCTAATGGTGCACGGCTAACAGCTAGTGTTGGCCTGTCTGTGCTTTGTTCTGCTGCCCTCTAGTGGCCGTGATCGATGAGTGCAGCTTTAACTTGTGAAGGGGTCAAGCTTTAAGTCCATCATGATGACCAACTAGTCATCACAAAGGAGGATTAAAGACTCTATTGAAGGCTCGAACAGACTTGAAACCAGTGGATCAGTCTCTCTCCGACAGACATGACCCTGTCCCTCTAGCAGACTCACCATCGATGGCGGAGCGGCAGACCAGGTGTGAGTAGGAGAAGTAGAGCGGAGCGTCCAGACGGAAGTACGACTCCAGAGTCTTCTTCACCTTCTCGCTGAGGTCGAAGAACAGGCGAGCGCTCTTCAGCGGAACCGCCCCCTCCTGGCCGAGCTGCGGGAGGTGGAGAAGGCGCGTTTAACGGCGAAGCTAACTTTACTTACTGTCGCTGTGCTTCAGCCGGGGGACTACAGACCTTCACGGCCTTCAGGACGGTGACTCCCTGGAACATCTCGCTGGGGGAGTGTGGGGAGGGGCGCCCCCTGTAGCCGTCACCTTTCAGAGCAGCTGACTGGGAGATATGCACAGCATCAACACCGTCTTTACTCACGCTAACTCGTGCTGAGTTTCATGGTTTCACGTTGCCAAAATGAAGCTAAACTCCTTCTTTCCGTCACTCACGTTGGAGAGGCGCTGCAGCTCCCTGCACTCGTCCTCGCCGATCACACCGTCCAGCAGCACCCGCCGAGAGCCGTTCAGCTGATTGGCCGTCATGGTCACCTTGATGTCGTCGTGCAACGGAGCGCCGCCTCGAGGAGGAAGGACGCAGGATCAAGGAGAGGACTTAAACGATCAACAGACTCGGCTTTTGCTCGTTAAATGGTGAAATCAGTCTTTTGGTCTTTTGTCTCCCAATCCTCTGTCCTCTCAACAAGTCCTTCTGATTGCATATGAGCACCTGCACCAATAGATGTAGGTCTGTGTATCTCACTATCTGAACAATGGACCCTTTAAACAGCAGGAATACACTTTGTCCTCTGACTTGAGACCAGGTTTTTGGGTGAAGGTACGTTGGCGGAACTGGTACTGTAGTTAACGTTGTTTAAAATATGAAAGACCACATCAAGACCACATCAAGACCACATCAAGACCACATCAAGACCACATGGTCTCACTGACATCTTGTTCTCTTGCAGTGTAATATTCACCTTCCGTCGGCGCTATAATCATGGCCATATCCGAAGAGTCCTTCTTCTTCTCCTCGACCAGCGTCTCAATCTCCTTCATGAGGTTTCCGATCTCCTCCGTGATCCTCGCCGCGGTCTCTTTGTCGGCCCTGAGACACACACACACACACACACACACATACAGAGGCCATGACATCGCTTCCACAGTGTGTGTGTGTGTGTGTGTGTGTGTGTGTGTGTGTGTGTGAGGCGCTCTCTTCACTTCTTACTTCTGCTTGTCTCTCAGCTTCTTAGGCATGACATCCTCAGGGGTCCATGCGTCCTGAAGACCAAGTGACAGTAAAAGACAGCGGTCAGACACCGTCCCCACATGGCGCCGCGGCGTCAAATAACCAACATGTGATCGACGGCGAACGTGACTTCTTCACTCACCGGATCGACGAAGGTGATTCCGAAGGCTTCGTATCCGAAGTAGAGCAGCTCTTTCTCCAGTAAGGACTGCTGGATGTGCAGCTTCACCGCCTGCAACATCAATTAGAAACTCAACTGCATCTGTTGAAACCCAGTCTGCAAATCAGCTCCAGGAGATCTAGAGCTATGAACCCTTTGTTAGGCTGAAGAACCATGTGATGGGGAACAACATGAACGATGAAATACAGATTTAAAGGCCGCTCAAGACCACATGATGACGCTTTAAGTTTCTGGACCACCAAGACAATTAAGTTAAGTAATTAATAAGTGAATCACATCCTTCTGGGGTTTAGGAGTCTCTTCTGTAGGAAGCATCTTTAAACCTTAAGACAAGCAGTTATGTGATGACCCTCCTGCTCCCTACTGACAAACCAAACACGTTCTGCGTAGGGTTGGTGATTTAATAATGAAGCCAAACCTTTCGTTATGATGGAACGCACAATAACCAATAACTGTGAGGGAAACACTATTCAATTGGTTTTAGTTGGTTTTTTTCCTCCAGAATCACCCACGCCGACTCTTGGGAGTGTTTTTATTCCCAAACCGAGCATTGAGCTGCAGAGCCGTGATCCTGAGCTCCCTCCATCATCGTTAGCATCGATCAGCGACCCCGTTAGCCCGCTGTAAGCGGTGCAGAGTGTGGGCGTCTGCAGCCTGGGGGCAGTAAAGAGATCTGGCTCACTGCTTCTTTTAAAGGTGTATGTGCTTCAGATCACCATCAGTGCTTCTCTTTAATGTCTCTCTCTCTCTCTCTCTCTCTCTCTTGTACCCTTGAGTGCGTTGGAGTGCTAATCTTTCCCTGCAGTGTGGGCTGATTTACCGCTGGTCATTATGGATTAAGCAAAAAAAAAAAACAACGAGGCTCTTTCGCAAACAAAAAAAGCCTCCGGGAGACGAAGTGCGAGTCGTACCTGTCTGGCCTTTATAGCTCGCGCCTTGTCTTCGCCCAGCACCGCAGAATAATAGGCCAGGTTCTGGTTCATCACCTCGTCGTCGGGGTGGAACAGCAGGAAGGTCTTGGCGCACTCGATGGCCGGCTCGTACTTCTCACCTGCAGAGAGGCGGACGGGAGGGGAGGGTTGAGAACGAGTGTTCTGGATCAATGCACTGTGACTCTTCACTAGTCTCCACCTTCTTCCTTGTTCCAAAGCTCGATGCTGATTGGTTGTTGTGTAAACGACCGACCGCTAGGTGCATCGCTAGCTACTATTTCTGCTGGTCACGTCTAAGAGAGGGCAAGCCTAACTGCATGTGTGCGTATATGTATTAAGACATAAACATCTACAACCAAAGGGAATAACGTTCTACGCCGTGAAGCTTCATTTTGAAGGCAGTAGACTTCACACCGAATCCAAACGGAAGCCCTGCGGTGAATAGAGGTCACTGAGGCGTTGACGTGGGACTCACTGTTGTAGTAGGAGAACTGCAGGTAGTTGAAATGCGACGGGAGGAAGTCCTCGAAGGGCTTGTCTTTGCCGGCGGTTGAGGCCAACTCCACCGCGCAGTGCTGCTTACAGTTCAGCACCTGCATGTAGTGGTCTGACGAAAAAAAAGGACGAGGGTCGGCAAATGATCGACTTTCATACAAAACCCCGCCCCCCCCCTCCCCCCAAAGAGGACGCACCGTCTCACCTGTCATGGTCTGGAAGAGGTCGGCGCTGTAGTCCATGTAGTTGTACCCGTCGTAGTTGTAGGCTCCCTCGCACAGCGCTCTGCACTCCTTGTCGGCGGTGAAGTGCTCGTTTACGGCCGCCTCGAAGTGCTCCGCCGCCAGGCCGAAGGAGTCGTCGCTGTAGTAGCTCTTCCCCAGCAGGAACTCGGCCTGAGGAGAGGCAGATTGTCACGGAGAATCAGATTATCGCCACGTGGGATTTCAGCTACATGGGATTTGCCTTGGTGCATTGGTGCATATATAAGAAACAAACATATATGATGAGAAAAAGTACAGACGAGCACGCTCCCTCTACAGGCCGGCCTCGGCGTGTTGCTCTCACCATATGCGGCTTGGCCTCCAGATCCTTGAAGTCCTCCGGCTGCACTCCTTGCATCATCCTGTAGTAGTCCAGGTTCTGCTTCATCTCCGTGTGATCCGGGTTGGCCAGGAAGAACGTGTTGGCAGCTGCTACCGCCTTGTCCAGCTTGTTGATCTGGAAGAGAAACGTAAAAACCCACACAGGCGTTCAGGTCTTCCCCTCTGATCCGAGGCGTGTTAGTCAGCAAAACCACCTCAAAGAACCCACGGGCCCTTTTTGACAGGCCTGTTCTCTGATGGTTCAGTCCATCCAACCTTCTGCAAAGCATAGATGCTAACTTTGCTCTATATGTTTAACACGTTCGACATGACAACTTCATACAGCGAGGCAGCAATGCATCCTTATTTTTGACCACATGAAACAAAACATAGATGTATTATCTCTGTATGAGGTTGTTGTGGCTAACGTGTTAGCAAACTGTAGCTTGTTCACACATCCAGCTAGCACAGATTAACATTAGCATCTATGTTGACTTGTGTTTCTGTCCACCTGGTGAACGTGACTCCATTATTCTCTCTCTCTCTTAGCTCTGGTTAGCTCTTTAGCTGCTAACTGCCCCACTGTTAAGTGCTAACTGCTAACTGCTAAGCTAGTCGTTAACTTTGTAGCTAGTAGCGGTGTGTGGCAGCTAGCTAGCATACGGTAGCTGAAGACGATGCTATGAGAGTGACCATCAAAGTATTCACATTCACTTGACTCATTAGTAGAAAAGTGTGGACATTATTTCTCAGTTCTACTTTACTAAAGTAACCAAACTTCATTAATTCGGCATGAAGAATATATTCTACCATAAGTTTAGTGAGTTAGTCCTTTACTTCAAAATAACGAGCTTGGTGACATCGAGCTAATGTGAAGGATGAATTATGTAATGTGTAGTTTATATTGACCTCCAGAGACCTGCAGGACTTCTGTGTCAGGCTGTGTTGACAAGATTATGGCGACACGTATCTCGATACAGGACTCACGATTCAATATATTGCGATACCGTCAGCGACACGAACCACATCGCGATTTCTTAAAACAATACTACGATAGTGAGACAAGCCTTCATTCCTTCATTCTATTGAAAATAGATGACAACTCTGTTATCCAGGTGTTTGAACGCAACACAAAATGAACCACCGTCTGCCACACGCAAACTATTTATTAAACACCAATAGTGTTTTTGAGAATCAATACAGTGTCACAAGTATCGCAATACTTATATTTTCTAACACCCCTAATTATTGTCTTCTACATACCCCCCCCCCCTCTCAGTGGCCTGTAGTTAAAATAAACGTATAATTTTCAGCTCAGACTGAACGTTTGGTTCCCTAACATGTAATTATCAAAGTTCTGAAAGTCTGAAAATCTCAAGTTTGGTTTGAATGTTGAGTTTTGTGTTTTTTGTCCATGCAGGCACGTCAATGATATGAACTATTACAGCACTACGCTGTGATTATATTTGAATTATTACTCCACATATTTCAGTGACAACTCAGAATCCTGCAACAACCGTTGACATCACGGTGCTGCTTTCAGGTTCCGTCTGAGGGTGGTATTTTTTTTAACACAATCCAAGAAAAGTGTGAACATAAAATAAGAAGAATATCGTGCATCGTGCAGCTTTCTATCTTCGTCCATGTCGCTTTGCATCTAACGGGACTCAAACGCGGCATCATTTACCACTTCAGTGTGAGTTTGTGAGTCGCATTTGAACGCAGCACGTTGGGCCTTTAAACCGCTGGATAACGGAGAGACTCCACAGACTCCACCTTAAGACGTGGCACGGTTTCTCTGGTTTTGGGGGGGTTGGGGCTTTCACAGTGATCAACTAAACCGTTTTTAAACTTACACTGGAAAACATGTCTGCAAAGTGTGATGCGTCTTTACAACGGCAGCTCCACAGCTGCATCACTTATAACTTTTATACCTTAAAATAAGCGACTTGCAGGTAGTTGTACGGGGTCCTCTTCTTGAACTCCAGCTCCAGCTCGTCGGTGACCTCATGCATAGTCGGGGTACCCAGTTTGTCGGTCTCGCAGGAGTTCACGCAGTCCGCCCGTTTGAGGACTTTCTGGAAGAAGCCCAGGTCCTCCACGGAGCCGGCGCCCGGCACGGCGACTTCCAGCCCGGACAGGCGGTCGCCGAACGCGGTCTGGTTGGCGCAGCGCAGCCGGCACTGCGCCTTCACGCTGCGGACCGTAGCTTTGTTCCTGAGCGCCTTCTCCATGTTCAGGATCACAGTCAGCCAGTCCCCCTTGTAGTAGGCTTCCACCGCCGTGTCGAAGAGGAAGTCGTACGGCTCCAGAATGTGTGCGGCGCACAGCGGAGCGGCGAGGCAGACGAACAGTAGCGCACAGCGGAGCTCCATGGTGCCGGGACGTGTCGGGGCTCTGCAGCCCGATCCAGGAGACTAGAAGCCGGGTCAGAGAGAAGAGGTCTCAACTTCGCTCTCCGACAGGGACTTGTTTGGAGGCGGGGCTTCAGCACAGTTCAGCCCCCCCCCCATGTAGTTATAATAATGTAATATAGACAGAGCGTCACTACTGTGGGGAGAATGCTTCATAATGTAGTGCTGACTGTAGAATACTGCTTACATACAGAGTCTATAGAGGAGTTCTGTAACATGTTCAATGCTGTCACGTATGGAGGGTCATGAATGGATGAACATGTACAGAGAAGGTAACAAAATACATAATTGATTGATTGAAATATTATCGTACAGACAAAAGAACCAGTTTGAAGACATAACTGAAATATGACTCAAACAGCAATTTATTTTCCAGTTTTTGTTCTCAAAAGCAGCTGGAGAACGAGATATTGTCATTTAATCATATTTTTCCCAGTATTAAAACATATGCACTTATTATAAAGACAAGCTATCCTGTTATTGTAACGATCTCTTCTTATTCTGTGGAGCACAAACAAGCTAGAAGTTATAAGATAGAGATGAGCTCTTCTAGACTTAAACCAGTCTATCTTTATTACGCACAGATGAGAAAAACAACTAGATTTAGAAGAATATGTGACCTATTAACATTCTGACTTCACAAAGAAAACTTGTTTTAAAACAGCATATATACGTGTGAAAGTAACATAACATTGATCTAACGAGAAAAGTTGCTATAAACGTTGCTATAAATACTTAATTATTTTGTTATGATGAAATAAGCAGGTATGTAATATCACTGCTAAAAATAGAAGTGTTTTGTTATTAAGACAATGAATGTTATAACACATGTTCTTATCACAGGAAACCTGTAGATGCATTTTCTCAATACTTCAGAGCAATTTATACACAGACCAGTAGTGGTAACTAAGTACATTTACTCTAATCTACTTCAGTATAAATTTGAGGTACTTGTTCTTAACTTGAGTATTTCCATTGTCTGTTACTTCTACCACACTACATCTCAGAGGCAAATATATTAATGTGTAAAAAGTACAATATTTGCTCAAATCTACATTTGTCTGACGGCTGTTTTCACAACTAGTTACTTGTGAAAACAGGTCTTTAAGTTCACATTGATCCCATCAAATCAGCACAACTTAAAACACCACCCAAGCAAAACTTGTATAAGTGTGACCCGCAATGCATCATGGGGGAAACCATGCAAGAAAATATCACGAAACCCCAAATCCAGACTACTGTGCGTCTAGTACACCCTAAAGACCCGTGAGTCTGTGGTTTAATGCAGTGTTGAGCTGTTGACGTGACGAATGTATCCCAACAGCTGTTAACGATACCGAGACTTTGCTTATTGTATTTCTCAACAGTGACGCATCTTCTCCTTTTAAATGTTCTATAGCGAGGCTGGGCTCGTTTTGATTCGCCCGAAAACCCGTCCAAGGAATAATGCCCCAAATAATATGAAATATACTCCAGAAGTTGTTTTTATTAGGATGGAATTGGGGATGAAAGTTGCACTTTGAAAACGTGAATTTATTACAATCAAAAAAGATCCGATAAAGCGTTTTATCTCACGTCTTTTTTCACAGGCACAGATCAGGACTACTATCCCAGCAAAATGGGGGCGGAGATTCAGGACCCCGTGAACCCCTCCGGTGTTTCTCATGTCATTTTTGGTCAAATATTAGCCGGTTACAAAACCAGTGGTTGGACGGGGAGGTTATATATGACCCGTATCACCCGTAGAGACGTGTTCGTAGTGAAAACCGACAGAAGACAACATGGAGAGGACGGTCAGCCTCCCGAACCAGCCCGACAGAACCACCACGGGTAACGCACACCGACTGTAACGTCACACCTTCCACCGTTCAGAGCGGTCTCGAAATAGTTTGTTAAGGTGTCTCGCGGAGCTTCACCGTCAAGGAGAATGCGGTTATATTTGTTTAGCTTAATAATTAGCAACAGTTAGCTCAGCGCGCGGTAACATATGCATTCAAGTGATTGACGTCAGCTCATTAGTTGTTTTCTTTATGGTTGTTTAAATACTGTGACGTTACAAGCCTAATGAGGCGGAAGTGCGGTGAAGAGTTTCGTGTCAATGCACATTATTATTATTATTATTATTATTATTATTATTATTATTATTATTATTATTATTATTACATTTAATTACTGTACTATTAGATTCATAATGTGTTGATGAGTAGTCGTAGTAGCAGCTGTTGTGATGGGACAGTAGCAGCTACTGTGATGACGTCATGTCAGTGATACAGTAATTGTAGCTGCATTCGGTTACATGCATTATATAATAGTGATGTAACTCTACGTGTGTGTGTGTGTGTGTGTGTGTGTGTGTGTGTGTGTGTGTGTGTGTGTGTGTGTGCGTGCGTGCGTGCGTGCGTGCGTGTGCGCTGTTTACAGTGACTCTGGTTGAGAGCAGCAGCGCCCCCAGCGGGGTGGAACTGGTCAGTTCCTACCAGACCAACAGAGTAGGGGACCCCATGGACCTGGTGGCCCTGGCGTCACAAGTGCAGAGGGTATGGACCGAGATGTAGTAACAACAACAAACACACACACACACACAGCCATAACTGTTAGTGAGGCACTAATATGTTCCCTTTTTGTTGTTTTTGTAGGGAGATGATTTCACTAAAGCCAACGCTTGCAGCAAACTGACGGTCATTGCTGATCAGATCAGATACTTGCAGGATCAGGCGAGGAAGGTGAGCAGCAGAAACACCAGCGCACACAACGAGTGGGCTGCTGCTGCTGCAGTTACTTCTTCTGTTAATGCCACCGTAGCTGGTGTGTGGCTGATCGTTCATGAGACCAGAGACATGTCTCATATCTTCTCTCTGTCCAGGTTTTAGAAGACGCTAAAAGAGACGCCGACCTCCACCACGCTGCCTGTAACATCGTGAAGAAAGCAGGCAACATGTATTACCTCTACCAGCGGCCGTCCGGACAGAAGTACTTCTCCATCATCTCCCCTAAGGTATTTCTCCCCCCCCCCCCACACACACACACACACACACACACACACACACACACACACACACACACACACACACACACACACAGAGCAATCCAACACGGGTTGACAAGCTGCCTTTAATGGTGTGTGTGTGTGTGTGTGTGTGTGTCCTCACGTGGACCACATGTCAGCACAGAGCCTGTTGCTTAACGTCGCCTCAGGGAGAGTTCTCCCCCCCAGCACGTGAATACCTAACGTGTGTGTGTGTGTGTGTGTGTGTGTGTGTGTGTGTGTGTGTGTGTGTGTGTGTGTGTGTGTGTTAGATGTGTCTGGTGTCCAAAGGTCAGGTCACTAAGAGGGGGGGGGGCTGGTAGTGAGTCAGGTCGGATCTGACCGGTTACAGTTTTGTCTGTGATCGTTTGTCGCCGGAGAACTTTGAGAGTAAAACGGATCCTTTGAAACCTTTTATGAGTTGGAAACATTAAACACATTAAACACATACGGGTTGCAACTACATATTCTTTCGTCATCGTTTTCTTAAATAATTGTTATTAAATTCGTAGGTTTCTAGATTAGTGATAAAACAGTGAGACCATATAGCTTCTTCTAAAACTCTAAATGTGTCTGATTTGACTGGAGACTCAGAACTAGATCATGTTTTGGGTGTTTTTGCTTGAAGGATTCTGTGATAATTGACTATCAAAATAATGATGTTCTGTCAGAAAATGATGCAGCTCTTGAACAACATTTAGGTTTAAGTGATTTGTAGAAGAAGTCTTTGTCTCTGACTAACGTCTCCGTCCTCTCCTCTGAAGGAATGGGGTCCCAGCTGTCCTCACGCGTTCGTCGGCGCCTTCAAACTCCAACACGACATGTCCTGGACCCCCGTGGACCAGGTGGAGAAGAGGGACGCCGAGATCGCCGTCATGGACAAACTTCTCCGCCAGCAGACGGTCCTGCCGCCGTACACGGAACCCAACTTCAGAGGCCTCTCCGAGTGACGGGGGGGGGGGGGGGGGTTCTAAACGCTGACTGCAGTCTTAATGGACCTGGATTGGAAGCGCTGATCTCAAAGCAGCTGCTCCGGTGTTTTGTTACAGTGTTTTGGTCGCTTTCAGCGCCGACTCGAGGAGAGACGCTTCCAGGTGAAGAGCTGATGATGTCATCAGGTGAAGAGCCGATGATGTCATCAGACAATTACTGACATTGTGTCTTTTTAAATATGCAAATAGAGCATTATCTAATTAAAAATGTGCTAATTTGCATCATTTTACTGAACAGAAATGTGAACATTAAGAGTCAAAGGTCTTTATGAAGAGACTTTTATATATAATCTCTTCTGCATTACTTCATAAATCATCAGAAAATACTGTCAACAGCCGTGTTTAGTAATACATGTTGTATGAATCAGGTTATGAATGATGTATGAATATATGAAGCCTTTGTTGTACGGCTCAGAGGAAACCGCCTTTTAAAGATTTTGACGTTTAACGGTGAATATGGTTACAAATGTAACAATAGATATCATGGAACCTCCACAGTGAATGACTTTCATTAAGACAATTGATTTTTGTTTCACAAGTTCAGTGAGATTTTATGACTGAGGCGTCATCTGATGACTCAGTTCATATAACAGTAAATAGAAACACCTTCATGTGTTTTCTCCCCACGAGTCTGAAAGAAGAGAAAACGTCTAAAGTTACAAGTTTACATATTGATACACATCAGTTAGTGACGTTGAATTCATAGCGTTAACTTTAGGGATGGTTTCCTATAATTAAAGCTTTATGGACACTTATCAGATAATAAAGATCAGAACCCGTTGACCTCACATCTACAGGTCATAACTGGACTTGAAACATTTTCACACATTTGTTTAATAAAGACAATTAAAATGCAATTACTTTATTATGAATCGACCGTCTTCAGCGATTTCATTTCAAGTGCACCTGGAGTTAATAAAGCGTGACAAAACGAGTTCATGATTTTATTTTAAAACGTGTTTTTTTAAAATGGTTTATTTCTAAAAGTGCGCGGCGTCACAGTCCGCTCTGAGAGGAGGTGATGGTCAGCAGGTGAGCGTTCAGGTGACGCAGGAGCTGCCAGTTGTCTGTGGCGACGTTGAAGTGCACGGGGTCTCCAGGTCTGACCTTCAGCAGCACGTGAGACCGGGGCGGGAGGAAGAAAAGCACCTTGAACTCCTCTTCGTCGGCCCGGTCCGACACAAGGTACGGGAGGAAGTGTTTCTCCACCAGGGCGGTGAGAGCCGCCTCCGTCAGCTGGCAGCACAACAGGCTGGTGGCGCAGTCCGCCGGCTCCTCCGCGCTCATTTCATCCCACAAACCCTGGAACAGAAGCAGTCTGCCGCCGCGCCCCCATCCCGGGGGAGCGGGAAGAGGAGCGAAGGTCTGCCGGAACGCCACGTGGACCGGCGGCAGGACGGTGAACCAGGAGAGGCCGTCCTCCGTGGTGAAGACGGCGCTGGCGTGGAGCGTCGTGGGGTAGGGCCGCCTGGGCTTCAGCCTCAGCCGGACCTCCGGCGACGGCCCCCCTCTGAGCAGACGCGGGACGCCGACGTCGGCCAGCTCCTCGTAGTGGTCGTCCGTGAGGCCGAAGTGGAGGCGGATGCTGAAGAGCTGATCGAAGCGCGAGTCGCCGTCGTCGATGTGGGTCAGCTGGTAGTTCAGGGTGATTTCTGAGGCGAAGCCGGGGACGTCGAACTGAGCTCTGTATCCGTCCAGAGCTGCGTTCGCCTCCGTCTCATCCCGGTTTAGGTCGCTCACTTCGTCGGCTCGTGTTTCTCCCCGAGGCTCACGACGGGCCTCGACCAGCCCGAATATCGACTTCTCCGTCTGGTGGACGGTCAGCGCGCTCGCCAAGCCCTCGCTCTCCGCCATGATGCAGGACAGCGATCGCTTCTTGACCTGCCGCCCTCCCTCGGCGGAGCCCTGCGCCAGAACCCTGGCCAGCTTCTCCCGGGACAGGGTGGTCAGGAGGCTGTAGTAGAGGCGAGCGTGGTCCCGGATGTCCGTGTCGCCGTAGCGTCGGGTGAGACGCAGCAGGACGTCGGCCAGAGGGATGAGCAGCGAGTCCAGGCTGGGGTGGACGAGGAGGCGGCGGCAAACCCCCAGCAGGCCGTTCCCGAGGCGCCAGTCGCCGCCGGCGCACAGAGAGGAGGGAGACGGAGCGGTGACGCCGGACAGGAAGCGGACGGTGCTGTGCTGGGGGATCTCGCCCTCCTCCGCCACGCGGGCCAGAGTCTTGAGGTGCCAGCTCAGGTCTCGCCAGCTGAGCTGAGCGGGCGGAGCGTCGGCGATGACCCCCTGGAGGGCCCTCAGGAAACCCACGGCCCAGTCGGACTCAGCGAGCTTGTCCTGGACCCGGTCGGCCAGGTTGATGACGTGCGGGGCCAGGTGGGTGTGGCGGAGGTAGAGCCGGCACAGCTCCTCCGTCAGGCTGCGGCAGTAGCGCTCCACGTGACAGAAGTAGTACAGGAAGAGGAAGGCGGCTCTGAAGAAGGTGACGACGACCTCCCGGCCGCCCCCGTTGGCCACGACGCGCAGCAGCGCGGCGAGGTGCTGGTAGAGGTAGGCCAGCCCCTTGCTCTCCTCCCCCTCGCCCTCCTCCGCCTCCTCCTCCAGGTAGACCAGCGCCAGCAGTTTGAGGCGGGCCAGCCCCGTGGCGCCGTCGTTGAACACGGTGGGCGCCAGGGCCGAGGCCAGCCGCGGGGTCAGCAGCACGGGGAGGGTCTCGTCGCCGTCGCCGCCGCAGCCGATGGGCCGGTTCTCGGGGAAGTGCAGCAGGCAGTCGGTGTAGAAGAGCTTCTCCGGCGCGCTCAGCAGCGGGTGCTGGGAGAGAACCACCAGCCGCTGCAGGATGAACGCCTCGTCCTCGGCGCTGAACAGGCTGTCGGTGAACGCGCACTTCAACAGCAGCGTGCTGTGAAGGAGGCACACCTGGAGGGAGGGGAGCGAAGAGTTACTGTGGAGGTCAACTGAAAGCTGCTTATGCAACATATAGAGAAACATGAGATAATCATGATGAAATGATATCAGTACGATGTAGGGTAGTCTAACTCCAGAAAGAAAGCAAATAAGCCTAAAATATTCTACTTTTTTTAATTCTGTGTAGCAGTCTCTCTCTCTCTCTCTCTCTCTCTCTTTTACTGGCGGGGTCCGCCTTTCCCCCGCAGTATTCAAATTATATCAGTAGGAGAAAGAAATCTAGATACCACTTGACATAAGTGTTTAAATTGGGGTGAGCTGAACATTTGAACCCACAGACCTCGCTCGTGCCCAGCAGTCGCAGCAGCTGAGCCCTGAATACGGCCGGAGGGACACCGGGCACCATGGCCACCACCTCCGTCAGCCTGTGCAGCAGAGCGGCCTGGCACAGAGGAGTGAGGAGGTAGGACTCCTCCAGGAGGGAGGACAGGACCGAACGCAGCTCCTTACAGTCGGGCCCGGTCTGGAGGATCGGCACGGTGCCCATGGGCCCCAGGACGAGAGACGACAGCGTGGCCGAGGAGTCTTTGTCGCTCACCGGGCCGGAGTCCGACTCTGCTTCCCATGCCACGGATGTGTGTCCTCCCAGGAGAGCCTTGAGGTGCTCGGCACCGGCTCCCGCGTCCTGGGTGAGCCGATACACGGCGTTCCTCAACACCAGAACGTGGAGTGCCGCGTAGGCCTGGTGGAGCCGGGAGGTCTCTCGCTGCCGGAGCACACCCAAGAGCTCCAGGCGCTGGGAGAGGAGGCCCGGAGAGCAGGCCTCCAGCTCCCGCAGGCAGTCGCAAGCCGTGGCCCGGAGAGAGCGAAGAGCGCCGTCCCCGTGAAGGTCCCCGGTGTCCTGGGCCATCTGAAGGAGCAGGTCTAGGAAGTCCTGGGAGGCGCGGGAGCGGAGGCTCACGCAGGAGGAGCAGACCAGCACGGCGGTGAGGGCCAGGAGGAGGTGACAGCGGAACTGGACGGACTTGGGAGGACACTGGTCCAACACGGACATGAGCTCCAGGGCCGTCTCCTCGCCCACAGAGTCCGAGGGACACAGTAGGGTCGGGTGCTCACACAGCGGGGACAACAGGAGGACCTGAGGATGGAGGACATGTACGTATTATGGACAAACCAGGATTACACTAAACAACAGGAAAGACAGTACAGGTCATTAGTGTTGACATGTGTCACACAGTTATGAAGCACGTGTGTTTAACCTCGTGCACATTGAATTGAACATGGTTTGGTACCTTGACACTGTAACTGGCTCTGTCATCCCGGAGCTCGCGCAGCAGCTCTGCGAGGAAAGCCTCGGCGGTCGTCCCGGAGAGGAAGCGAGACGGACTGTGGGAGAAGGCGGAGATCCTCTCGGCCCAGTTCGCCGCCATTATTCGCTCGAATCCAAAAAAAACTTCGCGAAAACTGTCCGGTCAAATAACTCTTTCCAAAGTCATTGCACACAGTAAGCTGAATGTGACAACCTCAGCATCCCAAGACGGCAGTGAGTTCCGTGTTTTGTCACGTGCAAAATGTAACGGTTGCGGTGTCTCATCAGCGCCCCCTGCTGCTTCGGAGAGTCGACCAGGAATATGAAATATAACGGAAATAAACACAACAAAAAAAAGATATTCCAATATTATATACAACAATATAATATATTAATACAAAAAGATTTCAAACAACTAAATAGTTCTATCCCTCCAGTCACAATCTTGTATATCTGTATTCAGACAATAAATTGTACTTGAACCATTGCATTTGTTTATTTGCATAACTGTAAAATAGCTGCTCTTTTATATCTGTACTATGTATTATTGTGCATTTCTTAAGTTTGTTCTTAAATCAAAGCGGAATATGCTGATAAAGACACCCAGACGTGACACTTTAATGAAGGTGGGGACAGTTCCAGAGTTGTACACGGGGAGTGCGACAGAGGGCGCTGGTGAGTCACGTATCACCCCTTGTAAACAGAAGAAGTATGAATCGACCAATCAGAAGGCTCCGTGTAGAAATCAACACGGAAGTCGTTTTTTAAGGCGCCAATTTTGTTTTCGCCGCTGAACAGATCCTCTGTGTTTAAACCTAAAACTGGTCGCAATGTCTGAAAACACATTCCCCATCTTCACCGCGGATGCGCTCGTGAATTTCTACCGAAACGAAGTTCTCACTGGTCAAGAGGCGAAACACCTGACGAAGAGCGACCTGACTCCGACTCCAAAGGTAACGTTGAAGTAACGTTAAGGTAACGGTCACGTCCGCTCACCGTCCCGTAAGGTCTGATAACAGCGACGTAATGAGCGTGGATGGTTAGAAAGTAGCTGAAGTAGCGTTACATAGCCTAGCATAGCATAGCTTATATAGATATTATAACGCTAATGGTGCAACATTTAGAAATATGAGCGTCACGCCACAACGTTGTAGCTCTACAGTCTGTTCGTCATTGTTGTAAGTTGTGTTTTAAAGATGGTCATTACCTGTTAGATGCTTTCAAACAATAACCAATACTTTTGAAAACAAAGGTTTTCATCAATAAACCATACAAAGTGTACTGCATTTATACTGTAAGTTATGAAACATAACTAACATTCGTTAGTTATGTTATAACATATAGAAACAAACGTCAGTAGAGCAGCAACTACCGGATACGACGCACGATCCAAAACCCCCAAAATATTCACTTTACAATCAGACATGACAAAGTACAGCAGCAAGTCATCAGGAGCTTTAATCTGCAAATGCATGAGAAGTGACGCTCTTCTTCTCTCCTCCAGCCGGAGGCGGTCCAGACGCTCTACATGAGGGTGTTGCATCTCCTGTACCGCTTCAGACCCGAGTGTCACTCCATGGTGAGCGCCGGGTCAGAGTGTGTTCTGAGTCACGCAGAGCAGTCTGATGAACGTTGCCTGTTTACGTACGGAATGTTCTCTTTCCTAAGTTTAAGAACTTGATCTTCTTCTTCTTCTTCTTTTTCCCCCACAGGTTCCGCTTCTGGAGAACATTCAGAACCCGGTGTATCATGAGGGGACCACTGCTATCACCAGTGTCTACATCCGCATGTGAGTGTTCTGACTGTTTAGATGGATGTAAGCAGACTGAAGTGAAGAGGACTCATGGATGATTTGGGTTTCGTTGTGTTTTCGATCCTCTCACAGGCAGCAGTTTCTGCCGATGTGCACGGTGTACGACTTCTCACTGAACGACCTTCTAGCTCCAAGTGAGTGCATGTTGTTGTTGTTGTTGTTGTTGTTGTTGTTGTTTTCTTCAGATTCACCCGTCCACAGTGTTTCCTCCTGAAAGCACCTCACCGGCGTTCTTCTCCCTCTTCTAGAAAAACTGAAGACTCTGACTATTCTGAGCGCCATCATGAACTTCCTTCAGTTCAGGATGCAGAGGATGGACATGGTCTTTGAGAAGCAGGCCAAGTTTGTATGTGATGTTGGTCCACTTGGGTGTAGTGGGGGGGTGGGGGGGGAGGGGTGTGTGTGTGTGTGTGTGTGTGTGTGTGTGTGTGTGTGTGTGTGTGTGTGTGTGTGTGTGTGTGTGTGTGTGTGTGTGTGTGTAACAGTTCCTCTCCCTGTTGTCAGAGGGCAGACATGGACCGGCTGCTGGCTTACACCAAAGGCAGCAGAGAAGCGGAGAAGAAGATCGAGGCGCTCACGTGAGTAGACACGTGAGACCAGCTGTCGTTTGTGTTTCTGCTTCCAGCGTTCATCTCTTAAAGGGACAGTTCACCACTATTCTCATTCGTCCACACTGCACCCCGCTTACTCATGGACGAGAGGCTGCTGGTGCAGTTCGATAGAAAGAAAGTAGTTCCATGAAATCTGTGGGTTCTCTTGAGTAACCGGGGTCAGCATAGTCCCATTAGACTGGAGAGAAACAGACTAACACTATCTAGACTGATACCAGCGCTACAGGTAAGAGGATGGTTATTGTTTATCACGATCCTAATGAATCTGAATGTAATTGGCTCCGCCTCTCGTCCTCGATCAGGACCATCCCACCGGAGCAGCAGGCCGAGGCCGACGAGCTGGCGGCCGCTCTCTCTGAGCTGCAGGCCACCAACATCCACGAATACCAGGAAGTGGTAGGTGGTGGTGATGATGATGCACAGTCACATGATGAGGTGCGTGTGTGTGTGTGTGTGTGCTCTCAAGTAAAACTAAGTGTCCTTTCAGGATGCAAAAAACGAAAGCATCGCAGAGTGGAAAGCCAAAATTGCGGAGAAGACTCAGAAACTGGTACGTGAACGTTTTGATACCGACCATAGACTGTGAACACCATCATGTGGTACCTTTGGTTCCCACGTCCCAGAACCAGCTCAGAACAGACCGCTCAGAGTCCCAGTAGGAGTTGAGGGTCTTTATTGAAAGGAGCTGTGTGTGTGTGTGTGTGTGTGCGCGTCAGGCCCAGGTGAAGGTGGACGTCTGCAACCTGAAGGAGGACATCGGAAAACTCTCGTCTCAGATCGTGGAGTCTCCAGAGGAGCTGAAGACTCAGATGGAGAAGATGAGGGAGAACGTCAAGACCATCAAGAACTCCATTGTGAGTAGACGAAGAAAGAGAACAAAGGCCGGGGTCGTCTACAGAAATCTGCCGTTGTTGTTTTGAAAAGACGGCTTCCTGTCTTTTGATTTCAGAAAGACTCTGACGAGTGCATGGTGGAGCTGCAGAACATGGTGCAGCGCGTGACCCACACCGAGGCCGAGATCCAGCAGATGTTACACCTGCTGCAGGACCTGGAGAGCAGCATGAACAACACCAAGCAGAGAGCGGAGGAGGTACAAGCAGTCTGACCATCAGAGCACCCACAGACTGATTAAAGCTGCATTCTCTCTAGTGTCCACCAGGGGGCGACTCCTCTGGTTGTATAGAAGTCTAGTCTAAAATGACTCTACTTCTCTCTTGATTTATTCCCTCAGTAAACATTGTAAACATGAGTTTATGGTCTCAATCTCTAGTTTACAGTCTTCTTCAATACAGCATGATGTTCATTTAGTACATTATGCTCCATTTAGAGTCACACAGACCATAAAGCAGGGGATGATTTAGGGGCGGGGCTACACGCTGTGCAATTCTGCATAGTTTCTCTGAGTGTGTGTGTGTGTGTGTGTGTGTGTGTGTGTGTAGCACCAGGAGCTGACCGCTCAGTATGAGAAGAAGCAGAAGGAGCTGAGGAGCCTGTGTGTGGAGGAAGGCCAGCTGAGGAGAGCGCTGGCCATGAAGCTGGACAAAGAGTCCAAACAGAACATCCGCAGACAGAAGAAGAGGGAGATGAAGGAGCAGCATGTTCAGGACGTCATGGGGTATGTTCTCCACGTCACGGACGTACCGGTGGTGTAACTGTTTCCATGATGTGTTCAAATGTAATCTTGTAAAATGTAGCTTTGGTGAGGAGCTTTCATAGATTCTGATACATCATTAAAACTACTAATTGAACAATCCTCGTTTCTGTAAAACGGAAAGCTTTGATTAACCAGCGCTGCTCGCTTCTCCAGGCAGTGCAACCAGATCCACCAGAAGCGCGAGGAGATGGCCGACAGGATCCAGGAGATCTCCAGAGAGACGCAGCAGCTGAAGGCCAAGATCCAGAGCCTGAGGGACGTGTGCAGCAAGGAGACGGCCAAAGCTCAGGTGTGTGTGTGTGTGTGTGTGTGCGTGTGCGTGTGCGTGTGCGTGTGCTCCTCCGACCCGGATCCAGTTTGTTTGTTTCCCTCGCTCTAACGCGTCGGTCCTCTCTGTGTCCAGGCTCTGTTCGACACGCTGTCGGCCTCGATGGACGAGCTGCACCGGAGGATCGAGACGCACGTCGTGGACCTGAAACAGGACGTCACCAAGATGTCTGCCAACTTCTGAGCAGCTTCATCGTTCTGTTACTTCTGTGTTTTTACATGTTCTAACCCTGTGTCGCCTTTTTCACCGTTACTATTTAAAATGTTTAAAATGTTTGTTTACCAGTTAATAAACCTGATCGGACCGAAAGGAGCAAAAATCTACTGTCTTTATGTTCAGGACCGGTGAGGCCCAGAGATCCTAAATCATCAGTACAATAGTAATATACACTATGAAGTACTAGTACATTATAAAGATGGTCATAGTTTAATTTGCAGGAAAAAGATGAAGCAGCATTAAACAGTGTGTCACTTTCTGCAGACAGGAGTTAAAACATGGAATCATGGGAGTTGTTGTCTTCACCGTTGTTGTCGTTTGTTATTTTTGTTATGTTTGTTGAGTGTGTATGGAGAGATGAAAACAAACATCTAAAATCCTCTTTAGAAACCTTTGATTCCAACATGTCAACAAAAGGAAACAAGAACTTTGAACCTGGCTTTATTCATTCATATTTTCTGTTGTGGAACTTATGCAAATCAGCGCATATTTAATAAGATAACGCCTCGAAACTCGTATTGTTCTGAGGCGTGGTCCTCGTTAGCCAAACATAATTGCAGAAAACTTGGAATGGAAGCAAACGGTTTCATAAAACACTGGACAAAAAGATGTAAAGCGCTGCTGACACGCATTCAAAGATGTGTTTGATGTTGACGTGGTGTGTTGGTGAATGCGTTCATCAATGCAGGAACCACACTGGTCCTGGTCCTCCGTCTTGCCTCCGATCTCTCAGCCGTCTGCTTGGTGCTCTGGTTCCTCTCGACGCCCTTTGGGACGCGACCCGTCGGACCTGTTGAGGGCGGCCAGCTGAGCCGCCTGGTCCCTGAGCCGAGTCCTCGCCGCGTGCAGCTCCTTACGCAGCTCGTTGATTTCAGATATCAGAGTCCCTTTCTCCTGCGGAGTGTTAGAGCGCCTCGTCTTCAATAAGGACAGGAAGCAGACTTACTGAACAGGAAGTGCGGCGCTGCGTTCTGTAATGTACCTTCATGATCTTGACGTAGGCTCTCTCGTGCTCCTCGGCCGATCGGGCCAGCCTCGTCTTGAGACCGTTGACGGTCTTCTCCTGGTGATCCCGCTGGCGGACGAGCGCGCTCCGAACGTCTTCGTCGCCGCCGCTTTTCTTCACCTGGAAACGTGAATCGCAAGTTTCAATAAGACGGGGATTTATTAAACCGTCTCTTTGTCGGCGCTCCACGGGATCCACCGGCGCTCACCTCGTCGGTCTGCGCCACGTAGCGGGCGTGGATCGTCTGCACGCTCTCCTTCAGTTTCCTCGGGTCCTGGAGGAAGCCGACGCAGTCGTGGAGGTCCGACTTGAGCCGCTGAAGATGCGTCTCCAGGTCTTTCATCTTGAGACGGAAAATACATTCACATCCATCTCATACAGAGGCTAGTGAGGGAAAACTAGAGCAGCTTGATTCAACATTCTATACGAGGAGGTTTGGTTACTTTTAAATAATATGACATGATAACTCCTTAAACCTGGTAAAGCAGCGTGTGTGTGTGTGTGTGTGTGTGTGTGTGTGTGTGTGTGTGTGTGTGTGTGTGTGTGTGTGTGTGTCCTCGTAGTGTTACTTGTGTGCTCACTTTCAGCGTCTCCTGATGCGCCTCCTTATTCCTGGTCCTCAGCTTGAGCCGCAGCTCAGAGACGCTGAGGTTCAGCCGAGTGTTGCTCTTCTCCATCTGCAGCAGCTGCTCCTCCAGCTGTACAGGAGAGCAAACAGAGGCGTGAACGCTGCAGAGAACAGCACCACTAATACACACACACACACACACACACACACACACACACACACACACACCTGATGGATGTGCTCCTTCTTCTCATTGATTAGATCTTGTTGAGGCTCAGTCTGTTTCTTCAACTCACTCAACTGGAAATCGAGAACAAACTTCAACTTCTCCAGTTCCTGGTTCTTCTTCTTCGAGCTGGAGATGGTCTGATCCTGGAAACCCAATTCAGAGGAAGGAGGTCTTTGTTTTATGAGGAACAGTATGTGACCCAGAATCAGTCATGTAGTCCAAATACTGGTAACCTATTTGAGTGTAAAACGTTGAAGCCACCTTGTCCTGGTTGGTCTTCTCGTGTCCAGAGATCTGGCGCTTCAGGTCCTCGATGTCGCTCTCCAGGGAGCGGACCAGACCCAGCAGCCTCTGGCGCTCCTGCTTCAGCTGCTTTATGTCTGTGCACCGGTCATCGATCTGTCTCTGCAGACTGTGGAACTGTGATCACACCACCCGTCCACCGAGAAGAGAAGAAGAAACACCAACGTGAGGGGATGTAGTGAGAGAAAGATGAGCAGTAAGAAGCAATAAGAAGCACCTTTTGTGTCATGACACCAGTTTCTCCTTTCAGATTGGCGTTTGCCTCTTTCTCGGTGTGCAGTTTCTTCTCATAGTGGATTTGGATATCGTGGATCTTGCTCTTCTCGTCCTCCTCTACTTGCCTCATCATCTCTTTGAACTCACGGACCTGCTGCTGTGCATCCTCCTGACACTGCACACAAAGAACCAAAGTGGACACAAGAACTTCACGAGACGCTATCTGGTCCCTGAAGCGCCGCCGCTCCCTCTGACCGACCTGAACCAGGAGCTGGGTCTTCTCCTGCAGCTTGGCCTCGGAGAGCCGCGTCAGCTCCTCGAGGGATCGGACTTTGCTCTCCTCCGCGTCCCTGAGCTGCTTCTCATAGTCTTCCCGCATCCTCTGACCTTCATGCTGAAGATCCTGGTTCCTCTCGTACTCCACGACCAGCTTCTGGCTGTAGGACACCTCTGTGTGTGATTGACAGACAGATTGATTGATCCTCAGAGAAATCAAGGTCACACGGTCCCCCCCGGACACTGATCCTGTCCTCCTCTTACCCAAATCCTTCAGCTCCAGTGAGTGTTTCACAGCGGCCTCTGCAGAACTCTCCTGGTGCTCGCGGGCCTGCTTTTCCACCTCTGTCTTGGTGGCCTACAGGTACAGAAGATGTTATGACGGGACAATAAAGGCTCTTAAAGGCACCTTATCTCTTGATATTGCTTATCGCTTGAAAGTGTGAACAGTCATAGTGACTAAAGGCAGCCATTGTGTGGAGCACATCTGAAGTGGAGCTGTGTTCTAGGTGACCAGCACACCTGTAGCATTGTGTTCAGACACTCTATTTGCTGGGAGAACTTGTCAGAAAGCTCCTTCATCTTCTCATTGTAGTTCATGTCCTTCAGGCGGAGCTGGTACTCGTTCTCCATCTGCAGCTCGTTCAGACGCAGCTTTAGCTCCAGCATGTTCTGGGTCTGCAACACACACACACACACACACACACACACACACACACACACACACACACACACACACACACAAATCAACAGAGGCAAGCTTACAGTGAAAACTCTATTCAAACATTTGTATCAGTACAATACAGTTTCTCACACACACAGACCTTCTCCTCCAGGTCTGACTTGGTGACCAGGATCTCCTCGGTGTGGATGATCTGCCTGTTGCTCTTCAGTCCTCGGCCCTCCTTGTCGATGATCCTCCACATCAACAGGCAGCCGTCTTCTGACGCCGTCAGCAGGAACTGATCGTCGAACGTGATCGCCATCTACGGGGAACACCAAGTCAGTTATATAATGGTCTCAATATGCATCATCTGAGGAGAGACATGTTTCTCTTCATGGTCCCTTAATGTCCAAACGACGTGGGAGCAGGTTAGAGGAGAAGAAATGAACGTATGCGTCACACTTCATCACATGCACGCTGACATTAACCAGCTTCATGTGGACCCACCTTGGTGACGGCGCCGCAGTGAGCCTGGTACGTGATCCATTCCTTCTGGATCGGCAGCGGGTATTTAACAGCTCTGACGGTCCCACCGGAGGTCCCGGTGAAGACGACCCTGCCGGAGTGAGACACCGCCACGGCGGCGTGAGCTACTTCATCGGCCGGAACCTCCCTCAGGACCTGCGGAACCCACGACACGCCCATAGATACATTTCTACATGTTAAGACTTGCATCTTAATAATCTTAATCCACTCGTTTCCTCAGCGGAGGTGCGCTGCTCTCACCCACCTGACAGTCTTGGATCTCCTTCAGGGTGAGGTCCGATCCCACGGCCAGGATGGTCCTGCAGTCGGAGGAGAAGGACACGTCCGTGTAGCTGCAGGACTTGAGGACGCTCTCAGACTGGCGCTTACCCGTCTGTGTGTTCCACTCGTACACGGCGCCGTCCGTCCCGCACGACACCAGCCGGGTGTCGTCCAGGCTCCATTCAACGCCTCGCACCTGCAAAAAAAATGATTCATTTGTATTTGTACATTTTATTTTATATATTAAAGAACCCTTGACTTGTAGAGAGTTTTTATTCCCTAGCTGCTATGTGAATAAAGGCGCTTCTGATCCTGAACTCGCTCGTTCCACACGCATCGACACGCTCCCTCCCGTTCCACTCACCTTCCCGTTGTGGCCCTTCAGATTGAGGATGTTCTCAAAAGAGGTGACGGAGTAGATGTGGATGACGTTTCCGTTGACGGCCGCAAACATGTGGCCACCGTGGCTGAAGGCGCACTGAGGCGTGAGAGAGAAAGTAGAAACAATGAAAAACGGTAGCAGCTCAAAAGTGCTTCATGTGACCCACATGTGACCCACATGTGACCCACCTCTCTGCAGCAGCGCACAGTGAACTCCTTGACGGTGCGGATGTCGTCGATGAGCAGGTTCATCAGCCGGAGTTTGTCTGAAAAGCCCACCAGGATGAAGAGGCCAGTGGGATGCAGAGCCACGCTGTGCGCCTCCTCCTGGAACTCCTTGTACAGCTCCAACAACCTGGTGACGAAACACAGGGAGCATGTAGAAACACAACACTGTGTGAAACACTGTGTGTAACAGAATAGTAAAGGTGGGATCATCTTACTTGGTCTCATAGTTCCAGATGCGGACAGAGTGGTCCAGAGAGCTGGTGGCCACCAGCGGCTTTCTAATGCAGACGGACAAACCGGTGATGGACTTAGAGTGGAAGGACTGCGACAGGAACTCAAAATGTTCCTCCTGATGGACAGAGTCACAAACAAAAGGCTGATCAGAGTCGACATGAGGAGCTGAAGTCGAGGGGAAGTTGCTTTGCCAGCTGCCAGGTAAACAGTCCACCTTGTTGAGCTCCACAGAGGAGAGGCTGAAGCCGTACAGCTGTCCTCTGTCCGTGCTGACGGCCAGAGTCTCCTCTGCCGGACTGATGCACATGGTGTGGATCTCCTGGCTTTCAGCCGAGGTCGGCTCATTGCTGCACGGGTCAGCAGGGATCTGACGGAGAAGAACACACACACACACACACACACACACACACACACACACACACACACACACACATACGTGATCCCTCTGCAACACACACACAGTGTGCAGCAGCACCGTCACCTGCTCGGACACTCACCCGTATGTCCCTGCTCCTTCTGTAGCCGTCCTCCTCGTCCCTTTCAAAGAGACAGACGGTGCCGGGACCCAAAGAGCAGGCAAAGCCCTTGGAGTAGGACAGAATGGCTGTGACCCGAGGACCTTCGTCCACGTCGCCGTCTGTGATCTTCTTCATCTCCACTCGCCTGCGCAGTGAATTATGGGTCATCAGGTTCATCCTTCACACTTTGTTCTATGTGACATGCCACCACGTCGTCACAGCAATGAGCTCCGTCCTCTGACCTGTCACCCCGCGCGGCCTCGGGAGCCACGTTGATCTCTCTTCGCAGGTTCCCCGACTCGAACACCAGCAGCGTGCCCGCGTCCGTGCCGGCGACCACGCGCTCCTCCGTCACCCAGGCGTGACACAGGACGTTGACGGACTCCACCTTCGCGGTGCGGCTCTGCTTCAGCGCTCCCTCCGAGTAGCGCAGCAGCTTGAACACACCGGAGCCGCTCACGCAGAGCCGCGTGTTGTCGTGAGGGCTGAAGCTGACCTGATGATGGGGGGGGGGGGGCATCAAGTGAGCTCACAGAGCACGCGCACCTGCAACGCACGAGAGCTGTGGTTGCCTCGCGGACGACTCACCTGGGTGACGGAGTTGACGGAGTTGCCGGTCTTCACCGTCGCCAGGACTTTCTGTTTCTCCCACAGCCAGAAGACCAGCGTCCCGTCCGGACCGCCCGCTTGTCCGATCAGGTACTTGGAGTCGGGGGAGAAAGCCACGCACACGAACTCTCCCACGAGCGCGTCCCCGGCGGTCAGGACCTTCCTCTTCCTGCCTTGATCGTGCTGCAGGTCGAACACGGTGACGGTGGCCTTCTCGCCACACTCCGACAGCGCGAGGTAACGCCGGTTGGCGCTGATGGCCAGCGCGCGCATGCCCTGGCTGTTCTCCGAGCCTGGAGAGACGACGGAAACAACTAATATTAGAAGAATAAAAAGCAAAGATGTCTGTCACGTAACAGCCGTGTAACGTACCCGGGATGAACCGCTGACATCTCTGGACCGTGTTGAAGCACACGCAGCTGTTTCCACCGGGGAAAACCACCGTTTGCTCATCGACGAAACACAAGTTGTTGCGCACACCTGTCCGCACACCGAAGATGAAGTGAGGCTGCGCGGCAACAACAGCGGCCATTTGTTACAGTTGTAAAGTTTGTTCAGACTTTTAAAAAGACTCTCCACCAACATTAATTTAGTTTGAGCTAACTGAGCCAGAAAGAAGCTCACGCGACTAACACAGACAGTGTGTGGGTGATTAGAGTCCCGTCGCTAGGCAACCCCAGACATCTCGCGAGAACTTAATTCGTTTAAGGAGCTCTCTCTTCTTTTTCTGTCTTGTCTCTCCATCCACCATTTTAAACAGACATTTTAATGTACCCCCCCGTTTCTTTATCTTCTCCTGGACATTATAATAAACAAACTGTTGTTTCTCTACTGTCTGCTTCTGTCTTAATGAAATCTCGCGAGACTTCGGGGGCGTTAAAGGGCTGAGTCTGCCTCGTGGTGACCTGCTCGAGTTCTGTACGCCTGTTACATTACATTACATTGCGGTCATTTAGCAGACGCTTTTGTCAAAAGCGACTTACATTTCTGTATTTATTTACATACCATATACGCAGTGTCTTGTAGTAAGTGTCAAGGACACATTGACATGAGACTAGTAGAGCAGTAGCCGGGGATCGAACCGCCGATCCTCTGATTGAAAGGCGGCCCTGCACTCCACTTAGCCACGGTCAACAGTTAAAAATCACTGGCATAGTATGTCTATAAAAAGTCATAGTGTAACATGTCGAAAACAGTCATAGTATAGCCTGTCGAAAAAATTTAAGAACGGTCATAGTATAGCATGTCTAAAAAAAGTCATATTAGCCTGTCGAAAAAAAGTGAGAAACGGTCATGGTATAGCATGTCGAAAAAAGTAAAAAATCAGTCATACTATAACATGTTGAAAACAGTCATAGTATAGCCTGTTGAAAAAAGTCATATTATAGCATGTTGAAAAAAGTGAAAAACAGTCATAGTATAGCATGTCGAAAAAAGTGAAAAACGGTCATAGTATAGCATGTTGAAAAAAGTCAAAAAACAGTCATAGTATAGCATGTCGAAAAAAGTCAAAAATCAGTCATACTATAACATGTCGAAAACAGTCATAGTATAGCCTGTTAAAAAAAATCATATTATAGCGTGTCGAAAAAAGTGAAAAACGGTCATAGTATAGCATGTCGAAAAAAGTCATAGTATAGCATGTCGAAAAAAATGAAAAACGGTCATAGTATAGCATGTCGAAAAAATTGAAAAACGGTCAAAGTAACCGGGGATCGAACTACCGACCTTCTGATTGAAAGGCGGTCCTGCACTCCACTTAG
This sequence comes from Cebidichthys violaceus, assembly GCF_023349555.1. Classification (NCBI taxonomy): domain Eukaryota; kingdom Metazoa; phylum Chordata; class Actinopteri; order Perciformes; family Stichaeidae; genus Cebidichthys; species Cebidichthys violaceus. The sequence goes on along the minus strand of NW_027176340.1, from coordinate 1,017,191 downwards.
CCACGGTCAACAGTTAAGAATCACTGGCATAGTATGTCTATAAAAAGTCATAGTGTAACATGTCGAAAACAGTCATAGTATAGCCTGTTGAAAAAAGTGGAAAACGGTCATAGTATAGCTTGTCGAAAAAAGTGAAAATCAGTCATAGTATATCATGTCGAAAAAAGTCATATTATAACATGTCGAAAAAAGTGAAAAACGGTCATAGTATAGCATGTCGAAAAAAGTCACACTACAACATGTCGAAAAAAGTGAAAAACGGTCATAGTATAGCATGTCAAAAACAGTCATAGTATAGCATGTCGAAAAAAGTGGAAAACGGTCATAGTATAGCATGTCGAAAAAAGTGAAAAACGGTCATAGTATAGCATGTCGAAAAAAGTGAAAAAACAGTCATAGTATAGCATGTCAAAAACAGTCATAGTATAGCATGTCGAAAAAAGTGAAAAACGGTCATAGTATAGCATGTCGAAAAAAGTGAAAAACGGTCATAGTATAGCATGTCGAAAAAAGTAAAAAATCAGTCATACTATAACATGTCGAAAACAGTCATAGTATAGCATGTCAAAAAAAGTCAAAAAACAGTCATACTATAACATGTCAAAAACAGTCATACTATAACATGTCGAAAACAGTCATAGTATAGCATGTCGAAAAAAGTGAAAAACGGTCATAGTATAGCATGTCGAAAAAAGTGAAAAACAGTCATAGTATAGCCTGTTGAAAACAGTCATAGTATAGCATGTCTAAAAAAGTCATATTAGCCTGTCGAAAAAAGTGAGAAACGGTCATAGTATAGGATGTCGAAAAAAGTCAAAAAACAGTCATAGTATAGCATGTCGAAAAAAGTCAAAAAACAGTCATAGTATAGCATGTTGAAAAAAGTCAAAAAACAGTCATAGTATAGCATGTCAAAAAAAGTCAAAAATCAGTCATACTATAACATGTCGAAAACAGTCATAGTATAGCCTGTTGAAAAAAGTCATATTATAGCATGTCGAAAAAAGTGAAAAACGGTCACAGTACAGCATGTCGAAAAAAGTCATAGTATAGCATGTCAAAAAAAATGAAAAACGGTCATAGTATAGCATGTCGAAAAAAACGAAAAACGGTCATAGTATAGCATGTCGAAAAAATTGAAAAACTGTCAAAGCAACCGGGGATCGAACTACCGACCTCCTGATTGAAAGGCGGTCCTGCACTCCACTTAGCCACGGTCAACAGTTAAGAATCACTGGCATAGTATGTCTATAAAAAGTCATAGTGTAACATGTCGAAAACAGTCATAGTATAGCCTGTCGAAAAAAGTGAAAAACTGTCATAGTATAGCATGTCGAAAAAAGTGAAAAACGGTCATAGTATAGCATGTCGAAAAAAGTGAAAAACAGTCATAGTATAGCATGTCGAAAACAGTCATAGTATAGCATGTCTACAAAAGTCATATTAGCCTGTCGAAAAAAGTGAAAAACGGTCATAGTATAGGATGTCGAAAAAAGTAAAAAAACAGTAATACTATAGCATGTTGAAAAAAGTCAAAAAACAGTCATAGTATAGCATGTCGAAAAAAGTAAAAAATCAGTCATACTATAACATGTCGAAAACAGTCATAGTATAGCCTGTTGAAAAAAGTCATATTATAGCGTGTCGAAAAAAGTGAAAAACTGTCATAGTATAGCATGTCGAAAAAAGTCATAGTATAGCATGTCGAAAAAATTGAAAAACGGTCATAGTATAGCATGTCGAAAAAATTGAAAAACAGTCAAAGTAACCGGGGATCGAACTACCGACCTTCTAATTGAAAGGCAGCACTGCTCTCTACTTACCCACAGTTAACAGTTGAAAACCACTGGCATAGTATGTCTATAAAAAGTCATAGTGTAACATGTCGAAAACAGTCATAGTATAGCCTGTTGAAAAAATTTAAAAACGGTTATAGTATAGCATGTCGAAAAAAGTCAAAAAACAGTCATAGTATAGCATGTCGAAAACAGTCATAGTATAGCATGTCGAAAAAACTGAAAAACGGTCATAGTATAGCTTGTGGAAAAAAGTGAAAAACCATCATACTATAACATGTCGAAAACGGTCATAGTATAGCATGTCGAAAAAAGTGAAAAACAGTCATAGTATAGCATGTTGAAAAAAGTGAAAAACAGTCATAGTATAGCATGTCGAAAAAAGTCATAGTATAGCCTGTCGAAAAAAGTGAAAAACAGTCATAGTATAGCATGTCGGAAAAAGTGAAAAACAGTCATAGTATAGCATGTCGAAAAAAGGGAAAAACGGTCAAAGTAGCCGGGGATTGAACTACCGACCCTCTGCACTCCACTTAGCCACGGTCAACAGTTAAGAATCACTGGCATAGTATGTCTATAAAAAGTCATAGTGTAACATGTCAAAAAAGTGAAAAACGGTCATAATATAGCCTGTCGAAAAAATTTAAGAACAGTCACAGTATAGCATGTCTAAAAAAGTCATATTAGCCTGTCGAAAAAAGTGAGAAACGGTCATAGTATAGCATGTCGAAAAAAGTCAAAAAACAGTCATAGTATAGCATGTCGAAAAAGTAAAAAATCAGTCATAGTATAGCTTGTCGAAAAAAGTGAAAAACAGTCATAGTATAGCATGTCGAAAACAGTCATAGTATAGCATGTCGAAAAAACTGAAAAACGGTCATAGTATAGCTTGTGGAAAAAAGTGAAAAACCATCATACTATAACATGTCGAAAACGGTCATAGTATAGCATGTCGAAAAAAGTGAAAAACAGCCATAGTATAGCCTGTTGAAAAAAGTGAAAAACAGTCATAGTATAGCATGTCGAAAAAAGTCATAGTATAGCATGTCGAAAAAAGTGAAAAACAGTCATATTATAGCCTGTCGAAAAAAGTGAAAAACAGTCATAGTATAGCATGTCGAAAAAAGTCATAGTATAGCATGTCAAAAAAAGTGAAAAACAGTCATAGTATAGCATGTCGGAAAAAGTGAAAAACAGTCATAGTATAGCATGTCGAAAAAAGTGAAAAACGGTCAAAGTAGCCGGGGATTGAACTACCAACCCTCTGATTGAAAGGCAGCCCTGCGCTCCACTTACCCACGGTCAACAGTTGAAAACCGCTGGCATAGTATGTCTACAAACAGTCATAGTATAGCCTATCGAAAACATTTAAGAACGGTCAAAGTATAGCATGTCTAAAAAGTCATATTAGCCTGTCGAAAAAAGTGAGAAACGGTCATAGTATAGCATGTCGAAAAAAGTCAAAAAACAGTCATAGTATAGCATGTCGAAAAAAGTAAAAAATCAGTCATAGTATAGCTTGTCGAAAAAAGTGAAAAACGGTCATAGTATAGCATGTCGAAAAAAGTCAAAAAACAGTCATAGTATAGCATGTCGAAAACAGTCATAGTATAGCATGTCAAAAAAAGTGAAAAACAGTCATAGTATAGCATGTCGAAAAAAGTGAAAAACGGTCATAGTATAGCATGTTGAAAAAAGTGAAAACAGTCATATTATAGCCTGTCGAAAAAAGTGAAAAACAGTCATAGTATAGCATGTTGAAAAAAGTCAAAAAACAGTCATAGTATAGCATGTTGAAAAAAGTCAAAAAACAGTCATAGTATAGCATGTCGAAAAAAGTAAAAAATCAGTCATACTATAACATGTCGAAAACAGTCATAGTATAGCCTGTTGAAAAAAGTAATATTATAGCATGTCGAAAAAAGTGGAAAACGGTCATAGTATAGCATGTCGAAAAAATTGAAAAACGGTCAAAGTAACAAGGGATCGAACTACCGACCTTCTGATTGAAAGACGGTCCTGCACTCCACTTAGCCACGGTCAACAGTTAAGAATCACTGGCATAGTATGTCCATAAAAAGTCATAGTGTAACATGTCAAAAACAGTCATAATATAGCCTGTCGAAAAAATGTAAGAACAGTCACAGTATAGCATGTCTAAAAAAGTCATATTAGCCTGTCGAAAAAAGTGAGAAACGGTCATAGTATAGCATGTCGAAAAAAGTAAAAAAACAGTCATAGTATAGCATGTCGAAAAAAATAAAAAATCAGTCATAGTATAGCTTGTCGAAAAAAGTGAAAAACGGTCATAGTATAGCATGTCGAAAAAAGTCAAAAAACAGTCATAGTATAGCATGTCGAAAACAGTCATAGTATAGCATGTCAAAAAAAGTGAAAAACAGTCATAGTATAGCATGTCGAAAAAAGTGAAAAACGGTCATAGTATAGCATGTCGAAAAAAGTCATACTATAACACGTCGAAAAAAGTGAAAAACGGTCATAGTATAGCATGTCGAAAAAAGTGAAAAACGGTCATAGTATAGCATGTCGAAAACAGTCATAGTATAGCCTGTTGAAAAAAGTCATATTATAGCCTGCCGAAAAAAGTGAAAAACAGTCATAGTATAGCATGTCGAAAAAAGTCACAGTATAGCATGTCAAAAAAAGTGAAAAACAGTCATAGTATAGCATGTCGTAAAAAGTGAAAAACAGTCATAGTATAGCATGTCGAAAACAGTCATAGTATAGCCTGTCGAAAAAAGTGAAAAACGGTCATAGTATAGCATGTTGAAAAAAGTCATAGTATAGCATGTCCAAAAAACTGAAAAACGGTCATTGTATAGCATGTCGAAAAAAGTGAAAAACGGTCATAGTATAGCATGTCGAAAAAAGTCATACTATAACACGTCGAAAAAAGTGAAAAACGGTCATAGTATAGCATGTCGAAAAAAGTGAAAAACGGTCATAGTATAGCATGTCGAAAACAGTCATAGTATAGCCTGTTGAAAAAAGTCATATTATAGCATGTCGTAAAAAGTGAAAAACAGTCATAGTATAGCATGTCGAAAACAGTCATAGTATAGCCTGTCGAAAAAAGTGAAAAACGGTCATAGTATAGCATGTTGAAAAAAGTCATAGTATAGCATGTCCAAAAAACTGAAAAACGGTCATAGTATAGCATGTCGAAAAAAGTGAAAAACGGTCATAGTATAGTATGTCGAAAAAAGTGAAAAACGGTCATAGTATAGCATGTCGAAAAAAGTGAAAAACACTCATACTATAACATGTCGAAAACAGTCATAGTATAGCATGTCGAAAAAAGTGAAAAACACTCATACTATAACATGTCGAAAACAGTCATAGTATAGCATGTCGAAAAAAGTGAAAAACGGTCATAGTATAGCTTGTCGAAAAAAGTGAAAAACGGTCATAGTATAGGATGTCGAAAAAAGTGAAAAACAGTCATAGTATAGCATGTCGGAAAAAGTGAAAAACAGTCATAGTATAGCATGTCGGAAAAAGTGAAAAACGGTAATAACATAGCATGTCAAAAAAAGTGAAAAACAGTCATAGCATAGCATGTCGGAAAAAGTGAAAAACAGTCATATTATAGCATGTCAAAAAAAGTGAGAAACGGTCATAGTATAGCATGTCGAAAAAAGTAAAAAAACAGTCATACTATAGCATGTCGAAAACAGTCATAGTATAGCATGTCGAAAAAAGTGAAAAACGGTCATAGTATAGCATGTCGAAAAAAGTGAAAAACACTCATACTACAACATGTCGAAAACAGTCATAGTATAGCATGTTGAAAAAAGTGAAAAACGGTCATAGTATAGCATGTCGGAAAAAGTGAAAAACGGTCATAGTATAGCATGTCGAAAAAAGCGAAAAACGGTCATAGTATAGCATGTCGAAAAAAGTGAAAAACGGTCATAGTATAGCATGTCGAAAAAAGTGAAAAACACTCAGACTATAACATGTCGAAAACAGTCATAGTATAGCATGTCGAAAAAAGTGAAAAACGGTCATAGTATAGCTTGTCGAAAAAAGTGAAAAACGGTCATAGTATAGGATGTCGAAAAAAGTGAAAAACGGTAATAATATAACATGTCAAAAAAAGTGAAAAACAGTCATAGTATAGCATGTCGGAAAAAGTGAAAAACAGTCATATTATAGCATGTCAAAAAAAAGTGAGAAACGGTCATAGTATAGCATGTCGAAAAAAGTAAAAAAAACAGTCATACTATAGCATGTCGAAAACAGTCATAGTATAGCATGTCAAAAAAAGTGAAAAAAAAGTAATCCTATAGCATGTCGAAAACAGTCATACTATAACATGTCAAAAAAAGTGAAAAACAGTCATAGTATAGCATGTTGAAAAAAGTGAAAAAAAGGTCATAGTATAGCATGTCAAAAAAAGTCATAGTATAGCATGTCGAAAAAAGTGAAAAACAGTCATAGTATAGCCTGTCAAAAACAGTCATAGTATAGCATGTCGAAAAAAGTGAAAAACGGTCATAGTATAGCATGTCAAAAAAAGTGAAAAACGGTCATAGTATAGCATGTCGAAAAACAGAAAAACGGTCATAGTATAGCATGTCGAAAAAAGTCATACTATAACATGTCGAGAAAAGTGAAAAACGGTCATAGTATAGCATGTCGAAAAAAGTCACACTATAACATGTCGAAAAAAGTGAAAAACGGTCATAGTATAGCATGTCGAAAAAAGTGAAAAACGGTCATAGTATAGCATGTCGAAAAAAGTCAAAAACGGTCATAGTATAGCATGTCGAAAAAAGTCAAAAAACAGTCATAGTATAGCATGTTGGAAAAAGTGAAAAACGGTCATATTATAGCATGTCTAAAACAGTCATACTATAACATGTCGAAAACAGTCATAGTATAGCCTGTTGAAAAAAGTCATAGTATAGCATGTCAAAAAAAAGTGAGAAACGGTCATAGTATAGCATGTCGAAAAAAGTAAAAAAACAGTCATACTATAGCATGTCGAAAACAGTCATACTATAACATGTCAAAAAAAGTGAAAAACGGTCATAGTATAGCATGTCGAAAAAGTGAAAAACGGTCATAGTATAGCATGTCGAAAAAGTGAAAAACGGTCATAGTATAGCATGTCGAAAAAAGTGAAAAACAGTCATAGTATAGCATGTCGAAAAAAGTGAAAAACAGTCATAGTATAGCATGTCGAAAACAGTCATAGTATAGCCTGTCGAAAAAAGTCATACTATAACATGTCGAAAAAAGTGAAAAACGGTCATAGTATAGCATGTCGAAAAAAGTGAAAAACGGTCATAGTATAGCCTGTCGAAAAAAGTCAAAAAACAGTCATAGTATAGCATGTCGAAAAAAGTCATACTATAACACGTCAAAAAAAGTGAAACACGGTCATAGTATAGCATGTCGAAAAAAGTGAAAAACGGTCATAGTATAGCATGTCGAAAAAAGTGAAAAACGGTCGTAGTATAACATGTCGAAAAAAGTGAAAAACACTCATACTATAACATGTCGAAAACAGTCATAGTATAGCATGTTGAAAAAAGTCATATTATAGCCTTCCGAAAAAAGTGAAAAACAGTCATAGTATAGCATGTCGAAAAAAGTCAAAAAACAGTCATAGTATAGCATGTCGAAAACAGTCATAATATAGCATGTCGAAAAAAGTGAAAAACGGTCATAGTATAGCATGTCGAAAAAAGTGAAAAACGGTCATACTATAACATGTCGAAAACAGTCATAGTATAGCCTGTTGAAAAAAGTCGTATTATAGCCTGCCGAAAAAAGTGAAAAACAGTCATAGTATAGCATGTCGAAAAAAGTCACAGTATAGCATGTCAAAAAAAGTGAAAAACAGTCATAGTATAGCATGTCGTAAAAAGTGAAAAACAGTCATAGTATAGCATGTCGAAAACAGTCATAGTATAGCCTGTCGAAAAAAGTGAAAAACGGTCATAGTATAGTATGTCGAAAAAAGTGAAAAACGATCATAGTATAGCATGTCGAAAAAAGTCAAAAAACAGTCATAGTATAGCATGTCGGAAAAAGTGAAAAACAGTCATATTATAGTATGTCTAAAACAGTCATACTATAACATGTCGAAAACAGTCATAGTATGGCATGTCGAAAAAAGTGAAAAAAAAGTCATCCTATAGCATGTCGAAAACAGTCATACTATAACATGTCAAAAAAAGTGAAAAACGGTCATAGTATAGCATGTCGAAAAAAGTGAAAAACGGTCATAGTATAGCATGTCGAAAAAAGTGAAAAACAGTCATAGTATAGCATGTCGAAAAAAGTGAAAAACAGTCATAGTATAGCATGTCGAAAAAAGTGAAAAACGGTCATCGTATAGGATGTCGAAAAAAGTCATAGTATAGCATGTCGAAAAAAGTGAAAAACGGTCACAGTATAGCATGTCAAAAAAAGTCAAAAAACAGGCATAGTATAGCATGTCGAAAAAAGTCAAAAAATCAGTCATACTATAACATGTCGAAAACAGTCATAGTATAGCATGTCGAAAAAAGTCATAGTATAGCATGTCAAAAAAAGTGAAAAACAGTCATAGTATAGCATGTCGAAAAAAGTCATAGTATAGCATGTCGAAAAAAGTGAAAAACAGTCATAGTATAGCATGTCGGAAAAAGTGAAAAATAGTCATAGTATAGCATGTCGAAAAAAGTGAAAAACGGTCATAGTATAGCATGTCGAAAAAAGTCAAAAAACAGTCATAGTATAGCATGTCGAAAAAAGTGAAAAACAGTCATACTATAACATTTCGAAAAAAGTAAAAAATCAGTCATACTATAACATGTCGAAAACAGTCATAGTATAGCCTGTTGAAAAAAGTCTAAAAACAGTCATACTATAACATGTCGAAAACAGTCATAGTATAGCCTGTTGAAAAAAGTCTAAAAACAGTCATACTATAACATGTCAAAAACAGTCATAGTATAGCATGTCGAAAAAAGTGAAAAACGGTCACAGTATAGCTTGTCGAAAAAAGTGAAAAACGGTCATAGTATAGCATGTCGAAAAAAGTGAAAAATGGTCACAGTATAGCATGTCGAAAAAAGTGAAAAACACTCATACTATAACATGTCGAAAACAGTCATAGTATAGCATGTCGAAAAAAGTCAATGTATAGCATGTCGAAAAAAGTGAAAAACAGTCAAAGTTTAGCATGTCGGAAAAAGTGAAAAAAGGTCATATTATAGCATGTCGGAAAAAGTGAAAAACAGTCATAGTATAGCATGTTGAAAAAAGTGAGAAACGGTCATAGTATAGCATGTCGAAAACAGTCATACTATAACGTCAAAAAAAGTGAAAAACAGTCATAGTATAGCATGTCGAAAAAAGTGAAAAACAGTTATAGTATAGCATGTTGAAAACGGTCATAGACAGCAGACAGCACATCTGAAAACTCATTCATTAAACTGTATTATAAGTATAAGAGGTCAGGAGTTGGGTTAGAATTATATGATGAAAAATAAAAATCTAACATTTAGGAGCCTGATTCGTGCTTCTGGATCCGTTTAGTTTGAGTTGTCAGCAGTACGAGTCAACAGGCGTGAATATAAAGAAATCACAGCAATCCAGACTGTGAACGTTAAAGACTTCAATGGCACGAGTCCATAACTCGTGAGTGGTTACTGCAGCCGAGGCTCTAGTTTCATGTTTCAGAGCGAGTGATGCTGCATTACACAAAGAAACCAGTTATCCTTTCTTATTGTTTGTATGAATAGAACTTGCTGTATGCGGGTTCCTCTGGGGTTCTTTTCTTATCTAAATAATACTTTTGTTCTGTGATCAGCCAAACAAACTGGCCTCAAAATAAAAAAAAAAGACATTATTGCAATTATTTGTACAGTCAAACTTGTGGTGACTTAGTTTACAGTACCAGGTCAAAGTTCAACCTCAACACAAATCACGGACCACAAAGTGTAGCAGGTTAATGCAAACATACTGTATCCATCCCGTCTACGGAAAAACTCCCGAGCCCGCCGACGAAGACCATGCGATATGGTCAAAAGCTGTGGAAGAAGAACGAGCACGTGGACCTTTAGTCAAGTGTTCTGACAAAGAGACAAAAAGTCCGTGTTTTCATTTTGTAGGTCTTTTTTATTGGTCTGACAGATGAGTACCTGAATGCAAATACCTGCTCGATACAAATGAAGCGCCTGAATGCACCACGAGTCACTACGCTCCAGTAGAGTCCTCCATAGCGCCTCTCTGTGAGCTATGCAGAGGCCTTTGTAATGACTTGTCACCAGGTTATACATCTGATCTCGATATGAATGAAGCGCATGCAATGAGACGCAGTTTCCTTTTAAGTTCTATCGGGATGTTGTTGACCTGCTGACCGTTTCACAGACTGCTTCATGCGCCTTTAAGGTTTAGCTTATTTCAACATTTTTACATTCAGAACTCTGTTGTGGGGGGGGAATAAAATCCATACAGGATCATGAAAGTAAAGAAGCCCTTTGAGGCAAGTATACAAAACCATGTTCTCAGTCTGATCTAAATCTTCTCTGCTGCGTTCATGACTTAAGAAAAGCTGATAAAAAAGACGCTTTAACCAGGATTTTATATAGTTTTTTAAGGTACATTATTTTTTTAACTGTGAAAAGGGTCGAAAAAAGTTTTGGCAGGTGAAAAATAAATGTTTTTGTATTAGTGTTTGTTGTTGTAATACTCATTGTCGGCCACAAGAGGATGCAGAACACCCACATGTTCTAAACGGGACAAAATCCATTCAGGTTTCCTTCCATGTGTTAGCAAGTTATGTACAATATTTTATATATATATATATATTCACGAACACAAGAGAGAAAACAATTTAGATCAGATTTAAGAAATGGATCACCTCCTTTTTCCCTCTCAGGGCTTCCGTACAAAAAGAGTTATGTGCAATTAAAAGGTCTTGAAAATACATGTCTATGCAGGAATTACGTTAATATGTAATAAAGCCCTTTGCTATACAAATTCTAGACTAATATCCCTGTATAGATAGTAGGGTCTGAGGAGTACATACACTACAATATAATACACTATACACATTAATCAGCTGCTTTGTGGACCTCTGTTCTGCTGTCAGAGTTCTCTAGACAGGCTGTTGGAGCGCCGCAGGCCCAGCAGGAGGCGGTGTCGCCTAGCAGGAGATGAAGAGGGCGTTCACGGACCGCTGACTCTGCGTTCGCTCCAAAGGTCCAGCGGCGGACAGGATCTCGCAGGCCGCCAGTTCATGATAGAGAGCGTTCAGCACCTCCAGAATGTGGGCTTTCCCTGCGCAACAAGAAGCAGAACAGATGTGACCGCTGAGGGAGTCGTGTTACGGGCGACCCCGGAGAGAAATGTAGTTCAGTTCGATGCCCCCCGAGCGACTGTGAACTTTCATTATCGTATTTCACGGGACGCAGGGTGGGTTTTTATTGGGCGTGCGCGCTCTACTCACCGTGTTGCGGGTCGCTGCAGGACCCCAAAGTGCTGAGCAAGATTTTCCCGAGGGACCGCCGCGAGACGTTCTGAAACGAGAGAGAGAGAGAGAGAGAGAGAGAGAGAGAGAGAGAGAGAGAGAGAGAGAGAGAGCTGTTCTCAGACGACCGCCAGGCGATTAACGGGGCACTTTAACGGGCAATCTGCGCCCTGCAAACCACAGAGGCCTCTCACACACATGCTCAGCAACTGAAACGAGTTTGCTCTCAGATCTGTAATCAATCCCAGCGGGGCTAGGACACGAAACAATGGACAAATCCATCAGTCATTCATATGAACTGAGACATCTGTTGGCAAAGCGGCCTTTTAATTCAAATGATCAGGAAGTAGAAGTCCATGTGGAGGTTTGAACGATGCTTTCAATCTGCTGTTCTTTCTGATGTCTGAGCAGAAACATCAGAGTGGGTGGGCCTTCTCTCCACTGCCAACCCAACTAAATGATTTTCATTACTTTGACTTCCATGATGGTTCACAGGATGTTTCACTGTGCTCACAACAATCTAAACAACATGTTAAGGCCATAAAAAGGTACGAAAAACAACAACATGTTAACACAAAGCTTTGGTTGTTGGTAGCTTTGACCCAAAAACCCACCAGGTCCCTGAGCTGCTGGAGGAGCTGCAGGATGTCGGCGAGTTTCTCCTCCACCAGCGACAGACGAACCCTCTCCGTCTCCAGCATCTGCAGCTCCATCTGAAGCAGCTCCGTCTCCTCGGCCTTCTGATGCAGCTCCTGCACCAGAGAGTCCTTCATCTGGAAGACACGACAGACAGACACACACACACACACACACACACAACACACACACACACACACACACACACACACACACACACACACACACACACACACACACACACACACACACCGTTACACTACAGGATGGTAACCTCCTGTCTGGAAGGTTACCATCAGGAAGGCCACCGTCACCGTACTCGTCCTTCCAACAGTCCAAAAACCTCAAATATTCAGTTGGATATTATAGAGGCGCAATAAAACCTTCAAACGCTCACATATGAAAAGCTGGAACTTATCAATTATTGGCTTTTTTTTCTTAAGAAATAGTTTTAAGACCAATTTTCTGTGGATGAAATAATGGACGGTTGAGCAGCTAATGCAGAACCTTTCATCCCTGCTGCGTTTCATCCTTCATCCACATTGATTCATAAGGAAATATTAGACATACACTCCTAGACAGAGAAACACATTTTTTTAAAAGAATTGATGGGCTGATGCTCTTCATTATGTTTCTTTTCCTGTTAAGAAGAAACACATGACATATTGTCAGAACGTACAAGAGCCGCTGGATGTGTCACCCTACTAAGTGTTGCTTTATTGCCCCGTGGGCCCGTTTAACACCTTAATACGACATGAATACAGCCAACGTCTGTCAAACGGCGAGGGTTGGAGTGAGTCTTTCAGCCCACATTGTAGGTTAGTCTGCCAAGAAGGCTGTAAATCCCTGCGGTGCACCTTTACGTCACGGCGTACTGAAAGACAAAGGCCTCACCCCGCACATCCTGCGCATCAACAAAGCCTCACAGTCGGGACTCTGTTCAGCTTGAACTTTTCCTCTCGGAGCGCTGAGGCGTTCTGGGAACACGTTACGTCACGGCTCCCCTACTGCCCGTCTTCCTGTGTTGTGAAAGTACTACTCGACTGTAACGGGACAGCTTCAATTTACGATACTCTGAAGTGTCATGCGGGACGAGGGGGGAGTGTTTCTGTGGTCGACTCCAGAAGAGAAACAGCTGCAAACACACACACACACACACACACACACACACACACACACACACTCTGGAGGCTCTGGTGCCGGAGGTTTGGTTAGCTGCAGGATCATGCCACTGGCTATGGTTTGGCCTTTGAAGCCCTCCACTTTCATAACAACCTCCAGCGGTCCTCTCTAATCTAGTTCAACACACAGGCGGGATGACGCAGGACGCCGAGAGACAGAGAGCGGTTTCACGTGAATGGATCACGCGGACCCGGCGCAGACGACGCCGTGGGCGGCCCACCCGGGTGTGCCGGCGGTCAGCGGTTTGTACCTGGTCCATGTCCATCTCCGCATGGCTCTCCTTCAGCTCCAGCTGCTTGTGCAGCCCGGTCACCCTCTCCAGGAGCTCCAGCACGGCGCCGCAGCTCTCCTCGCTCCTCGAGCTCCCGTAGCTGGACATCAGCTTCTTGAAGGCCTTGTCGTCGCACCTGATCCACAACAAAGAGCAACATTCTTAGCACACTAATACAAGCTTATTATTATTATTATTATTATTATTATGGGAACATGAAATGTATTTAAGTACATAGGAGGTAGATTATAATGCTGTTGTAGAATTGCATTTTACGTCCCATACGGTTCCATATTACCGGTTTTGGTTGATAATCTTGCGGATTCTCACATAAAAACACTGTATTTGATGTTTTATTTGCCTGTAGGTGTAGATCTGTGATAGCAGTTGGACAGGCTGCAACATTCAGCAGTTATAGAAAATGATACATTCGCTAAATCATTTATTTATTTGGTACTTCTGTAGCGTTTTAGGCTCGTTTAGCATATTGCTTTGGTTTTACTCACTGAGCAGAGAGACAGAGCAACTGAGCTAAGGTGAAGAAGGTCAAACGTCTTTGTTATATATTCATGGTTGTAGATGTTTCTTTCATTCTTCATTAACATACGTAGAAACTGTTTTGTGTGAGCTCTCCTCTCACAGACAGCAAACACGGTGAGACATGGTCGTGGAGCAGCGCTACCTTTCCCCGCAGCAGGACAGCCTCGTCAGGATCCTCTTCACCTCGTCCACCTGCCGCTGCTGATCTTCGGTCCACTTATCGTCTTCCTCGTCGGACGCCGCCTGGCCCTCCACCGAACGAAACAGCTGCTCCTCCACTAGACGCCGCAACGCGCCATCGTGGTTAATGTAATCATTATCATAGAGGGCCGTAGCCAGAGGAGGTTTCATATCATGGAAAACTGAACATCTCTGGGGTTTGGACTGTTGCTTCAATAAAAACAAGCAGTGAGATGTCCCATTGGGCTCTGACAAATTCTTACTTTTTACATTTTCACCATTTTCTAACATTTTATAGAACAAATAATACACAAAATGAGTTAATCGATTAATAGCTGAAGTCTACTAGAGACTATGTGTAGCTATATAAAAGCACTTCGAATAGTAAGACTCTTTCTTACTGTTTAAGAAATTATTACTATTACTACTATTATTACTATTACTACTATTATTACTATTACTACTATTACTACTATTAATACTATTAATACTATTACTACTATTATTACTATTACTACTATTATTACTATTACTACTATTATTACTATTATTACTATTACTACTATTATTACTATTATTACTATTACTACTATTACTACTATTATTACTATTACTACTATTATTACTATTATTACTATTACTCCTATTATTACTATTATTATTATTACTACTATTATTACTATTACTACTATTATTACTATTACTACGATTACTACTATTACTACTATTATTACTATTATTACTATTATTACTATTACTACTATTACTACTATTATTATTACTATTACTACTATTATTACTATTACTACTATTATTACTATTACTACTATTACTACTATTATTACTATTAATACTATTACTACTATTACTACTATTCTTACTATTACTACTATTACTACTATTACTACTATTCTTACTATTACTACTATTATTACTATTACCACTATTACTACTATTATTACTAATACTACTATTACTATTATTGGCGTTGCACAAGTAACGTGTCTTACTTTTATCCGGCGTCGTCACGGCACGCCCCGTCGGAGAACATCGGTCGTGTTGGGAGTCCGAGCAACATCTCTGGCCCGGCCTGCCGCCAACGCCGGGCTGCTGCTCCGCCCCGGTGCCGCTTGGGAGCTGTAGTTTTGACACCTCTGACCTGAAAGAGAAGCACCGTGAGCTTAATTCAGCAGGTCTGACTGGCGTGGCACGTAAACCGGCACGGGTCCAAGGGCTCGAACCGCTCCTCGAATTTGCACAGACGAGAGAAAGTTCGGTCCAAACCGCTTGCCGGCATCAGAGAGAACATATCAAGTAACACAAGGCGGCGTGTATTAAGCCACATCTACAACCGCCATGATAATTTTATAGAGGCCTGTGATGTTGTGCGCCAGATCTGGGTGGGGTAATTGAAGCCAGACATCGCATCTTTAAGGCGTTTTTACAGTAAAAGTGGGTCAGTGGTAGAGCGCCACTGTTGCTGTGCAGGAGTTCTCTTTGCAAGATGTGAAGTGAAAACGCACTCGAGCCGACACCGGACGGAACAGAAGACATTTTGGAGCACGAGTTGTTTTCTACTCTCTTGTTAATGTGCAGATGAAGAGACGTTTGTTCCGTGTGTCGTGTTTTCAAAAGGCTCGCTCAAACATTTGTCACGTAGAAAGAAGAGAGACAGAGGGAGGCTTCAGTCATTCAGATCAATCTCGCTGTGATGGTTTGAGTTTTCTAGGTTTCGCCTGCCGTCTGCTCTTTTGTGTTGGGGGGGAAATCCGATAGGGGGCCTTCGTAAATCACAGAATAAGTGTTTCCAGATGACGATGTCTTGCTGGAAAAAAAAAAGAAAAAAAAGAGGAAAATCTCAAAAAAGGTTTTGAACAGCCTGACTCTGAGGAGAAAGAAGGAAAGAGTCACAGAGCACTCATGCTTGTATCCTGTTGGCAGCAGACAGACTGTGTTCCCTAAGACAACAGAACACTCTTCCTCTGTGTTCTACTTCTGGGTTCCTTCGTGCAAAAGTGTGGTGAAAACGAGTGAAGGTCAATAATCGCGGCGTGATTTCAGGCAATCAATCAGAAGAGTCGTGTTTAAGTTAGAGGGGGCCGCGGTGGAAGAGAAAGGGGGGGGGGGGGGGGGGGTTCACGAGGGCCAGCAGCTGCAGCCGGGCCGGCGTGGATCCGGTGTGCACGGAAGAGAACGCGCGCACAAAGCTTTGCTGGTTGCCGCGGAGACGCTCGGACTCTGGAATGAAGCGGTGGAGGGCCTCTTTCAAACGAGGGCGTCGGTGTGACTAATTGCACTTTAATTGACGGCGGTTGGTGGGAGACTGCAGCCGGTGAAAACTGTAGCAAAGCCTTCAACATGCAAAAAAAACACCAAAACACTTTGAGAGACTCAAAAGAAAAGCTCAACTTTAAAGCTAACGCAGATGAATGAGCTCCAAACTGTCACATGACAACTAGCTCTGATTGGTTTTGGACTGAGCCTGACATTTAGACAGCGATGACGCGGTACGATGAACGCAGACACCTGAAAGTAGTCCAGGCACACATCCTGGATAGGGATCGGACTGCAGACGAACACAGAATTAATATGTATTTTGTCAGACGGGCGTCGCAGATCTCGCCAGGAACCAAATGCAAAAAGCAGCACGGGTGGGTTTGGCCTGCCAGAACCAAAAGATTGACTCATTTACATATTTTGCTGAGAGAGAGTCAAATACACTGCAGACTTCACAGTGTGTTATTATATAATATATTATAATAGTGTACATGTGAGCGAGGAGAAATTGATCAAGTTCAACTCATGTAGAATTTGATACCAGAATATTTTGACATGGTATAAGATCCCAAAACAATGTGTGAAAGAAAACTACTTAAAGTGGTGTGAAATAAATGAAATGACTGTACTGTGATGAAACACACCAATGCTGGTGTTAATATTGACATTTCATACAAATCTGCATTTATTAGGTAGAAAACACCATCGAGTGTTTTAGCTAAAGTTACTTTATGGACCCATGGATGCAGAAGATCGCCGGAGGATCCAGGTAACATTATAGTCAAACTCTGTTTGATTCACGAGCCACTGAGCAACTTTAGTGGGAATGAAGCGCAGCCTAATCTTTACTACATCCCACAAGGAGCACACACACACACACACACACACACACACACACACACACACACACACACAGGAGTAACATTCTATTGTGCTGGATGTCAGGACATTTGTAATTAATAGGATCCTGTATTCTGCCCTATTAGCAGAAGTCTAGAGCTGTTCTTCTGGCCTGTGGGGGGGGGGGGGGGGGGGGGTAAGTCCAGCTGTTTGTTGTTACAGCCGGGACACCCAGAGTCCTCTCTGTGTTCATCACAGTGCGCTGCTGAAGTGGACTTTCCATCAACACACCCCTCCCCCCCGCCCACCGTCCCCCCTCCTCCGCCAACGAGCAGTTTCCTCATTCAGGTGTCATCGGTCAATGCCAACCCCCCCCCCCCACCCCCCACAGAGGTTACAAACGAGGCCCACGCTGTACCTGAGCTTGAACTTGGAGGTCGGTGCTCGTCGGGTGCCCTGGGGTCGCGTTTGCTCGAGCTGATGGATATTAATCAAGTCCCCCCCTGGGTCACGCACGTACAACGACGGCGGTTTCCGGGATACAAACGAGGAGGCTTCAGGGATGTGGTGATTATTTAGCACTCGCTGAGGACTTAATCCCCAAAAAAAAAGGCAATGGCTGTAACATTTACAGAGGGTGGGTGAGCTTTCCTCTGCCCCCAAAGTGCAAAGAAACGAGAGTTTTAAGAGTAGAGGGAGCGAAGTCCAACGAGCGTGGGTGGCATGAGTTTCATAGGATATTTTGTGTGTGATGTATTTCTGCTGATGTCAGCATACCTCCAAAACCAGAGGGAGGGCGAGCGGGGCAGCGGCTCAAATGTGAAAATGAGCCCACTTCTTGGCAGCGTGTTTTTTTTTTTTTTTGAACGCCGTTCAAGAAGAACAGAGAGGCAGCGGAATGCCCCGGGTCCCAGACATTCCCTCCAGTGTGTCCTTCTCCGCATTATTTTAAGAAAAAGGGGGTAGGAATGCTGCGGCGGCACCTGCCACCACACAATGCCACAGGCTCTCGCGCTGGAGGCAGATAAACGGCCCGCTCTACCCCTCCGCTCTACCCCTCCGCTCTCTGTCGGACGCCACGCAGGGAGCATGAAAAGGCCGGGAGATTACGCCTCCCCGGGGGGGCCTGGCTTCAGAGGGCCAGGGGTTAGAGGCACACAGAGAAGAAGTCTGCGAGCGAGCCGATAAAAGAAGAAAAAGAGTTTTAAGCTCGCACACTTGGGAGACATGTGCTCGGCTCTCTAGAAATCCCCGGACTATAAATAGAGACACCTGGAATGGAGACGATAATAAAACCGAAGACGTTCTGGAACACCAAAGTTCATTTTAATGAGTTTGCGTCTCCACTCTAGATAAAAAAAGAGAAGAAGATGGAGAGCTGAATGAAGCCATTCCTCTCATGCCTCACAAAAACACGTCGGTCATTTCATGAACAAACAGTGGAGTGTTTGCTCCTTCCTCCAGATGGTAGGCCTTCCTCCCCCTCGTCTCTTCTTGTTCCTAACCGCTGTGCTCCCCATTGTCTCATCTCTCTGGCTCACAGAGCTCTACATGGCTACAGTGACGGTGATTTAGACTCCATTTGCCTTCTGGAGTGAAATACCGACGTAAAAGTGACACTTTCTACATTAATCCCACTGTGCAGAGACTTTAATGTGCTGATCTACTCCTGTCAGAGCCCCAGCCTTTGCTCCGTTCTGGCGTACAATCCAAATAAATCACAGACGCGTTATGCAACAACACCCACATATCTTAGGTTTCATACCGATGACCACATTTTTCTCCTGGTTTTCAACCGATTTCTGCTGGGATGTTGATGGAAAGTTGAAAAGAGGGGTTTTTTCTCGGTGAGAAAATTGTACCACCAAATTATATGATAAACACTAAAAAGGAAATCAAATCACATTTTACAGGAACACTTTCTCAGTGAATATGAAGCTAAAGCCAGGAGCTGGTTAGCTAACGTTAGCTTAACATAGCACAAAGACTGGAAACTGAGGGGGGGGGGGGGGGCAGTATAGCCTAGCTCTGTGCAAAAGCAACAACTTTAAATGAACATGTATAACCACTACCTGACAACTGTACACTTAATTATCTTTTTCTGATTGAACAGCCAAGATATAAAGTGTTAACTAGCAGCTTTAGCTTTAGCATTCCAGTCGTCTCAGCTAAGCTAGGAGCTGGTTAGCTAACGTAGCTTAACATAGCACAAAGACTGGAAACTGGGGGGGGGGGCAGTATAATCTAGCTCTGTGCAAAAGCAATAAAATCTAACTCCCTGAACTTTAAATCAACACGTATAACCACTACCTGACAACTTTACACTTAACTGATTGAACAACCAAGATACAAAGTGTTAACTAGCAGCATTAGCTTTAGCATTCCAGTCGTCTAAGCTAAGCTAGGAGCTAAGCAGCCTGCTGACTGTAGCTTTTATCATACAGGTGAATGTGTGAAGATGTATTGTCGAGCACCGATTCACCAAAGTCCACAGACACTTTTCATGGGACTTTAATGGGCTGCTGGCAGTGAACAGAGAAGGTTAAGGAGCTGAAAACATATTCTCACTGATGCCGAGTAAACATGAGCGGCCATCCCAGTGGGTTATTGCTCATACTGGGTGCTCTAATATCATAAGGAGGCATAAGCTCTCAGCTCTCTACCACCTCCAGCCCTGTGACTCTGTATCTGTGAGATCCAGCATCATCCTAGTTAATCCCATTACTTGTCACAGCAGTTTAGACATAAGCCACAGGGATAAAGTAATGGTCAATCATTTCAACAGACCCCTTGACACGCTACTGCATCTCCAACAGGGGTTCTTGTACCCTTTATAAAGTCTTTTTAAGTATTATTTAAGACCTGAAATATGGTGGAAACTATTTCTTTGATAGGAAATAATTTTTTGAGTCCTACTTTGGAACAAAACTTTTCCTTTCTTTTGTCCAGTGCTGAGATCACCGTTAATTCAGACTTTTCCATTCAAACGAACTAACCATTTAGAGAGCGGCTGAAGGAATACTAATAAGCACAATAATGAGAGTCCTCAAAGCATCCTGTCCCGAAGGAAAACTACATGACTCTTTTTGAAAAACTACACAAATCTCATGAGTGGATACTAGAGATACGAGAAAGTCAGACGAAGTTTCGGGCTTCATGCAAACGACGCAGACATTAGTTTGCCCGCTGCTACTGCGAGCCACTCGTGCTTTTCAGATTGCATGTGGGATTTGACGGCTTTTCTTCGCCATGCTCCCTAACATTTAAGTATTTTGGGGAAAAAAATGACACCTTGCTCCGGTGGTTGGCCGGTGCCAACCACCTCCGAAAGCAGTCGTCGTTGCACTCGCACCTCCCCATCAATGACGACTGACAATAAGGAAAAGATGACACTCAGCCAGACGCCAACATCTGTAGCTAGCTAACGTTAACGTAACGTCAAACTGTCTCATACTAAGTGAATCAAACAAATGCACTGTATTTGAAGTGTTGCTGTAGGCTACTGAGCCTGACAATTCTCCCATCAGCCTTAAACGCACCATCTGTAAGTTTAATACCTAAATTAAAGACAATTGATGACTTTAATTTCCTTATTTCCTTTAATCTGACACTGAGACGATTGAGTTATAAGGTAACTCGGGGCATTTGTTCACATTAGGTACGATAGATTTTCTTCCACCCCAGAGTACGATTGCCCCCGTGGTCGTTTAGTTCAGAGAATGAGATCGACCCGTGTAGATTTCGGAGACCTTCGGCGTTGAGAAATGCCTTTGCAGGTCCACTTCGGTGTTTTGCTACAGTTGGTTTTCCCACCTGATGCAAATAGCCCACATCCCCTGATGTGAAAGGCTCAACAAGAGTCACAAAGTGTGAAGCAATATGTGAAGGAGTGAAACTGGCACCTTCCTCTCTAGCCTTGGATGAGACGTAACTGAGCAAGCATTGGGTCTTTCGGGGGGGGGGGGGGGGGGGATATTCATGCAGCTTGGTTGCTAAGATCCATATAGGACGGGGGTGCCTGTGTGGTATTGTTCCTTCGGGAGCGGAGTGAAAGAAGCGAGCGGAGAGATTGATGAGAACGGTCAGTCCGTTGAGGTTCTCACTCAATGGAGCTCTCCCTTGACAAGTCAGGGCCTTTGTGGCGCTGAATTATTTGCCATTAGTGTATCAATGGAAGGGCAGTGAAAAGACTTTGGAACGCAGTCTGCATGGATTAGTGGAGTTTAGGGAAATAAGAACGGTACTGTGGTTGAGAAATGTGTTCTTTAGAATCACCTAGAGGCAGGTAGTAGAGAGGACTTATGTGGGTCTGGATCTATGTGACTGTGTCTAAAGAGTCTGTAATAACAGTAGATGTTAGGACTATTTAGAGACGTCTGCTACCTAAGACAGCCAGACCTGCAGACCCTGATTATACGGTTGGAGCAGGGACAACAGACGCAGAGATAAACACTAAACCCACTGGCTTTGTTCTTTAAAAAGTCCAATTACACCCTTACTTCCACCAAAATGAATAGTTCCCAACAGTAGCGGAGCTCAGGCGGGACCGGCCCGCCACACAAGAAGCCCGTTAAATAGACTAAAACGCAACAAGTCTGAAAATTGGGGAAGTAAACCACATCAAGCCCTCAGAAGTAGCATGGCGGAGCTCTGCAGGCGTCAGGCCAGGAGTAAACAAGAGTCATTCTGCTCTAGGAGGGAGTCAAATTCATCATGGCTCATTCTGGCCACAAAGGCCAAAACAAGCTCTTCTTTCTCATGACATGATGAACAGCCAGACACTTGTTTTGCTCAGGGTGTTGACAGCTGATTGGACCTAATGAAGAGGCAACAAAAAGGGCCTCGCCTGCTCCATGCCCCGTGTCTGTGGCCTGGGGGCAGCATTTCTTTTGATGCATTTACACGTCGCCGATCTAACAATCACAAGAATATTTGAAGAGACCTCTTTGAATACGTCTACAGAGAATCAATGTCAAAATGTCGGTGCAACTACAGACATCTCACTTTCCAGAGGCCAGGCTTTTAGGAATTCTGAGGCTTTGTTTCCTGAGTAAATCTGTAAATTGTATTTTGCATAGTTCCCAAAAAATAACCAGGACATACCATAAGCAACCTTTTTTTAAAGACTTTTTATAGTAGACATTTATATTTCAAAATGCCCTTTTACAAAAGTCTGATTTAACTGTTTTCATATTATGTTTCTCAATAATAACACCATACCAATAATGTTTTATTTTCTTGTCCTCTGCTTCTTGAGCAAGCACAACGACCGCTTCCCTCAATTAGCCAGTTAGCTCCTGTTAGCCAGAGCAGCACGGATGTTAAAGTGATAAAAGCGATGGAAGCAGTGACAAACCAAAAGAAGTGAGGCGTGCTGTGTGTGTTCCCAGGGTTCTCACCTGTAGAAGAGCAGCTCCGATTCCAGCTGGAGGACGTGCCTCTGCAGCGTCGGCACGTGGCTGGCCTTGGCCTCCAGCTCCTTCACCTTACCCAGGCCGCTGAGCAGCGCCTGCCGGGCCTCCTCCACCTTCCTCCTCATGCCCACCTGCTCCCTCTTCAGGGCTCGGTTGCAGTCCTCCAGGGCGACCGCGGCCTCTTTAGAGGTCCACAGCTCCTGCTCCAGTCTCTCGTTGCACAGCATGGCCTCCTCCACCTGTAGGTCTCTGGAGCTCCGCAGCAGCTCTATCTCGTGGATGATGCTCTGCAGGCCCTTCAGGTTGCTCAAACTCTTCTGGGCCGCTTGATTCTGGTGTTCGGCGAGGCAGCCCTCCTCTGGTTTATGCTTGGAGTGGCTCTTCCATAGTCCTACCTGAAAGGAGTCGTGCAACAGGTGAACCAGATGAAGACATTATCCAAAACTATATTGCACCTGCTGAGTCACATGCCTGTAAACGTTGTAACTGATAGCTTCATCTACAGATCACTTAGCAGGCATTGTTAAGAACATTTGGGTTGCCAGTTTGTGAAAAACATACATCTTGTTGCTGGCATGTCTTTAATAATCAAGTCAATAATCAACTTTTATAATAAGCGATCAAGTCAGCAGCTGTTGGGTTTCTAACAGACCATTAATTAATGAATCAAAGGTCATAAATACAGCACACTTTATTAATAAATAATTTAAGCCCTATAGATCAATTATGAGACATTAATAAGAGCAATATTTGGGTCGTCGGGTCGTTTGTTCTGTGATAATCCCGTCCTTAATTAAAATCATTAATGAAAGAATATTGATTATGTTTCTCACTTCCTAATAAGCCATCGAGTCTGCCGTCATAAATAGTCACTAATCAGAATGTTTGCACATCCAAGGAATCTGACTGATTGACGCAGAACAATAGAGACATCACTGAAAATACTAAATATGAAAATGTACAATAGAACACGATAAACACACAATATAAGAATGCATTGACATGTCTGCTACACTGATCATAGTTCATGGGTTTATCAACATGTGGTTTGTTTACTGAATGTTGCCAGGTTGTGTTAAATACCTGCAGCTGTGTTCACCTTCCTCTAGGAGGACCTACCTGAACCACAGTCCACTGATGAACAACTCACTGACATTTATGACAGCAGACCTGATGGATTATCATAACATGAGAGACGGCTGGACATTCAGAATCACAGAGCACCTTCTGCACCTGGGTACCAAACAGTAACCTGTAAATAATGGTCATAAATCCATAACTAATGCTTTATAGGTCAGTTATAAGCTGGGAGTAAAGTAACTGTTGGATCTCGTGGCAGTGGGCGTCTGGTCCCGGTTGTCTATGCAAGGATCCAGACGGGGTCGTTGAGAACATGGACCCTGAAAGCCCTTCCGTCACGTGCGGTTCTGGTGATGTTACACTGTTAGAATCCTTCACGCTGGAACCTGCAGCAGGTTCAGTGACTTCAGCCCGCTTCTGAACTCTGGAGCTCTCTCACCTGCAGAGCCAAACAGCGCGCGTCGCTGCTCTGAAGCGCGGCGCGCATGTCCTCGATGAGCTCGCGCAAACTCGCGTTCTCGTCCTCCAGCTTCGCGACCCGGTCCTCGGCCTCCTCCAGCGCCACTATCTCCTCGTAGCACTCCTTGGTGCAGGACCCGAGCCTGCAGCCGGAGGCGTGCCGCCCCCCCGCCGCGGCGGCGGCAGCGGCGGGGCAGGGGTCGCCGCTCGCGCCCACGGACGGCAGCCTCCCCCGCCGCCTCAGGGGGCTCCGCAGGCGGATCTGAGTCTCTATGTGCTCGCTGTCCTTCCCGACCAGCAGCCGGCCGTTCTCGTACTGGCGCCCCGCCTTGGTGCTGAAGTAGCCGCACAGCTTGGCGTGGAAGTGTCTGAAGGTGAGCTCGCCGGGCAAGTTGTCCAGAACCCCGGTGCATTCGGTGTCCTCCGAGTCTTTGTTCAGTCCCAGGACGTCACACAAGATGTTGAAGTCCTCGACGGGGATCTTGCCCCCGCCTTGATAGTCCATATGATGGAAGATCTCCTGTAGGTACTGGTCCAAGCCGGTAGCCAGAACTATGATCTCGTTCTCCACTCCCCGGTCCAGTCCGTAATGGTAAGCCAGAGTGCTGACCACCCATTGTGTCCTGCGCGCCGGTCGGCTGTACGGATCAATGGAGTCTACTGCGTCCATCATTCCCACCGAGAAACACCATATTTCCTCAAACTCAACGCGGTTACTTTGTTTCTTCTAGCGTCGCCCCGTGCGTGTGTGCGCGTGTGTGTGTGTGTTCGTGTTCATCCTCTCGGGCAGAAGCTCGACAGCGGAGTGGCGCAGCTGAAACGAGGCGTGCGTTAAAAGAAGAAGAAGAAAACGGAGCACGTTTGAATTTAGGACTGCCCTCCCAAAAAAAAATCTCCCCCCCCTCTGAAAAAAACCCCAACCCAAAAGGGGTCCCAACCAGGAGTCGGTAACACACACGAGCGCGCGCGCACACACACACACACGCGCACGCACGCGCACACACACACACACACACACACACACACACACACAGCCCCACTGTAGCGGTCTCGTTCGCCATGAGTGTAATTGCCACCAGGTGTGTAAACTTCAGTCGTTCTTTGGGTCAGACCGTGTTCACATGGAAGATGCCCGAGAGACTCGTGCGCGCTGCAGCTCAGGAGCAGAAACTCAAACTGCACTCTTTTCTTCTTCTTCTTCTTCTTTTTGCCCGTTTCGCACCTCGCTGTATCCCTGATGAGCTCGTCTGTGCAGTTAGTTTCACCGCAGCGTCTGAACTCAGTCTGAGTAGAAACAGCCGAACGAGCTAAAGTCCTGCATTCAAACTCTTACTTGCAAAAGTAAAAGCATCAACATACACACAATGCACAAAAGTAAGGTAATCATTATGCACCATAATATCATATATATTACTGGATGAACTGTTGATGTGTTCATCACTTTGATGTTACAGCTAAAGGTGGGGCCACATTTTAATGACTTTATATACGCTGGGTTCAATCTTTACACATAATGTATAGTTGTGTCTAATCTAAAGTAACTGAAGTTATCAAACAGTGTAGTGGAGTAAAAAGTACAACGTTTCCCTCTGACATGTAGTGGAAATAGAACTACTAGAGTAGAGTAGAGAGCGGTCCGATTCCACCAGAGGACACTCTCTTGTGTCCTTTCTACGAGGACATAAGGGACGATCTCTTTTGGCCGGATGATGATGAATAACTTGAGTTGAAGCTTCATGAAAGGAACCTTGTTTTTTTTTTGTAGCGGATCGTATTCTCCAGGCCTGGGAGAGAAGACAGGATGTGTAGTTCACGGTCGAGCGCTGAAGGAACCTTCATTTTGTAATAAAAGTGTGTCCACTGCAGCTGTGTCCCTGGAGTCTTATGAACCCACGAGGGACACACGTTATGTCCATGACACAAACATAAACACACCACTCAATCAGAAGAACCTCAACATTGTGTTTAAGTACAGAACAGCCCACTCGAGTGAATGTCTTTGTTCCATTCCACCAGTGGGATAATGACACGCCATACTGCAGCCTGGATTATGCTAGTTGAGAGTTTTGGTGTTATTTGAAGTGTCAGTACCTCATGAATCCACGGCATGTTGATAGTTTCTCATCTCCCAGCTTAAGCCAATGCAATGCTGCCGTCAAGCCCCGATGGAACCTGTAAAAAGTAGCGTTGCAACGAGCGTAACATGAATTTACGATGTGTTAGAAGAAACAAAAAGCAGCACTAAGCTCACAATATTATTTTATAGCACCTTAGAATATAAAGTGCTTAAACTTTTCCCCGTGTTTTCCAGATGTGTCTGGTTTAATTGTTCGGTG
Source organism: Cebidichthys violaceus (assembly GCF_023349555.1). Taxonomy (NCBI): domain Eukaryota; kingdom Metazoa; phylum Chordata; class Actinopteri; order Perciformes; family Stichaeidae; genus Cebidichthys; species Cebidichthys violaceus. The sequence continues at coordinate 990,687 of NW_027176340.1, read as the reverse complement.
TTTCTGTCCGTAGATGAAATACTCTTAAATAAAAAGACATCTCCTTTAATTGAACGCCGTTTCTCCTGCATGTGAGCAGCTCCACTCCACAGTCAGTGTGACAACTTTGGGAGTTGTCACACTGAAAAGTTGGTAACGTTTGCCTTATTGATAATGTAATCATAATCATGCTACGGTTTATGTATTCTTTCGTGAGAGCTATGACTTTTCATAACACTGTTTACGGACTCGAAGCCTCTCGCCAAAAACAGAATTTCAACAGCCCACGATTGATGGTTTCAACCTTGAGGACATCAGACTGGCTGCGTCTCAGCTGACATCAGGCCCATCCGTGTGTTGGCAGGTGAGTAGCTTAATAACTAAAACACGTCTACCTGCAACCACTGATCACCAGTTGTATTCGTCTCCTGGTTGTGATCAGTTCGTCCACATTGTCCCTTATGTCTTTATTCTATAACGAGAGGCCTGAAGAGGTACAATCACCCAGTAATTTAGTAGAGAAAAAATGATTTGTTAGGTATTACTTCTTGTATTAAACTAAGCAAAGCAAGACACAAAACAGCCAAATTCATACTAAATAACTAACTAGATCTTAAGGAACACAAATGCTAAAGTCAGAATGCTAACATCCTCACATGTTCACCATCTTAGACTAATGTGTTAGCATGCTAACATTTGCCAATTAGCACTAAAGGCAGAGATGTCCTTTGTTTTGCAGGTATTTGGTCATAAACCAAAATATGGGACAATTGAAATTATGACGCAAGATGAAGAGTCAGAGGATCCCTAAAGTTATTACCTCATAAAAACTGCCTTCTCATACGACTACATTTTTAATTACGTCTTTGAGGCACAAACCTATTCTCTTGCGGATTACGGTCGCAGTTTTAAACAAGCGCTTAACATAAAACACCCAACGTAACATTAAATGAGTCAACGGTGACTTTCGGTTTCTTGTGGGACACAAACAGCGGTGTCCTGGGTGAAAGTCTTGTATTTGTTTCAAGGGAATCGTATTTCCTTCCGAATTACGTTTAAATGTTTAGCGTGAAGTTAAAATAAGACCTTTGATTTCACACGGGACACACAAAGCACTCTCCTGGGTGAAAGTCCTGTGTTTGACTGACCCAACAGTCCAGCCTGACCTCATCCTTACGCCGATGACAATACAGTGTTTGTGGTCCAAAAAAGCTTCCGAACAGAAGGCTGCCCTAGAGTACAAGTCGAGGGATCAAAGTCTTTAGGATTCATCCTCTGGTGACTATGAATATCTCATCGAGATCTATCCAATATCCATCCAGACATTTAAGTCTGGACCAAAGTGCTGCGCCATAAGAGAACATGGAGCCGGCCCTATCGCATTACATAATGAATTTCAAGCAGGACGAGGGCCAGGATCTGGATTTCATTACTGGACTCTATAGATAAGAGGACGCGCATCTTTGTTCTTGAAGGGCTGAAACACGGAGCAGCGAGGAGACTCTGGGAGGCCTTTCCTGTGAAGTGAGCCCCGCGGACACCATCTCGCCCTAACAGCTTTCAGCTGCGCCGTCTGTTTGGATGCCGTGTTTAGGTTCCAGTGAGAACCCTGCAGCTCGTGTTGTGCTTTGCAGGCTGAGTGGGAGTGAGGAGGAGCAGGTGATAGTCCTCTACGACTCAAGCCTGGGTTCCTTCAGGCGCATCTACCGCTCATTAGACGTGAGCCTGACACCTACTCATTTAAATGAGTCACTGGAGACCACCGTGAGATCTAGAGCCCCTGGTCTACATTAGAGACCCCCGACCCTGCTTCCACGCTTCGTTAAGGTACCCGTATAGTGAGGGTACGGTGGCCTTAAAGGACCAAATGTCCATAAAGTAATAATGATTTATAAGTAAAGATCAGCTACAACGTAAAGGATATTGTTTTCAGTATAATATTTTAGTTCTAGTCAGTTCTAGTGTACGATAGTAGCTGAGGTTGGGACACTCAGTACTTTACAGACTCTGCATCAAGCAATGCATCGAGTTCAACAGTCACAGCATCCAAGAGTGGATTCTTTCCTCTCACTGTCTGGGCTGGAAGCTTCTCCTCGGTATCGAGAGCCAGTATTGATAGGTTCTGATCGAGGCTCCAGATGGCGGCTGTTTGAGCCAGTATCAGGTTTTTTTACTGAGTAACACACTCCCACAGCACACTGGAGGATAGATTAGTTCAGGGAGGAACCTCAGAGAGATCAGCAGTGAACTAAAACGATCTGCTTCCCTCTGTCCAACCGTCCGGTGAAGGAAAACCAATAGTTGTATCAGTTACATGAAGATAGAAGCATCACATCTACAGAGTTTAATCCACAGAGTGAAGTGGGCTGTTGATCCTCAGGAGACCTTCTGCAGTGGGAGCAGAGCTCCGTACTGTCGCCGGCTGGAGAAGCTGCCTACTGGCGGCGGCGGCGGCGCTCCCCTCCCACGGTTCACGTGTCACATGGGAGGAAACTCAGAGAGAACTCAGGATCCAGAAAGAAGAGCCTGAGAAGTGTTCAACGAGGAAACCAGGGACGACCCGGTGCTCTGAAAGTGGAACGACTTCTAGAAAATTGAATCCAACATTGGCAAAGACCTGCTCCGAAGATCAGCATACGTAAACCGCATACAGACCGTAGACCGTGGACACGGTCGCTGTGACGTCACACATTGGTCTTAAGGGCTGTCTTGAGTTTTGAGCATTTTTCTATTATTCATTAGCTCGTTATGCTAATAACTCCAATTGCCCAACGTGCAACTCTTAGCAACCAAGACTAACTCATGTGCTAAACCTATAGATCATATTTGAATCATAAAACTTTATGGACACAGCTCCTCTATGAAGCCCAGCAATGGGGCTTCATAGAGGAGTTTTCCAGCAGACTATAGAGAGAACCATGAAAGGGTTTTGTGGGACCGGCCCGCCTCTAGAAGAGCGTCTCCACCGTTCAGAAGTTCACCTCACAACAACTGAAGTATGGACCCAATAAGCATCAAAACTGGTATCTTGTGCAAGTATTTTATTTCAGCGTTAAACTTAATAATCACTTTGAATGAAGCTCGTAACGCCACATTCACAAAAGTGCTGCCTTTGAAGCCGAGTTAATAAAATATAGTATCTACCGACGTACAACTCTTCATTTATTCATTGGGTTTACGAGTAACGCGAGTACTGTTAGAATCACCGGACCGGTCCACGTCGTCCAATCAGAGGAGAGGAGCAGCGTCACACGGGACGGCTCAGTACGTCCGCTCCAGGGGGTGAGAGCAGACGTAGGCTCGGTTCTCCAGAACCTCTCTGGCGATCTTCTTGATGTTGGCGTCGTTGTTCTCGGGAGAGTCTGAAAAAAAAAAGAAAGAAAACGGACACGAGGAATCTCACGGCGTTCGTCTGGATCACGTGTGAAAACACAAAGGAGACGCAGCGAGGGGCTCTGAGTGTTGGGATGTGGGCTGTTGTTGTTGGGGGGGAAATTCCGCAACACGTGCAAATCTTTTGTACTGAGATGCAGTAAAAAGAAGGAGGCTGTTCTCCATTAGCGCTTTGTGTTTACTTACGTTTTTGCAACTGAGTCATCCAGTAATTGTTCTTGAAGAACGCGTCGCTGCAGAACGTGTTTGCGAGCAGCACCTAGAAACACACACACACACACACACACACACACACACACACACACACAGTTGCAAAGGTCTGCAGCTTCACTTTTCATCAATGACCCACAAGTCTCATTTTACACAAATATGTCAGATTAGCAAGTTTTTTTTTATTTTTTATTATTTACACAAAATGAACCAAACATGAGCCCAAAACCAAACATGAAGCTTGTATCATGTGGAACTACGCTGCTGATTGAAGCCACATTTGATTCAGAGCTTGGTTTGAATTACTCGCTGATCCTCAGGCCAAAGAAAGAAGAGAAAAGACACAAATGACTATTTTTGGACTGGAATTCAGTCAGACAGGATCTCTGAAGTCTCTGTTTGTGTTCTACATGGAACACAAGAGGTGTGCAGTTAGTCGACACGCTGGGCCTGCAGCTCCTCTCCTCATCCTGCAGTTACACCTCGACAAAAGCAGCACAAATTACAGCTACGCTGCCTCCAAGTACACAAGTCAAAGCACTCGCACACAATTACACGACGCGGCAACAAAAGAGCACAGAACCAGAGGTGACAGAATGTCCACATGCTGCTCTGATTGTGTTCAGCAGACGACTCGCTGCACTGAAAACAGCCTGAGCTGATTATGAGGCGACGCAGAGAAACTTTGTAGATTTTAAACTTTACATCATAACAATGTGTGTGTGTGTGTGTGTGTGTGTGTGTGTGTGTGCGTGTGTGTGTGTGTGCGCACTGTGCACACACCTCGTGGTCGTGATTCCTGAGTCCGATGCTGATGGAGCGGCTGGTTCTGGACAACACGGCTGTCATGGCGTAGAGGTTGATCAGCACATCTGCTACTCTCTTCAGGACGAGCTGCTCATCCACGATGGTCTGAACCAACAACAACAACAACAACAACAACAACACGTCAATCATCAATCATCACATCCTCAGAGATGATTAAAGTCTCTTCTCTGTAGTACAGTGAGGAGGTTCTGGTTCAATCATGTTCCAGTGAACGGTACGAGACACAGATTATATCTTTTATATCCCCCAGTAGATATGAAGAGCTCGTTGTAAGCTAACAGAAACACGAGCTGATTAGACACTAATGGAAACATAGTTATAAATATCATGTTTCATTTCTGCTAACGGATCCCCATAAAACCCTAAAACGCCGGGTCTCATTCCTCAGCAGATGAACCCTCTGAGGGAACGCTACAGGAAGCAGGGAGAGCTGATCTGCGTCCAGCAGGTTTATAGCGTCTGTGGGGACAGTGAAGGAAGACAGAGAGCAGCTGTCTGAACACCTCGGAGACACAAACAGACGTCTGCTGCCAGGAGGAAACCACTCGTACATTCAGCAGGACAACCACACTCTGCTCTCCAGAAGGTAAAAGAAAGACACGCTACCTTTCCATATCTGTACAGCAGGCTCTCCACGGTGGAGCCGAACAGGCCCACGTTCTGCTCAAACTTCTTTGAGCTTTCCTGGAATCAGAAGAACTCTGAGCGTCAACCAACGCAGAGACAGCTTTACAGAAACCCTCTAGACGTTCAGATGACGTGTCTCACCGCCAGGCTGGGGTGCACCACTCCGTCTTTCCCCGTCAGGCCGAGGTCCGCCGGACTTCCCAAAGAGCTCCTCAGCTTCTTGCCCACCATGCCCAAAGCCATGCCGATGTTCCCCTTCTTCATCTCCCTGCAGAGACGCCACCGTGAGAAGCAGACAATGTATTCATATTTCTATAACATCAATGGAGAAAGATGCTTATGTGTAAAAGGAAAGGAGTCGCTCGTAGTAATAAATACAGAATAAATACAGGACACGGAGACACGTCTCCAAATACATGCTAATGTGGCTACGTAGCTGTTAAATACGCGCATTGCTAACGCGTTAGCGGCGACAGCTTCAGGATATTTATGAAACGTGTGTTTGATGTTCATGTTGTGAAGTGTCCACAACAAAAAGAACAACGAGAAGAAGAAAACAACGACGCTAACCAAAAATCACAATTTACATCTCGTCCAATGTCACGACATCAACGGATGCATTGAATAACCTCCATAACCTCACTTTATCTTCCCTGTGAGCTCTTTGCCAGCGTACTGCATTCCTGTGAGAGCGATGTACATCCTCAGGATCTCATTGGTTCCCTGAAAACAGCAACAGAACCTTAAAAAGTGCACAAAATCAAATACAAAATCTGTGTGATTGATTCACAGCTCAGTCACAGAAACATTCATCAAACTACAGAAAGACTCCTTAGTCCTCAACTAGTAGTCCATGTAAGACCTCTGATTTCACAGTCAAATGTGCCACCTGGTGGCCACTTACGGAACTGACCCGCTGAAACCAGCTGCAGTCGAGTCCCGCCCACATAGAACCCGTGTGATTCCCCTCTTTGTGTCCAAGAAGTGACAGAAATAGGACGGAGAACCTGGCTACCTGAGGCGTCCCCTTTTACCTCGAAGATGGGCAGGATGCGACAGTCCCTGACGTAGCGCTCGTAGGGGTAGTTCTTGGTGTAACCCAGACCTCCCAGGATCTGCAGAGCTTCACTGACACAAATCCAGCCTCCCTCTGAGCTGAACACCTGAACAGAAGACACAATATGAGACTATGAGTCTATATTTCATACATGACCAAGACTTGATGAGGAGCCCGTCTCACCTTAACCATGGCGGCCTCCAGAGAACAGTCTGGAAGACCCGGTCTGTCCATCATCCCCGCCGTCAGGTACGCCATGCTCTCCATCACGAAGGCATTAACAGACATCAATGCAAACTTCTCCTACAGTCGCAGGGCAAAGACACGCCGTGTTGACCTCTGACCCCAACGAGTGGAGACGCTTATTGACGACGTGGAGGAAAACGTACCTGAATCATTCCGAATTCACCCAGACTTTTGTTGAACTGCTTTCTGGTTGCGGCGTACTCAGCAGTCAATTCTATAAACACAAAAAAAGTCAAAATGAAATGATCTCTACAAAACCAACACGCAGAAGTTCTTTAATAACGTTTTGGTGTTTCTTACCGATCAGTTTTTTAATCATTCCAGCTGAAGAACTGCCCATACTGAACCTCCCCGAGTTCAGGATGTTCATGGCGACCTGTCCGACACAACGAGAAAGAGCTCAGTGAGCAAAGAGCCACGACCTCAGCAGAGACCTCAACAGAGACCAGAGACCTCAGCAGAGACCAGAGACCTCAGCAGAGACCTCAACAGAGACCAGAGACCTCAGCAGAGTCCTCAACAGAGACCAGAGACCTCAGCAGAGTCCTCAACAGAGACCAGAGACCTCAACAGAGACCAGAGACCTCAGCAGAGACCTCAACAGAGACCAGAGACCTCAACAGAGACCAGAGACCTCAGCAGAGACCTCAACAGAGACCAGAGACCTCAGCAGAGACCTCAGCAGAGACCAGAGACCTCAGCAGAGACCTCAACAGAGACCTCAGCAGAGACCAGAGACCTCAGCAGAGACCTCAACAGAGACCTCAGCAGAGACCAGAGACCTCAGCAGAGACCTCAACAGAGACCTCAGCAGAGACCTCAACAGAGACCAGAGACCTCAGCAGAGACCTCAACAGAGACCTCAGCAGAGACCTCAACAGAGACCAGAGACCTCAGCAGAGACCTCAACAGAGACCAGAGACCTCAGCAGAGACCTCAACAGAGACCTCAGCAGAGACCTCAACAGAGACCAGAGACCTCAGCAGAGACCTCAACAGAGACCTCAGCAGAGACCAGAGACCTCAGCAGAGACCTCAACAGAGACCTCAGCAGAGACCAGAGACCTCAGCAGAGTCCTCAACAGAGACCTCAGCAGAGACCAGAGACCTTAGCAGAGACCAGAGACCTTAGCAGAGACCTCAGCAGAGTCCTCAGCAGAGAGACTCAGCAGAGACCAGAGACCTCAGCAGAGACCTGAGCAGAGTCCTCAACAGAGACCTCAGCAGAGACCAGAGTCCTCAGCAGAGAGACCAGAGACCTCAGCAGAGACCTCAGCAGAGAGAGACCTGAGCAGAGACCTGAGCAGAGTCCTCAGCAGAGACCTCAGCAGAGACCAGAGACCTCAGCAGAGACCTCAGCAGAGACCAGAATCCTCAGCAGAGACCTCAGCAGAGACCTCAGCAGAGTCCTCAGCAGAGTCCTCAGCAGAATCACGTGGATAAAGGATGAAGCGTACCTTGAATCCACCGCCGACTTCTCCTATGACGTTCTCCACCGGCACCGGGACGTTGTCGAAGGACACCTCGCAAGCTGAAAAAAAAAAAAAATAGTTTGGTTACAACTGACACAGACTCTACCAAAGACCACCATGTGTCCCCCCCACCCCCCCTCCTGTCTGAATCGTGAGCGGCTCACTGTGGGAGCCCCGGATGCCCAGTTTGTCCTCCAGCTTGCCGCTGGTGACGCCCCCGAAAGCCCTCTCCACGATAAAGGCGGAGATCTTATCTTTCTTCACGCCGTCTACCACCACCTCCGTCCGGGCGAACACGGTCATGACGTCTGCCATGTCTCCGTTTGAAATCCAAAACTGGTGAAAACACAAGTTGACAGATGTGGGACCTTTAGAGTTCAGGACAAAACCCATAGTGAATGAAAGAGGGTCAAAAACAATGCACTGCTCTCACCTTGGAGCCGTTGATCAGGTAATGTTTGCCGTCTTCCGACAGAGTCGCACGGGTCTGGATGGAGGCGGCATCACTTCCACTGAAAAGGATCAAACGGAGCGTTAGTTAATCTAACCCGACCAGAGCAAAGATCAAAGTATCAAAGTAAAATGTGATCGACATCTAGAGTACAAAATACACGTTTGCAAAAGTATTCACCCAGCTTCAAGTTAGTATTCAGTAGATGCTCCTTTTGGCAACAATTCCTGCATGCCATTTTGAAGGGCTTTTATTTTGAAATGCTACATCAGAATGTCCTGGTTCTCTCCGAGTGAAACCTTGAGATGGTCTGCTATCAACCTGAGGTGAAACGATTTTGTAACTATGCACCATTTCCTCTCAAATCTAATCTGAAATGAGACAAATTGTCTCATGAATGTGATTTTGAAGGGCTTTATTTTTAAAAAGCTACATTGTGGTTTTTCCACAACCTTGACAGCAGCTGAACTTGTTCTACGATCAACTGAAACCTCGTCACGAGTCGAAAGTCCGTCGTCATATTTAATGACAACATCAACCGACAAAAAATGTAAAATCCACAAATTCATTGGATGTGTTAGTATTTAATATGTTATAAAATGTTACTTTTGAAAGGCTGAACGCCAACAAATATGGATTGAAGCACAATATTTTGAATTTAGGACTGACTACATCAATCTTTTCTTCAATACGTTTGGACTTTTGGACTTTACAACTGGAGTTATTGTAAACATTTGGATCACTGGAGTCACCATCGTTGTCTGATTCTACAGATCTTCATCTGCGACTGGTTCTGCAAACTGTACATGAGGTCTCAGTGAAGTTACCTTCCAGGCTCAGTCAGACAGAACGCTGCAATGTGTTCTCCAGAGGACAGCTTGGGCAGATACTTCTGCTTCTGGGCTTCATTTCCTGCTATCAGAATCCCCTGAAACACCAAACAGCTGTTAGCAAGAACCTCGACACCGACCTGTGCTCTCACAGGCTAAAACCACAGACTGTATGTAAGAGGTGGACATCGTCATCGCGGCTTCATGAACTGATATCTGAGACCATAAATCAAGAGAGAAGTAGAGTCATTTTAGACTAGACTTCTATACAACCAGAGGAGTCGCCCCCTGATGGACACTAGAGAGAATGCAGCTTTAAGTAACGTCTGCATCGGCTTCAATCGAGGTTGCAGCCTGGCTAAAACCTTCCCTCCGGTTCCTCCCCATGACGGACACGCCTACGATGTGTCGGGTGAAGAGAAGAACTTAACACACACAATGTGACGTCATTTCATGTTTACCTTCAGGCCGATGGCTTGATGTGCAGCCAGTGTCACGGCAATAGAGCCGTCTAACGAGGTGATCTCTGCCAGGCGTGCGTACACGGTGTTGGACAATCCGAGACCCCCTGAGACAAAAAAACCCATCAAAATAAGACACCTCCTTTAACTTGTGCTGACAGGACACGGTGACACTATCACTGTATTTGTAACTTGCATGAGAGAGAACCATGGTGGAGCCGTTTCAAACTCAGGGTGGGGGAGAAGCTGTAATGAATGGATTGCCTAAACCCCAGCCTAAGTCTAAGAACTTAGTCAGCGCTTTAACAGTCATAACCAGGTTAAGCTGGTCATCTTACCGTACTCCTCCGGAACCATGATCCCAAACAGCCCGAGCTCCTTCAGCCCGTTCAACGTCTCTGGAGGGATTTCGGCTTCTCTGTCAATTTTCGCCGAGTCAACTGAAATCACAACAAACCTTCAGCGTCAACTCCAGCATCGATACTCAACGCATGACTGTGTGCTGCTCATCAGATCTCTCTGTCTCACCTTCCTCGTTGAAGAACTTTTCCACGGGAGCAACAAGCTGGTTGAGCTCGTCCACTTCTTCATTTCCAATCTCCGGGTAAGGAAAGACCTCAGCCTGAGGGACAGACGAATGAGACACAACGCAGAATCATGAAGACGACTGTAAACTAGAGATTGAGACCATAAACTGATGTTTACAATGTTTACTGAGGGAATAAATCAAGAGAGAAGTAGAGTCATTTTAGACTAGACTTCTATACAACCAGAGGAGTCGCCCCCTGGTGGACACTAGAAAGAATGCAGCTTTAAGACACTTAACGGAGGTTGCCGCCTGGAAAAAGGTCTATAAGCAGGGATCACCAATAGGCTGGACCACGGTCCGGATCCGGACCCAGACGTCGTTGTATCCGGACCCTGGACCTAAGCGTTGCAGCTTTTCTAGCCTTTACGGTACTCGTTCAGTGGTCCAGGAAACACACCGACCAATTACATGCACTGTAAAGCACATCATGTGATGCTACTCAGCCAATCACATGTATGTACGGCTTGAGTTAGATATGTGGGGGTGGAGAGAGACAGACAGACAGACAGACAGACAGGAGGTCTAACAATTAAAATGTGACATCTGAAGCTCTGCGCGAGGACAGGTTCTTTTACAAAGGTTCTTTCTAACTGGACCTCGTTGAGTATGAACGATCCTTTTCTTCATCCTTCAACCGTTACACAGTGAGACACTCTACTGATAAACAAATGCAGCAGCTGAGGTCGTTTAGTGTCAGTAATCCAGAATGATGTCAGTATGGAGGTCACTCAGCACCACTGAAACCAGCGGACCCGCCGCAGCACATATAACTGAGAGGCGGTTAGTTGTGTAAGGTTGGGGTCACACACACACACACACACACACACACACACACACACACACACACACACACACACACACACACACACACACACACACACACACACACACACACATTACACATCACACCGTCATTCCTTTGACATGTACACACCCAGAGACGTTACCTTGTTCACTTGACCAAGGAACAGATCCTTCGCGTAGGCAAGGTTCCTCGAGTGGGTTCTAATGGACCTCCGCTGCTGAAGGCGCGCCACCTCTTTCCCAGCATGCCTCGTGTCACGCGCGAGCAGCCGCTGTCCGATTTGAACGGATTTCGAGACAATTCTGTTCACGTTCATCATACTTCTGTCTGTCTGTCTGTCGCAGACCTCTGCTTCGTGTAGCGCAGAGGTGTGTGACGTACAAACACACAGCCGGGTTTACCTTTCACCCGTTTCTGTCGCGTGTTGATGACGTAGGGCAGTCGGTCAGACGCCAGAGATGAGCTGCGCCGAACAGCAGGGGGAGCTGGGTAAAAACAAACTGCGGTCAAATCGCCTTCAAAGAATAAACAGGAAGTCACAGAAACAGCTACTTCCGGTTAGATCCAATCTGTAGGCTATTTGTAGTTTACAGACCTCGTTCTGCTTCATTCATGTGTGTGTGTGTGTGTGTGTGTGTGTGAATATATATTTATGTGGAGACGTGTATCTGTTATACAATATTGACGCTGTACAAAGCTGCACAAACAATGAAACAAGTGAGAATATTAATATACGTAGATAAAAGTCGACGTTCCTGTTTTGTGTTGTATTTACTCAGCTAATTGTTCAATTATTCCTCCAAACATAGATCTAGATACATCTTCTCTAAACGACCAGAACAACACACTATGATGATATAATGCTGAGTCATATTTTAATAGATCGAGTATAAAAAGCCTGTGAAATACAACCAAAGTGCTTTTAATTGTAAAATATAAACTCTAATGGTTCTGGCTCTTCCTCGGTGCGTTTATATCAAGTATGCTCGTTATGGTGACTGAACACGGAACAACCGTATAACAGTGGCGCGAGGCTACCACTTGGTGGAGCAATGCACAAAGGAACTATAACCAGTAGAGACGACGACTCGGAACATACAATATCACATATAAACATGCAGCACATAAGCACGGGGAGACTCACACCTATGAGAATAGGACCGTCTCAGAAATTGAGACATGTCATCAAGGTCAACACAGGTGTAATGACTCATATTAATTATGGCCCCGTTCCATTTAGGTGGGCTCGGGCTCTGGTAGTGTGCATGCTGGCTCACTGGCTGCAACGCACTAAATGGATTGTTATTCACTACAGCTGTGTTCACCCTGCTGTGCTGTGACAAGGGCTCATTGTCATTGAAGCTCCTCTGCAGCAGACTTCAAATGTCCACTGTAAACCCAGCGCTGCTAAAAATAATATCCAATACTGTCAGGGTAACCAATTACCAAACGTAGCACACATCATCATAACGGAACACAATAACAGCCCCAAGCCATTCTCTGCCGGCAGAGGAGATGAAGCCCCGTGCTCGCCGGGCCCCTCCCCGGCCGCATGATGACGTCGTCCTGCTGACACAGAGGAAGTGGCCCCTCAAAAGCCCGGGGATCTATTTTTAGCTCCAACCTCAAGGGCCCGGCCGGCCGGCCGGACTGACGGAGGAACAGGGCGAGCCGTCGCCCAGACCACCTGCCACAGCCGGGGCAGCCGGCCAGCCAGGCGGCCGGCGTGTTGACCGTGTGAGCAGAGCAGAGCAGCAGTGCAGAGGCCCTTCGGCTGTGTTGACGTTCATCGGCGGCTCCACAGCAGTGTGTTTAGGTTCATATCAGAGGCCCCGGTGTCCCCGGAGAGAGCCGCTGTGATGCTGGAGGGCTAGAGGAGGAACACAAGCATCACGCAGCCACAGATGTCATGTCCTCAGCATTGTTTCTGACATTGTGCAGATATAAAGAGATTCTTTTAGTTCTATTTATAGACCTTCATCTGCCAGAGGACAGGGTAAAGGGGGGGGGGCACATGCAACATAACGTCGGTCCCAAGGCCGCAATGGAACCTGTTATTAGTTTTAAGCTCACAGAAAGAATGTTGAGGATAAATCTGCTACATTTGAATCCACGTCATGATTATCTGGACTGCTCTAATAGACCAAGTAAATGTAGTGATCAACCCTCTGTATTAAATATTAACAGAAGAACATTTACTCAACTGCATCAGATGTCTTTAAGGAATAGTAGTAGTAGTAGTAGTAGTAATAGTAGTAGTAGTAGTGGTAGTAATAGTGGTAGTTGTGGTAGTAATAGTAGTAGTAGTGGTAGTAATAGTGGTAGTTGTGGTAGTAATAGTAGTAGTAGTGGTAGTAATAGTGGTAGTTGTTAGGTAGGAAAGGCTTCATTCATCTTCATTCAATGTAATAAATGTAATTCTTTGACAAAGCAGGTCCACTCAGCTCAGGTTTTACAATATATCGTTTTATTTTGCGTTTCTCAACACCGTCACAGTACTAGTTTTACATCGATAGGGTTTCGTCTACTTAGAAACAGAATGCGTAGTAAAATAAGGAGCACTCCTCCCTTCCATTCGACCTCCCAAAAGTGGGCCGTGAGTGCGAGAGAACAGGAGCGTCTCCGGGAAAAGTGAGCCGGAAGCCACGTTAACCGCGCGACGTCCGGCTCTACGTCCGGCTCTACGTCCGGCTCTACGTCCGGCTCTACGTCCCTATGATAAGTCAGTCCCGGTCGGAGGCAGAGAGAAAGCAGTCGATGATTATGTAAATATCAGAGGGGAGCAGGAATGCACCTTCCATGGAACTGCAGACACCGAGCAGTAGCAGTCATAATAATTATCATTATTTACAGGCTATGTACATGTTTGTCTCATTGGTTTTTGCTTCCCACGCACCGTAACGCGTCGCCTCCCGTTCAGAACCTCGTCATCGACTCACACCACGCCCCCCCACAGATGGATTTGCTATTTACACCCAGCAGTCTACCGCCATGTCTTTGTACTGTACAGTGGAAATAGAGGTGAAATGCATGCCGGGAGTCAGATGACACAACTTGGAATGAAAAGACCAGAAATCTCTCTAAAAAACTAAACAAGCATCAGTCAGAGAAGTCAAAGCTACATTGAAGCTTTGGGGGCGATGCGAGCCGAGCGCTCCACAGAACCACACTCACAACAGAAGACATGAGAGAGAGAACAGAGCAGGAACGGTAGGCATCAATGGCATGCAACGAAGCACCTCACGGAGTCTGGACAGGTTGTTCTCCATTGATCGGTGGCCTGGAGGAACTGCTGGGCTGTGACTGAGAAACGCTAAGGTTGGACATGAATCTGGGGACCGCCAGCAGAAGAAGACGGGTTTCTTCTCGGCTGACGTTTGCACCGTTATTCGGTCAGACTCTGGTCTGGAAACAGAAGCTCTCGGTTGGTCGACTGTGGGCGTTGTGCATTTTGGTATAAAACAGATTTAAAATGTAATGACCATGTAGTATTGGCACTTTTGTGACTCCATAGGAACCTAAGCTACGCTGGGTTAAATGCTGTATATTTGACAGTTTTAGAGTCAGATGTTTTAGGGGAGCCTACAGTACAGGAAGAATACATTTAGGATCATGGCGGATACTGTCTAACACCCTTTTATAAAGGGTTTACAGGTATTAACTAAAGGCGTCATTAATGGTGAATAAATACTTTACTAATGCTTCATATATCAGTAATAATCTGTTGATAAACAGAACAGTTCACACGTAACGATTGAGCACAGAGACATCAGAGACAACTCTTTGATCGGAGGTTTTAAAAAAACGTGGAGTAAACTTCAGGGCTGAAGTCGTGCAGCGTAAACTAGACAACACCAGCCAAAGGGGATACTTTCACAACATGGCAACCCAAAAGTTGTTCTCACGAAGGGCATATTATTCATCGACCATTAACGCATTCAAACTACGGAAGCCGAGAGCCGTTATCTTCGGAACACGAGTTCTCGAGAAAATGAACTTTCAAACGAGATAATCGACTCGTTATCTCGAGAAAACACAAAAGGTCGCGTCCTCTGAATACGGAGACCAGGAGGACGACGGCGGCATGCGTGGATGACTGCAGTCGAGCCTTTAGCCGGTGCACTCCTTCACCGGGGCTAAAGGTCAACGCTTTCAATCAGTAGACCGTAAAGAAGCCCGTCTATAAAAAAATATAATATAAAAAGACTGTATTTAAAAAGATAATGAAGTCGTTATCTCGATAAGACAAAGTCTGTTTTCTCGACATCACGATCTCGAGATAACGGCGAGAGAGAAAAATGGCGGAACCGTCCGCTTTCTGCTTCCGTATTTAACGATTACTCGGTCGTCCTCTGGAGTGACTTCTGTCAGCTGTAATCGAAGAAGTCAAAACTATTCTAGCATTCATCTTTTTTTTAGTTTTTTTAGTTTCTAACGACTGTCGACTGACACTGATATAGTTTGGGAACACAGAAAGACGTCGCTACATGCAAAATGACTTTTCTTTGACATTCTTGATCAGAGTGGACGGTCCAGTCCATCCGGGTCCCCTGAGGACACTTGACTGAAACATTAGGGAAGGGGGGGGGGGTGTCTCTACCAGAATTAAACAGAATGGAACAAATATAGCTCTTAGACACAAACAATAGAAGTAAATACATATTGCACATACAAACAAAGAAAAAAAATCCATCTTTCAGTCTTCAAACAGATTCAGACTTCTGACATTGATATCAACTAACCCCCCCCCCCCCCCCACCCCGCTCTGCACACGCCACAGACGGGACGGCCGTCCGGTAATATGTCAGAAGGATTGATTGATATAAAAACTGCCTCTCCCGTCGCACAATGATAATTATTGATTTTCTGCCACTGTGGTGGAGGCGTCCGCTCTGAGGGACTACTCAGCCAGCTGAGAGCTTCCACATTCGGGGGGGGGGGGGGGGGGGGTTAAACCCTGCTACATGGTTTGGGTAGACTCTGTCAGCTTCTGGGGAAAAAACTAAAGCTCCTCCTCCTCCTCCTCCTCCTCCTGCACGACCTCACCAGGCTGCAGTCCAGCCTGTGTCGTTTATTGGACTCCAAAAAACCCTTTTTTGTTTTAAAAAAATAAGATGATGGCGGACATTCAGGTGAATCTGTTTCTCTCGGCTGAGAGACATCTCTGAAAACCAAAGACGCCACTCGTTCAAAGTCTGCAGCGGCCTTTTTTCAACAATCTCATCCTAACTCAAAGGCAACCGTACGCAGCAGCGTGCTCCGAACGCCTCACTGAGGAAAGCTCTGATCGGGTTCTGAACAGTGAAAATACTGTGTAATATACTGAGAGTTATAGTCGTTGTTCTGTAATAATATAATAATAACTGTTGATATTATCATTTTACAAAACACTATACACAAAATACACAAAGCAATTCTTGTGACTAAATCAGTAAATGCTTCCATAGTTGGCACATTTATCACTGCTAACAGAGATATCACACTGTGAGCTACCGCTACATTAAATACTGGTACGGCTACAGTCGGCTGAGGATGACCGCTCAGCCACGCCCCCCCCCACCCACACACATACACACACACACACACACACACACACACACACACACACACACACACACACACACTAGGTTAAATGTTCTGTAGAATACCAGTGAGCACAGGATTAGATGGTGCTGCTTTAGCTTACTGAGGAGGAACAGTACTCGTGGTCGTTGTGCATGCTCTTGCGTCGGTCGTCCGCTGCTGTAGAGGCGTGACCTGTGACCTCTGACCTCTGACCTGTGACCTGTGACCTGTGAGATGAAGTGAAAGGGAGCGGCCGGAGAGGAAACGTGTTCATATTGAATACGCTGCACCGAGCGTCACACAAACAAAAAATTGCCAAAGGCGGCACAGGATCTCGTCTGGCTTCACATCCCAGACCGGCGGATGCACAGTGCGCCCGTCTCGTCAGTCTCGGGTTTAAAAAAAATCAAGAGTTCAGTCAGAGCCCCCCCCTCCCCCCCCCCTCCCGCGCGCCTCAGACCACCGTGCTGATGCCGCTGTGTTTGGGCTTGGCGCTGCCGGCCGCCTGGGAGGTCGCCGGCGTCGGCCCGTGGTGGTGGGGCCCGTGGGCGGGGTGCGGCGGGTGACCCCCGTGGCCGTGGGGGTGCGGCGGGTAGGCCGGCTGCTGGCCGTGAGACGGCGCCGGGTGGTACTGGTGCGGCGGGTGCTGCAGGTGGGCCGGCGGGTGGTAGTGGTGGTGGTGGTGGTAAGGCGGGGGGTTCTGGGCCACGTGGCAGAACTGGGCGTGGTGAGGGTGCGCGGAGGCCGGCGCGTCCGTGTCCGACCGGGCCGTGTGGTGCAGGTTGGCGGGGTGAGGGGTGTGGGAGATGAGGGTGGGGTGCAGGGCCTGCGGGGTGGGGCTGGGGGACTTCACCCGCCGGGTGCCGAACAGAGTCCCGAGCAGCGAGGAGGAGTTGGGCAGGGACTGGCCGCCGTGGCGGGACGGGCAGTCTCGGCCCGAGGGGGTCCTCCGGCGCATGTGAGGGCTGCTAATGATGGACCCCTGCAAGAGAGAAGACGGTCAGATCTCAGCAGAGACACAGGACAGAGTCCTCTGCTGCTGTCCAGTGAGACACAGCAGATATAAGTGAAGGTACACTTGCTGCAGATTCATATTTCGGCAGTTATTTAAGGACCCTGAGCTATCAAACACCGTATCTGCACAGACAGACTGCCTCCAAGTGTCCCGTCACTAATATATCTGCTTTCCAACGTTACAGAAACCCCTTTTGATTCCCATGTGGCCCCACTTCAGAGAGATTACAGAGCGATCTGAAGCTGCAGCCTGGATACAGGACACACATTTGTATGATGTGGTTTCTAAATTCCCACTCAGCCAGATGAAGACCAAAACAAACGGGCACAGTGACAGAGAATAACAAAATACACAATCAAAACAAAAGTTTATGTTGAAGAAATGAAGCGAACCTTTGGGGAGCCATGCAGCACAACATGCAAACTAGACTATGAAGGTTCCTGGTTATTCTATCTTCACTAGAACTAGTTCTGTGCTGGAGAACGGAGGATGAGTTGAGGAAAAGAAGCTGATGTGTGCTCTGGTTTTATGTCAGCAGATACTTCAGCATCGCTCGCCAGGCTCACCTCACCTCACCGACGACTTCGTAGATCCAAAAGAGAGTGTTGAGTTCTGATGTGTTCTTACTTTAAGGTTCCTATGAGGCACTTTTAACTGTTTATGGAAGCCTCTTAATTTAATACCAATGCCTCTATTCATAAGTAAACAAGACCACGATCGAGAAGATCTTTGGATGGTATTGAGAGATGGATGTTTTGGGGGTTTTGGGCTTTTCTTTATCGCCAATGAGACAACTACAGAATGATGAGAGCCTTGTCCTTAAAGGCCCAGTTCTGGACACAGCTCCATATCCAAACTGGCCCAGAAGATGCTCGGGTTCCTTCACTGCAGAGCACTGCTGGATGAGTGTGACAGTGACAACAGGAAGAGGGTGGAGGGACTCCTTGTCACGGGCCACTTCAAGCTGTGTGAGCATGCAGAAGCTGGGACTGACAGAAAGCACATCCAGGTCCACTCGAGGTGAACGTGGACCCGGCTCACACGAGGCGGGAGTCTACCGCTCGACTCGGAGCAGCCCCAGTGGGAGCCGGGGCTGTCGGGGGTGGTATTAGTGGCGTCATGCCGAGCACATCCAGGGTTAACACGGCGTGTCGGATCATTCCCGTCGCATGCACAGTGACCAAGATGCTCACCACAAAAACACCAAAGAAACCAAACCACAGAAAAACAAAACAGAAGACAGAGGCGTGTGCGTTCAGATGGAACAACACAAAGTCAGCTCGGCGTCAGTTGCGTCCTACTTACTTCCATATTGCTGTCTAGTGATCCCGCACTGCTGCGTCTCCCACGCTTGCCTGCCCAGAACATGCAACATGACAGATTAGACACGCCCGGTTAACACGTGATGGTGCACACATCTCCTCCGTCTACAGCGGGGGGGGAGGGGCACTAGCGCCCTAAAGGTGACGACAGTGGCACACGGCTAAGCTAGCAGCAGACCGGTCAGAGGGAGGCGAGTATATGAACTAAAGGACTAAAGGACTAAAGGACTAAAGGACTAAAGGGAGGCACTGCTACAACTCCACAACAAGGCTTTACTCTGTGACTAACAGGAAACAGCTGCCATTAGCAAGACAATTGCAATCTGGCTGCATTAAAGGGACACTCTGGCAATTTATCATTTCACCCCTGATAACTTGCAAGACTCATAAAGGACAAGTAATAAAAAGAATGGGCAAAGTCGAAGCGGCAGAGGCCGAGATATCCTCTAATTCATTTTAGTCCCGAGAATGAGTCCTAAAATACACAATGCAACCAAATGATGCATTTCATCAGACACTCCGCAGCTGGTAAATGTCTCAAACTGAGGTTACCCTGACGACGTCATGATAGCCACGTCTCCATTCAAACTATCAGCAAATGTTTCGCAAATTAGGCGCATTTCTATAAGCTCGGCTACCATGTAGTTTGGCCAGAAGTTGGCGCTAGAGGCTACGGCTGTAATCTGTCAGTGAACAGCAGAAGAAGAGGCTGTGAATCAGGAAAGGAGTCGGCATCTAACCGTCTAAAAGAGGAACGATGGACGGAGGTCTTCAGGGCTGACTATGTCTAAATATGAACAGATTTAACACAGATCTCACAGCTGCATCTTAATCTTGGGCCATGAACAGAAACCAATATTAGGCATTTTCTGCCATGTGAAGTGAACACGTAGGCCACGTTCTGTATTGGAGTCTAAAAGTATTGCATTGATCCTCGACAAAGCTCGTTCAGAGCCACAGAAGACTGACGTTCCCGACTACTGGGAGGCTGACTTTGCTCCTTGAGGAAATGAAGGCTTCTAAAAGCCCACAAAGATCAAAGATCACTGAAAGCACCGATCCCTGTGTGTGTTTGTGTCTCCACGCCCCGAATCAACCGCACAACATTAACTCCTCTTACCGCTCAGACGCTCAAATTGACCACAGTGACCTACATAGTGCTGCCCCCCCCCCCCCCCCCCCCCCATCCCCAGCCGGCGGTGAAGGATTATCGGTCGATGGCCTGAAAGTAGCAGAACGCCCGTCTCCGTCTCTGTGCTTCCCTGGCTTCACGGAACAGAATCTGTCCAAAAATCGACTATCGACCGCAGGGAGTGGGCGGTGTCGACGGTGTCGCGTCGACGGTGCCGTGCCGGCGGTGCGGCTTGCTGCGCTCTACTGCTGTGAGATGAGCATGTCGCCGGGTGTTTACCTGCGTCCGAGAGGTCCCGCAGGGAGCTGCTGAGGGCGCTTCTCTTCAAACCCTCGCTGACGGCGTAGCTGTCGTCGAGGCTCGCCCGGCTCAGGTTGCCGTTGCCCGTATCCTTCTTCATCCCGGAGCACTGGGACATGCTGGGCCTCACCACGCCCTTCTGCTTCTCTAGCTCAGCTGGAAACACACACACACACACACACACACACACACACACACACACACACACACACACACACACACACACACACACATATATACGACGTTAACAGCGACCCAGACTCCTCTCTGTTGTAGTCTCAGATCCAGGGCTGATGGGTGTCGTGCTCACATTCTATCCGGTACTTCTCCATCTCTTGGACTTCAGCGATGGATTCTCGCAAATCGTCGGTGAACTTTTTGCGGTCCTGAGGATTGGGTGCGTTGAAGTTGATGAGGACTTTGATGTCAGCTCCGGGAATGGCCGAGGTCAGACGGACTCCATTGGGATAATCTACAGAGGGAATCAAGGCTTTAACCTGCGGACCACGAGGCGTCTACAGAAGTCAAACTCTGCAACCATCAAAGCTGCAGTTGGTTTTTATATCATAGCTTATCCTCATGAGACAGATCATCTGTAACATTAAAACATAATGTTCTTCTACCTCCTTTTAGGACATTTGAAAGACTTCACCGCGTCCACTTACACTGGTTCTCAAAGAGCAGCACCTGCATGCCGTAAAGTGAGAAGGACTGCCGAAAGCTGTACGTCACAGAGTTCTTCTTCTTTTGGAATATTTTAGTAACCTAAGGAAAAACAACAACTGTGGTTTAGACTCTTCCAGTGGACGAGTGAACGAGTGAATGAGTTCTCAGCGGGCCTCACTAACGTCTGCCTTACCACCAGCAGGTCGTTAAACAGGAAGATCTCCCGTTGGTGAAGGCCCAACTTCTGGGGTTTGTTGGGGTCGGGCACTTCAAAGAGTCTGCAGTAGCAGACCAGTCTCCGGTGGGGTAAAGACAGCACCTGTGCACACGGTCAGAACTCATATATGTTCCACAATGTCTGCAGAAAGGCTTTTTAATTCATTCATTTTACAAATATTTCCACTCAAACAGTAAGATCCAGATACTCACACAGCCCAGACCGTGGTGCAACGAGCCGATCTGTGGATGGAGAACCACTCGAGTCATTTCACAGGGATCAGTGAACACATACGGGAGACTTTCTAATGTGAGATACATCAAACAATCAACAAGGAAAATGGGCCAAATTTAGAAGCGGGAAAACTAGTTTTATGGATCGCGGACTTCTGCTGATTTGCGAGTTGGTTTGATGAAAAGCCCGTGAACGGAGGCAGAGGAAGGGCCGCGGTTCTCGAGTAAGAACACCTTCACCATTATGTGGCCGTTTATCTCCTTTATTATTACGGAGCTTGTCAGAAGGCACTTTTCCTCGGCTCGCTCTGAGGGCAACAGACGTATTACAGTCATTCAGCGTGAAGGGCCCCGGGGCCCCGAAGAATCGATGAGTCACACAGCGAGGAGAGCCGGTTCAGGTAACGAACGCTCTTTCATTTCTGTTAGAGAACGCCGCTCTCTGTGACAGCCCAGAGGGCACTGTGGGTAATTTAGATTCAGCTCCTGAATGGAGGGGAAGCTCAAACTCACCGGCTTCTTTCCGACGATGAGTTTTTCCACTTTCTGGACCTGGGACACGTGGTCTTCGTTGGTCTTGAGCTCCCGCTTGCGAATCCGCTCATAAATCCCCACCAGCATCTCTCGGGGGATGTCTTCCCCGTCGTCCACTCCTGTCAGAGGAGGAGAGCAGGAGAGGGAGAGAGAGAGAGAGAGAGAGAGAGAGAGAGAGAGACGGAGAGAGACAGAGACAGAGAGAGAGAGAGAGAGAGACACAGAGAGAGCGAGAGATAGAGAGAGAGATAGAGAGAGGGAGACAGAGAGACAGAGAGAGAGAGAGGGAGACAGAGAGACAGAGAGAGAGAGAGAGAGACAGAGAGAGAGAGAGAGAGAGAAGGATTAATGATTAATTCAGAGAGTTATGAGAGTTGATGAACCCTTTCGGTTTACCTACACACTGCTGCGCTGCTCACAGTGAGGACAGAGATGTCCTTCTAGCTCTCTGAGGACAAACATTCGTCCACTCAACACTGTACTTTAATTACTGACTACTCCAGTAGGCAGAGAAATGAGTCAGCCATGCCGTAAAGCTCCCGCTAATACCCTCAAAATCTGTCGAGGGCAACTAAAAAGAGATTTGCCTAACCAGCAAAGCTCTCTTGGACACAACTTCCCAAAAAAAAACCATAACCCTTATTGACACGGCCAATAATCAAAGCAAAATGCATGAACAAAACTTAATTTGTTCATCCAGCGTCTAAAGATAATTACGCTTTTGTGACAGTAAGCCGGACAAAGTACCTCGGAGGTTCTTGACGAAGTCCTCCAGCTTCATCTTCCTCTCCGGCTTGACGTTGGGGCTGTACATGTCCGTGTTGAGGAGGATGATGGCGAAGGCCAGGATGAAGATGGTGTCGGGGTTCCTGAACTGCCGCACCACGCCGGGGTTGCAGATGCAGTAGCGTTGGCTGCGGAGAGGATGTTGGACACGGAAACTTTGAAATCGTTTGTTTTTAATGAAGCGGTTATTCGGTCAAAATTGTATTTGTAACATTTCTATTTTTTCTGCTGTGTTCGGGGTGAGCGCCACACAATCGGTTATCGTTATCTCCGCAATGTAACGGTGACTGTGGTGTTTACTGAGGCCCGGAGTGTCCCTCAGCTCAGCGCTGACGGAAGCCGATTCTCTGCGGGCGTGAGAGCGCCTTTCTACCAGAGGGTTGGAGAAATGAAACGAATCCCAAACAACATCCATCAGCGGCCCTGAGGGAGGTCTTCCTCAAATGTTTGAACTAATTTCCTCTAAATGAGTTTCTGCAACCATCTGGAAAAACAAAGTCTGGATTCAGAAGGACTCTGCACCGACGCCGTTAGAACTATTTCAATCCAATCATTAAAGCTTGCTCACTTGTCTGGATGGCTGCGGTCAAATGCATAAATGCACACGCATATTTCTGATGACGTCGGCTGTAGAAAGGTCTACACCTTCATGATGGAGGGATGTTCTATTACACAAACGTATTTGACGTGTTCTTGCCCATGTTGTCCACTTACATGGTCGACACTACAACTGCTAAGATGATAACGATCCAGATGTTTCGGGGCGATTGTCATTTCGTCCATCGTTATAAACAGCCTATCCATTATTCATACACGCTGTGCTGGTAAATACTAGACATGGCAATGAACCCGGTAATGATCATCCTGATCTAAGACCCTATTTGCAAAAACACCACTGTATTCCTCCTTGCTGTGGATAATGATGTCCGTGATCCATCGTTCACCGGGGTTTGAGTGATGAACCCGTGCGTCGCCTCCCCGGCGTTTCTCACCTGTACGCTTCTATCAGACGCTCGACTTTCTGCGCTTCGCCCTGCACTCTGATGTGTGCCTGGAATTTCCTGAGCGCCTCGTCCAGCTCCATAGCGGAGAAGTCCATTTCGTCCACAACGCAGCTGGTGGGAAACACAGCGGGAAGGTGGGGAAGATCAGATCTTTTCAAACAGTTTACCCACACAGTAGACAGGAAGCAACAGTAGCATTGATTTGGAATCCTGCTTCAGGAAACCAGATGACTGAATGGAGATCAAATATTCACTCTCCTTGACGCTCTGTTTTGGTGTCCATCAACTGGTTCTTTAGCTGCTAGATGCTCCTTTTATTTCATTAGCTATCACTAACAGAGCTGAGGACAGCAGCAGAACCTTTTAAAGTAACAATCCTCATTTGTCCCACTGTTTAGTGCAGGACTTTCACTGTAATGGCGCATTGGTCCACTGTGATATTGAAACTTCTAACTTCAATAAAGTACCTGAGAACTTTCTCCGACGCCGCAGTGAGGAGTGTGACTCGGCTCTCCAGAGCCCCGATACCTCGATACCGTTCACGTCAGAATTTATAGACATGTTCTCAAGGAGCCCTTTAGGTATGCTTGTCAAACTGACACGGACGGACCTTTGCTGGCCTTATCCTCCTCTGAATCTCAATCAGCTCTGATAGCGCTGCCGGAGTGTGTTCCAGATAGGTCTGCCCAGTGGAAGGTATAAAGTAGAGGCACTATCTTTATGACTCCCCTTCCCCGTTAAAAGGACCGCATGGCATCTTTGTCACTTGCTCTTTTAGGACCCTAAATGGTTTCTAGTTAAGATTTATTTCTGTCTCCGCGGTCAACTAATGGCCCATTGGGTTTGTGTGGCGGCCATCTTGAATTGACGCTTTAACCAGACGACATACAAAGTAGTAAAAGTGACATTGTTGTGAGCCTAAAATGTGTTATTTACTTCAGTGGCGTTTCCATTTGATTCCTGGCGTCAAATGAACTCCATGGGTCATTAGTTGACCTTTGCAACATGACATCATTAGAGTCCTAAAAATACAGAATCCAAAAAAGAACGAATGCCATGTGGGTTCACAGGAACCTAGTTCTTCTGCTAGCCCAACATGAATGTGTTCCGTGTGTTTATCTGAGCATCACAGCAGTTTCCTGAATGGATTCCATTTCTGTTTATTTCCTGGATGGATCATGAGTCATCATGTGGTGCTCAGAAACGCCAAAGAGTGCTGCTTGCAAATTGGCGACCATATTTACAACTGAATGATGATTCATGTTCCAGGGAGGAAGATGAAACTAAATTCTGAGCACTAACAACGTTTACAAAGACAAATCAAAAGCTTGTTTTTTGAGAATTTCAGTGTTGAGAAAAAGACTTCTGCGTCAAAGAGTACAAAGACGTTAACTCACTCGAGGACATCTCGGTTGAACTGTTTCTGTCGGTTACCCAGGAACTCGCCAATCATCTGCCTACTCAAGCCTTTCCTCTGGAGCAGGAAGTGGGCCACGCCCACCGGAGTGTCCGGAACAAAGTTTCGCTCGATCAGATACTGGATGCCTTTTTCTGGTTTCCTGGAGACATAGCAGAGGGTATGAGAGATAGAGATAGAGAGAGAAATAGGACACAACCCAACATCTGTGATTATCCTGCTGCACTTCTGCCCGTGGCCAAATGTGTGTCAGATCAGGGACAGGCTTTAGAGAGGCAGGGAGGGAGGGAGGGAGGGAGGTGGAACGGCATGAAGGCTGAGAGCGGGGAGGAGGGAGCTACTTCTCTCTGCGGTGTTCATCACAAATGATTAAAAGGAACTTAACGGCTGGCTCTGGAAAAGAAACCAAATCCACAATCATCTATGATTAAATGGAATCACAGAGGCTAAGATGAATCGCTCTGCATGAGGCAGGGCAGAGTGAGTCCCCGGCTTGTCTGCACCTTAAGCAGAACAGACAGATAGTCGCGTTTCAATCAACATCAGGAGTTTCGTGTTGGGTTCTCAAACATAAGGAGGAGACTGGATCTAATGTACAGAACCTCCTCTGTGCCTCATTAAGTATGTAATGTACAAGGTACAAGAAATGTCTCAGACTGCGTCGGAATCTGTGTGAGTACTCTGTTAGCGGATCACGTGTGGTGGAATGTATGGAATGTACGTACTTGTTGAAGAGGTTGAGGCCAATTCGGTAGTGCCTCTTGCGGATGATGTCATTGCTGAACGCAGGCGAGTCCCAGCTGTTGCGAGTCTCTTTGTGGTACGTCTGCTTGCTGAGCGTCTGCTCCCTCAGGCTGTCCCTGGACGAGGACTCGGAGCTGCAGTTGATGGTGTCGTTGGAGTTGGACGTGCTGTTGATGCTGTCGTTGTCGCCGTCGGAAAAATCGGACTCCGACTTGCTCTGCCGGTTGCCGGTGCCGTTGATGGCCAGGTGGGCCTCCAGTTGCCGTGGCCGATGGCGGGCGGCATCCTCGTCTCTGGAAGGCCCCCGGGGTGGCAGGCTGTGGCCGATTTGTTTGGGGCTGCTCTGCTGGTTGCCGAGGCTCCGGTCGTAGGCGTTCTGTCTCTTCAAGGAGCTGCGGTCGGAGCGATCGCTCAGCTCCACCGAGCTGTCGCTCGGCGGCTCAATGGTCAGTAAGGGCAGGTGGTCCACCCGCAGGCGCTGCTCTTGGCACTCCAGAGACGGTGTGCTACGGCAGCTGGTGTCCGTGTCTCCTTTATCATCCTTGTGAGCCAGTGACCAGTAGTCCTGGGAAGAGTTGAGGGAACGCTGACGCAAGTCGGATTCTGTGCTGGAGGGCCGGTCCACAGATTGAGACAGGGGCAGCGGCGGCGACAGTTCTTCTTCGTCGATGTAAAGGGTGACATCGCTGTAAGACGCCGTCATCTCGTCCAGTTTGCGGTGTTCCGAAGTGCCGTGGGAGGGCTTCACCTGGCAGCTGACCTCCCTGTCCATGTCCTGGTGGCCTCTCCCTGGGTCCGACTGGCTGTCGTCGCCATGCAGACTGCGACAGTTCAGCGCGTCATCTATGGACTCGGCTAGAGATTTGACCTGCCTGGAGAAGGCATCTTCTAGTTCTGTGATAGCGTCCGTGAAGTCGCTCTGCGTGGTCGGGGTCTTGGCCTGCATGCCCATCTCCCCGCCGTGCTCCGACTGCACCAGCGCGCCGATTTTGGTGCCGTCATCTGTCAGCGAGACCTGCTTTCCCTCGAAGTAGGAGCTGTGGACTTTTTCAGGCCCTTCAAAGGAAAACTGCATTCTCATATTGGATAGGACGATCCGTCTGGACATACGGTTCTCAGACATAGAACTTCTTAGACGCTCAAAGTTCTTGTTCATCTGGTACTGGCGGAAGGCTGTCTGGATGGTGCGGGCTGCATGCCGGGTTATGAAACGCCCACCATATTTGCGCTCTAGCATCTCCACCTGCATGTGGAGAAGGACAGTTGGTGTCATAAAGAGAATTCTTGTGCTTGGAAACAGTAGTTTGACAAAATAATGGAAAGTCAAGTTCCACTTAGAGTCTCTGGACCTGTTAACCACGTCTGACAGTCTTCATCAGCACATTGAGATGACTCACTTACTTCATCTTAGTACTGAACTATGGTCATGTGATGCTAGCGATGACGACTGAGCCAGACTCAGAATAAAAGGTGGTTAATGGACCTTGATTTAGGGTTAATTTAAAAATGTCTGGACGTTTTATTAGACTCAAATAGACGGATAATGTTGAATTGTAATGGGAACCCAGTTTGAGGGATAAACCGGTAATGGCCCAAATAATGATGAGGAATTGCTCTCAGAAAGAAAATATGATTATAGTCGGGGACTGTTGGACATTAAAAAGAAACCACTAAGTACTAAAATATGAATGAATTAATAGTGTGTGCTGCTCTAAATATCGTTCATTAAAAGAAGGATGAAAATGAATCAGTCGGGTGTGCAGTATAATGAAATGATCACATTATTAATACGCTGCCTTTTACACACTGACCCAGTTTTCCACCTGTGGACTCGTGGAGCAGAATGACACTAATCATGTTTCCTTGCACCATGTTTAGGGCCAAGGGGGGCCGGTGGACTCACACGTCCCTCAAGGGACGTGGACCAGGACAGAGGGTCTCACTCCAACAGGAGAGAAACTCCACTAACAAGATGTCATGTGTGAACCGACGTCCTGTCGCTATATGACGTTTATTTGACCACCATGGGGAGCTCCAGCCTGACAGCAGCTTGTAGTAACAGGTAATATAATGATAATAATAATAATAATAATAATAATAAGTTGTGGAGTTTGCTTCCGCTTCCGGCCAGTTAAGAGGAATCAGAGTCAGCAGTCAATGACGGCGTTAAATGGTCCATTAAGTAGGTTCTTCAAAACCAAGAGAGGTCCTTAAGCATACATGATTACAGTTTAAGAGTACACTTGAGCACACAAAATGATCATGCTGATTATCCCCCTCCCCCCTCTCACCTGCTTGTCCTGCAGGTCCGACGAGAGCTCGTAGCTCTCCGACAGCGAGCGGGAGCGTTTGATGGCCTCCTCCTCTGCCTGCTTGCGGAGGATGGACTGGGAGTGCTGGAGCTTGGGTCGGCGGGGCCGCAGGTGGCCGGGCAGCAGGATGTGTCCGTAGAGCTGGCTGTCCAGGTGGTCGGGGCCCAGCCCGCCGCTGTGGGTCACTGGGATGCAACCGTAGCCGCCGCCGGGGTCCACAGAGGCGCCCACCTCGCTGCCTGCAGCATCACCTTCCACACTGCAACGCAAGGAGCACACCGGGGTCAGTTCGCTGGGTCACCGTCCCGAGGGCACGGATGGGGAGACGGGAACTTTGACACCTCTGGGAGGGTCACAGCTATGTGCCGTCTTAACACATTCCCCCTCACAATGCAGACCTCGAGTCATCCTCATCAACAGAGAGACCCTACCACTGCGTCTCGATTAGCAACGCTGAAATCACAACGACAGTATCAAGCAGCTCCATCTTTACAATCT
The DNA here is from genome assembly GCF_023349555.1 of Cebidichthys violaceus. NCBI lineage: Eukaryota > Metazoa > Chordata > Actinopteri > Perciformes > Stichaeidae > Cebidichthys > Cebidichthys violaceus. The sequence continues at coordinate 961,995 of NW_027176340.1, read as the reverse complement.
CAATCAAAAACAGCACAACGCCAGGAGCGATTAAAGCGTGTGAGGCAGCGCCTTTAATATGAAGATCAACGAGGATCTTTGTCTGCAGCAAAAGAGCAGCGGCACAAACGCCAACCCGGGACGATGGTGGAGCAGCGAGCGGCCGCGCCCCACCGGACTGCAGCGGCTAAATGTCAACCGCAGATCTATTCGCCTCCCTCCACGCCTCTGAGACGCCTCGGCGTGATTGGCTGAGAGGGATAACATGTTCCGGTGCTCGGACACGGCTCAATAACTCCCACTTTGGGGAATCAAAGGCCACTGGAAGAAAGGAGCTAAACATCTACCTGACGTGACGCTTTATGAATGTGCGAGATAACAAGCCGCCGGCTCTCCAGAGACAGAAAGCGTTGATTCTGAGAAGCCTTTTTCTTTGTGCAGAAGCAGAACCGTATGCCGACATATAGAAAGACTTACGTGTGTATTATACACAGACGTCATATCCTCCTAGAGATATGTGATCGTGAATCATGAGATCTACCGCTCAGACTACTTCTACAGATAACGTTTAAACACCTGAGGGTCAAGCATTACCGTTAGTCGGCCAAGTCGCTCAAAGGACTTTTTCTCGTGACGTATTATTGGGACAAAGAAGACTTAAAAAGAATGGTTGAAATCAATGCCGACGCGTCATGACCTTTAGTCCTCAGTAGGGGTCAAGTTTGAAAAGAGAAGGTTGCATCCTACACTTCCATGAGTGCAACTTGTGGGCGTCTCTTTGTCAAATGCCCACGCCTGTCCAACAACCACGCTTGCAGATTGTGTCGCGGGCTTCCTGCTATCACCCCGATGACGTCATCGGGTTCTCTCAGACTTCAGTGGGACTCCCTGAGACTAGTGAAATGACCCTCATGTGTAGAGAGAGTAAGCAGAGTTATTGCATAAAAGAGCACACCGGCACAGAGTCTACCGGCATGAGGAGAGAGCTGCGTTCAATCAAGCGTAGCGCTGGCAGGTGGTTAGTGCGGTGAGTGTGAGGAAGGCTTCCTGCACTTCCTCCATCCATCGGTCGCACACAGCAGTGACTTACAGTGACTTACAGTGACTTACAGTGACCATAAATCCAGTGTGGGCCCGTCGTACCCTCTGACCTTGTGTCAACGGCGCAGTCAATTAGTCCGAGAGAAGAAGAATGTCTCCCGTTCATAAGACGAGGTCAGGACTGAGGTGACGCTATAATGTAGTTGTAGGCCCACATGTTAGAAAAATGGCCGCTCATTTCCTAACTTCACCCTGCTGGTTACAATCCATGTTTTTGTTTTTGTTTTTACCTTGAAGCCAGTGTCTTTAGCAAAAATACATTTCATTTTCTTTGTCACCGGCTGACGGATGAAGCGCAGCGGCTCAGAACAAGGACGTCCCTCCGGAGGCATCGATCACGGCACAACCTTGCCAAAGACCTCGGTCTCCGCGGCGGCGTGTGTCACGGCCAGATAATAAAGGCTGAAATAAAACCTTTAATAGGAAAGAGATTTGACGTCCAGAGGAGGCTGAAAGCACCGGAGAGGCCGACACCGGGCATGCAAGGTGGAGCGAGAGGTAATAAATGACGCCTGTCATTGGCTTGTGCAAACAGATTAACAATAGATAATACTCATGTGAAAGCTGCCACGTTGTACAGTTTCTTGGTGAATGAGGAGGACCTCGTTGGCACATAATCTACACCAGAGGTTGCCGCTCATTCCTCATGTTATCGGTGGTTTTCACCACCACTCTAGTGCCTCAGACAGGCCAAACCAAGGCCATGAGAAACAACCACAGGCTGTGTAGAAGAAGTGGACGTAGTCATCGTGACGTCACCCGTTGGTTTGAGGACCGCCGTAATGAAGGCTCAAGTTCGCCGATTTGGCCGTCGCCATCTTGGCATTTTTTTGCAACCATTGAACAGAAGTGACCATACCTGGACTGAGGAGGAGTGATGTAGAGACGCCGTATATGTCTCTGGTAGCGACCTGTCAATCAGCGTGTAGCCCCGCCCCTAAATCATCCCCTGCTTTATGGTCTGTTTGACTCTAAATGGAGCATAATGTACTAAATGAACATCATGCTGTATTGAAGAAGACTGTAAACTAGAGATTGAGACCGTAAACTCATGTTTACAATGTTTACTGAGGGAATAAATCAAGAGAGAAGTAGAGTCATTTTAGACTAGACTTCTATACAACCAGAGGAGTCGCCCCCTGGTGGACACTAGAGAGAATGCACGTTTTAAGACACTTAACGGGAGGTTGTGCCTGGAAACAACTGTTCTGTAGGACTTGTTACCTTACAGCGTAGTCACAGAGCTGAGGCTCTGTCGAGGGATAATATCTCTCTGTAGAGAAAACGTCGTCCGTCTCTGAGCCAAACACTCGATGCTCATTATAAAAACCACTCTCTGCATCTTCAACCTCCTCCTCTTCTATTCCAAAAGGAAGAAAATGAAATCAGACAGAACCGGTCCTTTAATTAGACTGAAAGGCGGGCTTTATTATTAATACGTCCGCTCCAGCAGAGGCCGTCTAATTGGAAAAGTCCGTTCGTTCTGATGGAAGGGAGGCTCAGCGTACTCAAAGCAGTGCAGGAGTAGGCGGACGCCTCTAGGCACTCAGACTGAGCGGTTTGTCAAGCAGGGGTTTTGTTGAGCTACTGAACAAGATGTTCTGCTCTTAGTTACACAATAAAGAACCACGCAATGTGTTTAAAATAACTCAAGAGAACATGACAACACAAGCGTTCATCCAGCCTCATTAAAATCAAATCCGGGACGGAGGGATCCTCGTTGAGAACGAACTGGGAATGAACCTCGCATTGACATATTGCTGCAATGAGATGTCATCATAATATTAAGAGACAACATGCTTCTTCCTCTTTTATCACCGACTCGACGCAGCACCACGCCTACTGCAGAATCCTCTATTTAGGATTCCCTCGTGAAGACGTGGATGATCCAAACCACTCACCAGGATTCACCTCAATCAAACCTTTACAGAGATCCATCCTCCGTCAGCGGCCATCTTTTAGTCTCTAGTACAGATCGAAGCTCTGCATCTCAAAGTCCACTTGTTTACAATGTAGAGTCACTGTGGAATTACAAGACAGCGACGTGGTTTAACGGTATTTATTATAAAAAGAAAAAGAAGGTACGGTTATTCTGACCTATTCAGGGTTTTGGGTCAACCTCCAAAAACCTCGGACCATGTACTCGCCATAATGTCACTCAACAGCGTCTTCAGTGAGACTGGTTGATGTCCAACGGTTCGTATGAGATCTTATGAAGAAGTGACTTTTTGACCGTTTTCCTACCAAAGTCCAGCAACACACAGTTACATCCATACAGCCTTTTCAAAATAAACTTCCATCTACACAGGAAACAACAAAACTAGATCTAATCGAATGAATCAACGTCGACTACGAGTGTCCCTTTAAATGTCAAGGATGACGTCGACATGAAAAGGTGTGCACCTTACCTCCTGACCTGAGCTAGACTGCAGCAATTCGAGAAACCCACAAAAGGGCCGCGGCACACCATGACGGTGCACAAATTGCTGGCTGATAGAATTTTAATGAGGTGTTTTTAGCGGAGGGTGACGCGGTGGATCCGGCAGGAGGGGGCAGGTGACGCGAGGACAGCTCCGGTGTCAACACCCCCCCCCCGGAGATGCCCTCTCGGTGCCGCCGAGTGGAGCCTCTTCTCGCTGTGTCACTCGGCGGTGATGAATTAATTACTCCGACCTGCCACTCACACGAACAACCTGCCTCTTCTGGTTGTCGTTGTTTTCGCTGTGGACTCACACTGACTGAACTGTTTTGTTCACGTTTGAGTAACTCTTCAGAATCCGTTTAAGACGATTAAAGTCGAGCTGGAGGGCACCGGAGGAGGAGCGGCAGAGCAGGATTCGGCTGCATTCGCTTGTTCGGACGGAAAACGAACTGCCGGCTCGTCAATGGAGCCCAATCCTTCACTGTGTCACAAATTCATTTCATCAGCAGTTCTGGTCCGGCACGAAACCCACTGCATTAAAGGCAACTCATCTGATGAGGAGCAACAGCAATTAATACATTCTTTCTCTATTGATCTCAGTCTGGCAGCGGCCCCCGAATAAAGGAAAGACCGTCAGTGAAACACACAACCTGCATCACAAGACAGAGCAAGTAACGACGTCTGCACACACTCAACCACCAGCAGACGCACACACAGGTCTCACCAGCTGTCTGAGTCCAGCTCCAGCAAGGACCTGTCCGAGGCACACTGCAGACACCACATGTTGCCTTCTTCAGTCCCTATATGCTCCGGGCCCATCGCCACCCTTCCCTCCGCGACTCCATCCCCGAGCTGAAATGCGGCTCCTCGCCCTCGGACGCTTCTTTAGCTCCGGCCTCCCAGCCTTCGGAGACTTGTGAGGAGGGGCGTTTTGCAGGAGGAGGGGCGGGAGTTCCTCCAGAGGAAACTGGGTCGTGTGGCAGCGGGAGCCCTGGTGCCCCACAGATGAGGAGGGTCTTAATTTAAACAGGAAAGGGCAGCGAGCAAGAAGCAAAAAAAACAAACAGAAGATTGAGCAAGCCCCGGTGGTGATAGCATCAGATGGGCTTTATTTAAAGCAAGAGAGTGTGTGCGGTGAGGAAAGGCTCTGGGGAAACCACCCGGATGTACCAGACATGAGCTTGACCTCGGTACAACTGTCCTCAGACCTCAGCCTGCAGCTTCACAGAGAAGACACATGCCCTGTCCGATAATCACTACTTGACAACCGCCGATCAAAGGCCTAAAGAGAGCGCTCAAAATGACGCCGTCACCACCACGGCCTCCTAATAGTCAACGCAGAACAAGCAGCAGCTGCTCAGCCGAGCTAAAGTTTAGAGGGAACGTTTGACTCCCGTCTCCTATTGCCCTGCCTCGGCCCCCATCCAGTTCCATATCATGACATCATTACCCAAACAACGGGCGTGTATCAAGTGGGCCAAGGATGTTATCGAAACCAGAGCAACCATGCAGCGTTATCTTATCAAAGACAGCACAGCTAATAGGTTTGGTTCGAGCAGAGATCCGAAGGTCTGATTCATCACTGTACCGTCCGGGGAAACCAAACGACTCCATGCAACAAGGAAAATAATCCTAATTACAGTACGAGATAAGTGAGAGAGAGAAGGGAGCTGGAGCAGAATGCCTCTCTTATGGGCCGTTACAGAGCCTGAATGTTTCCCATATGTTGACGGTTCACATGAAGTGCAGCAGAGAGAGGTGCTGAGAATGTAGAGCTCGGTGTAGTTAACTATGAAAGGAGTTAAGATGGTCTCTCACAGGACAAATAAGGACAGAAATTCCCTCCATTGTGGAAGTGCAACTCTGGGCGATGTCGACCATAGAGCTGCCGTGAGGTCGCCAATGGACCCAACCCCGCTTACTAGCCCCTCCCTCCCGTCGCCCCTTGTGTCCCATCATGGCGGGACGCAACCTTTAATCCATGCCGTAGTGATGAAAGAGTTCATCAAGCACACACTACACACCTGTGGGTTTTAGAAGGTTGGTTAGGGCTGGGTTGGTTGTTTGTTATAGTCTGAAAAACAAGATACTATTTGACCCAATTCTCTCTACAATCCATTTCAGCTAATTGTGAGCCGGAGGTAAATGCACTCAAACCACAGGCGCGCTAGTTAAACAACTTACTGCGGTCATTAATGCTGCTTTCCACTCCCCTCCACCACGTCTTCACATGAGCGCAGGGAACGCAAATAACACGTCAGCACGTCTATAGTGACCTCCTCCTGCATGAGTCATGTCCTGTTTACAGACACGGGGGAATAAGTGCATTTAAAACAAGGATGTGGGCCTCGTCTTCACGCTCTACCCACACCTTAAACTGGTGGAGGAGGCCCAGACACCGACTCTGCACCGCGGGCTGGCCGTGTCTCTGGCCGTGTCTCTGGCCGTGTCTCTGACCGTGTCTCTGGCCGTGTCTCTGGCCGTGTCTCTGACCGTGTCTCTGCTGTAAAGCTGTTTGGCTCCAGTTCAGCCCCCTGTAATCCCTGAGCTCAGAACCCACCAACGTGAGAGAGAGAGAGAGAGAGAGAGAGAGAGAGAGAGAGAGAGAGAGAGAGAGACAGAGAGAGAGACAGAGAGGGAGGGAGAGAGAGACAGAAAAAGAGACAGAGAGAGATTAACTTAACCAACCACTGGTTCCCATGATACATGCATGTTGCTCCTGACATGGGTAGAATACTCAGCCCACACTATTTACTTAAAGACAAATAGCGGACTCATCCACACACACATGTAGCATAGGTCCAGCAGGCTGCAGGGTTTGGAGCTGGCAGATGATTATGGGATGTTGATACCATATGGCGGTGGGTCTGTTCAGTGTTTAGGTTCTGCCGTAGCCCCGCTGACCACTGTGCAGTTATTCAGCTTATCTCTGCTAATCCTCCAGCTGTAGCGCGTCCTCCATCCTGCTCCCGAGCTGTCCGTCACATGGTGTCCGGTGCAAACGCCGAAAACACCGACGCCATTAAGACACGGCGGAGTGGTGAGAAGGAAACGTTCATTTTAAGACACTTAAGACCTTTTTACTACCCTGAAGAATGCAAATAAATACCAATGTCATGGTCATGATGGCCAAAGCATGAATCACGTTTATATCACTTTATCATTTGATTATATCTGATTGTGTTTCTTGACCCATGTGACCACATTGAAGTTACAGTGTTACTGTTGCTGGTAGGAACGGTTTGACTAAAATAAGACCCAAAAGGTAACAAAGCAGATGCATCCTTTAAGTAATCCTGGCAGATTTAATCTGGGCGAGAGAAGATGACTCGGGCATTAATCCTCGCACGGCGCTCTGCTTCTCCTGTCTGTGTTTGTGCTCCGCCTCAGGGTGGAGCTTCTGTCTCCGGTGCTTGTTGTCGTCAGGTCTGAGCTCCACGACGCTATCTGACGATTCAAGACAGGAAGCACCTTTCTGACGTCCTCCATAGATACCGAGGGTGTGCATCATGCAGCTGGCTCAGGAAGCCCAGCTAGAGTCAGTCCACAACAGAACCCCCTAACAGAACCCCCTAACAGAACCTAACAGGCCGACGCTCACGTCCAGAGGAAAGCTCTTCTCCTCCATCTCAGGACAGATCCCGGCATGTTTTGGTATTCGCTGAAAACAGACGAGAGAACTCGCGGTGAAGTAGAACCCGAGGCGCCGACCTCATTAGCATTCATAAACATTTTGCTATTCCCGGGAAGAGCGGGCCCGTCTGAGCGTGCTCAGACTGTGTCTGAGGACGGCTGGGCAGCGTGTGAGGGAGGAGGAGGAGGAGGAGGAGGAGAGGCGACCAGTGAGGAGCGCGTGTTTCATACTGTACAAACTTAAGCAACAATAATAATACGAAAATGACTATTAGTCAGGTTTCTATTACAATTTCTGCTCCTATTATTGCCTTTATCATCGTTGTATTACACCCACTGATGCTGTTTTTATTATTACTAATGATTTTTCTATTATTGTTATGCTACTCCTGCCGTTACTACTTTGCTTTGGGGGGGGGGTTGCTTTTCCAATGCGAGGGTCCAAGGACAGACTGGGGACGTCGTATGTTCTACTGAGTCGTTTTTATACAAATACAATAAAATAAAATTGAACAAAACTACTTGGTTAGCTTTAGGAACAGGTCTTGGTTTGGGTTCAAATAACATAGTATGAAGATATGTAACAAAACTATGAGTAAATCAGTCTCTGCTGACTTGGTTTCACGTGGGACTTGAACAGTGGGCTCCTGGGTGAAAGTCCTGCGTTTGTTTATTAGCTTCTCCTTCACCACAGAAACAGCAGCTGACGTCACTTTCTTGCTCGACTCCAGAACAAAAGCAGAACAGAACACTGGACTTTCAGCTTTAAACATGGACGACAAGAGGCGACCAGAATTATGGAAGTGTTGAGGTTGTATAAGTCTGAGTAATGCAAACCAGGAACAACTTAAAGTACGGAGCAATAGAGAAGGTCAGTGAGGCGCGGAGGTTTGCTGGACAGCGTTGCACATTTGCAGAAGTTTATGAATGTGATTTGAGGATTTTTTTTCCCCCGTTTCTCACTGAGGGTCCAATGCTGTGCTGGGTCTGGACCAGCTACGCAAACACCCAGAAACCTGACTCGTCACCCGGCACCAGGAGCGTCATACTCTTTAGGCAAAAATGGGATTTGATTCCAGGCGGAGTGGAGAACTCTGACTCTGCCAAGTCTTCAATCCCACTGAATATTCCACACAGTCCCTCTGTTCTCCCTGCAGCTGCACATTCACACGCTCTCAAGGAGAAACTAAAATCCAGTCTGATGAAAACACTGAAGACAAGTCACTGTGGAATGAAACAGTTCACGAAGGTACTGAAGTGGGTCTTATTATGGGATATCTAAGAATTACTGCGCGTCCATGTTGGTGTTGACAGCGATGAACGCTCTGTGAGGACAGGTGGACTGACCAGGTGAACAGGGAGAGATGGAGGGAGGATGAATCTGCTGCAGAAGCCACACTTTATGTCCCTTCAAGGCTTCCATCCATCGCTCGTCACTGGAGCCGAGTGGGCGGTGCCGCCGTCAGAGTGACCGATGGGCAGAACCCCGTGCTGCCGTCACAGGACCCGGCACAGCGGGAAAAAAAAAACGACGCGGTCCGGGATCCGAGCCGCCCCTGCTGCTGTCAAGGGCATTTCATCCCGAGCGAGGGAAAGGAACCGGGGCGAACGGGAGGAGCAGCTGTGCATCATCCGCCGCGAGGCACGGGACCGAAAATACCATCTACCGCAAGGGGGAAGAGCCAAACCACCATCTGGACCGGGCCGAACGGGACAGAAACCATTACGTCAGGGGACGGGATTCAGGACAACGAGGGGAAATGGAACGAAACGTCAAACAACCTGCAGGAAACCGCTTCTCCTGTAAATCACTGAGACGAAGGACGCTCGAGGTATAACAACCCAAACGGACCTGCAGTGAGGTGACCTACCTTCATCGTACAGAAGCTCAAGTTAAGCACAAGGCCTGTCTCTCTCAACCTGCGTCACCCGACTGCAGCTGGAACGCTCCACTTCATCAAACAACAGGCCGTGAGGAGCAGAACTCCTCTCCTCCACACGGACGCAGCGTGGGTCTGGTTCTGGTTAGTGTGGCTGTCGTAAGCACCACCCTGCCTGGCTCTTCCTCTGCCCTGCCCCCCCCCCCCACCTTTTTTATTTTCCCTGTGGTGGAGAACACACACACACACACACACACACACACACACACTGAGGCTATTGAAGGACAGGCAGCACCTCTGTCTGCTCTCGCCGGCTCTGAGCGCTGTTGATGTTGGCGTCTGTAATAAAGGCCGCCTCTTCTCTCTCCTGCACCCCCCCCCCCCCCCCCCTCTCTGCCGAGGAGAGCTGCGAGGCTGAAATGGAGGACAGGTTGTGTGGCGGCGTTGTGCCGGCTGTCTGCCCGTCACAAGGGAGGGGAGTGGCAGCCTGGCGTCACACGCTTGATTGCCCGGGCTGATTATTTTTTGGCACCCTCCGAAAGCTGAAACTCTGCGCCGTGAATTCTCTCCCAGTCGTCACATCGGTTCGTTCATCTGACACCTCGTACGTCTCTCTTTGTATTTCCACAACACATGCCGTCACTTAACCCCCGGGCCGGGAGAACGTGGCACCAAACAGCCTCCCCTCTCTCCCTGTGGATCGACACCCTGGGGTGAACTTAAAGAAACAGAGGAGTAGTTTCAGCGTGGGACACGCCCACCGGGTTAAATACTGAGGGAGCAAACGGAGCTCAGTGTGCAAATACTGAAGCATCGACAACCAACGGAGCGAGTCACAAGTACTTGATGGTTCCTCCGTCTCCAATGACCCGAAAGTACCGAGACAGAAAAGAACTTTTTAAATCACCTCTAACCATAATCCCAAACACAGTGTGAAGCTCCACTAATCACAACTTTTTACATTCAAGCAAGGTTTATTGTTTCTTGCTTTGGACGGGCTGCTAGCCCGCTAACGCTAACCCGCTAACGCTAACCCGCTAACACTAGCCCGCTAACACTAGAAGCCAGAGAGCAGACCAGGAGCTACGAGGAAACCAGGACCATCAAAAAGAAACAAACATCTATTTTTGCACACAAGATTAAAGATGAATCTGTCTGGTCCGCTGTAAGGTTTGGCAAAGCTTCCCTCTAAAATGCTTATTGAGCGTTTTAACATAGCTGTAGCACTGTGACCGTGTCTTGAAGGGACCTCTGGTGGACCACTCCTGACCCTGAAGGTCCGTTTTCCTCCCCTTGAACACTTCCTCCCCAGATGGGTCCTCTGCTAACCTCTTGAACCGGTGCTTCCTCCTACGTGTCTCCAGACGGAGGGGCCCTGCGGCTCTACAGCACCGCCGCGTAGACAACGTGTGTCGGCGTGTTTTGCGCTCGTAGATGCCTCCGTTAAAAACCTCCGTTAAAGAAACCTGAGCAGGAAACAGAGGCGGCGATGGAACACGGAGTTCTAGGCGTGGTGACTGATGCTTTCCTCTCAGAAATGGAAGCTTAATGTTAACTTAATTCTGCTGCCTTTGAGTGACAGTGATGCTCACAGTCGTTACACGGAGGACAGAATAGGCACAGTATGTGCTTCATCTGTTCACAGTGTGACGAGTAACCCTGGAGGAACTCTAATATACGGGTCTAGTAGAAGGATCCGTTTTATTTATGTCCAGGAAGATCACTAAAAAACCTCAGAAAACTTTCCATTCCGGTGAAATATGACTTGGACAGCCGGCAGACGTTATTTCCCCCAAGTTGGAGGAATATGGATGTGATGAAGAGGAAGGATTGGTAATCGTTTTTTAAAGATAGAACAGCACAATAACTCAAAAAGAGAACACTCCATTCAAGTCATTACTTCCCACAAACGACCATTAAGGGGGTCATTTGTGAGGTGAGTTTGGCGACTCAGCGGGAGAATGATCGTAAGACAATTATGTTTTTCTACAGCAGTTGTTACGTCCTGAGGGGATGAATGCGGCGTCTGAATATCTGCCAACTGAACAGCCTGACGGGGCCGATCGTGTAATCGCCAGGTAGATCACTCATCCCCGCCGTGTGTCCCGCCCCTCCCTGAGGTTACCTGTAAACCTAAAAACAACACCACATTGTTTCCTTTCCACGGAAAGAGATAATTGCCGGAATGAAGAGGGAACCAGGCGGCATTCTCTCTAGTGTCCACCAGGGGGCGACTCCTCTGGTTGTATAGAAGTCTAGTCTAAAATGACTCTACTTCTCTCTTGATTTATTCCCTCAGTAAACATTGTAAACATGAGTTTATGGTCTCATGAAAGTTAATTGGGGCATCTTGATCGCCCTACAAACGTCTTCTGTCCGGTTGTAATATGCTCCACCCTCACATGTCAAAAAACAAAGATGGCGGCGGCCCAAAACCAAGATGGCGACGGACAAAAATAAAGATAGTGACGGCTAAAATGCCAAACTTGAGGCGTCAAAACTGTAGAATGCTTCTGATACCAAAACCTACAGATTCTTTATTCATATGCAGAATCCAGTTACAGAGATTAGCCAAACACCGTCACATCTGATATGATATACGGCTGGTCCCATTGAAAGCAAGGGTGACGTTTGACCGCTGAACGACTCCATGTTTCCTTTGGCCGAAGGTGGAGAGACGACGGGACATGAGGGGACAGAAACGACGGGACATGAGGGGACGGAGATGACGAATGACGTAGAATAAAAGAGGCACACTTGAGTCAGGGACGCTGCAATTCATTCAGTGCTTTTTTTTATCCCGTAAACCATCGGGGAACCTCAACTCAAGCACCTGTTTATCGAATGCTTTGGCTTTCACGGCGCCTGCTCTCGCAATTTATGTGCACATCTGAACCGGGGTGAACTCCTAAGGTGAGGTCAAGTGTGCGCTCGTCTACAGGCGTCCCGTTTGGAGGTGAATCCGTGTTGTTGTGCATTGTGTTTGGGATTTCTTTGCATTTTGATGTGAAATTGAGCACAGTGTGAGTTCACTTCTATCTGAGGATAAAATAATCTTCTTCAAGCAGAAATACGTCGGTCGCTCTCTGCAGACCCAAACTATCCCAGAGGACACGAGCATCAACCTTCAATGTTCACTACAAGCACGACTCCTACTAACACGTGATGCTATTCTCTTGTGCAGCGTCTCTGCTGTCGCGCTCAGAGGCAATAGTTCACTCGGAACCTCGGCCCGGTCGTAGCGGCGAAGCAAAAACAACACGACGCTCCATCGATCACGGTGCACGGCTGCTCCAGAGCGACCCGTAAAGTCTGCCGACCGTAACGGTGGCAGTAAATCTAAGCAGCCGGCAGAGTAATCCCCTGCAGCTTTTCCCCGCCACATGTTACCAAGCCGTACGGCAACTTGTTGACGACAATCCCGCTCGCCCAGCAACGGGCATGAACAGACTGTAATCCGCACCTCAGCATTGTGAAGCTGTGCGCTGTACCAGCTGCTTTAATACAAGATGTAAATAGAAAGATGACCGACCTGACCAGGCATTCAATGCCAGCTTTCAGTGCCTAACAAAGATCAATCCCTGGTGTTTCCACTCGGCGTACATCACATGGAGGTTTGACACCCAGCCCTAGTTAGCTCTGTCTGTTCACCAGACGTAGCCCAGTGATCGTCACTACATCGCCCAGCTTCAAGCACCCCCTACTTCGCGAAGATGTCCGAATAATTTGGCGGGACGGGGCGCTAACAACCTCACGCTACGTTCTCATTAACTGCAGCGAAAGCCACAATGAACACAACCTCAAGAGGCTCCTTGTAAAGAAGTGTTTGTAAGCTCTGCAAAACGCAAAGGCTTATGGGTAGACAGGGATAGATGTTTCCCATCTGACTGCAGCCTTTTTGCACACAAAGTTTTAACGCGACACGGAGAAGCCCGAACCGACGCTATCGCTTTCAACCACGTCAGAGAGCCGGATCATCCGCCTCCGCTGAGCCTACAGTGTGAGACAAGAGACATCGTCTCCAGAAGCCCGGTGGTTCCCTGTCCGTCTCAAAGAGAGCCCCGAAAAATCCAGCTCACCAAACACGACGACGACGACACAAAAGAACAAACGTCTCGCGGCGGCGCCGATGAGTCAGCGTTTGAGATTTGGAATCGGTTCAATCTCAGCAAACTGCAAAACAGAACCAGGATCCTGGAGCGGAGCGTCATTGGCGTGATGACTGAATGAAGGGCCGGCTTAGCGAGCCTCCGTCCGTCCAACCGGCCGCCGCTTCGCCTCCGGATGACTCATCAGACGCTTGTCGCGGCTTCCTGGCTCCTCTGATGGGCCCATGATTTATTGAACACACGCTGATGCATCTGGCGTTAAAAACAGCCTAAATGCTTCAGTGGAGGAAAAGGTGTGCTCCCCCCCCCCCCAAACACCAGGAGTTGTGTTTTTCTGAGGACGAGGTCGTGGATTGGAGTAGGAGATGTTTTGGTAAATGTTGGATTAGAAAACACATCTGACAGCTGCGGTGCATGAAATCTAAAACCACAATAAGAAGTTAAAGTCGGTGGACCTGAAACAACAACAGAGCTCGGCCCATTTTAATTCACAACCACAGAGGATTTCATCACTGTGGACTGATCTGATAGCGAGCAGCTTAATGCTGCATAATCTACCCCGGCGTAGAAGAACCCCTGAGGATGTAGAGCAAGAACCGAAAACACACACAGGCCTGGGAGATGGAACTATATCCACAAAGATCACACGAGTCACGCATAATCCTGAGCCACGGGCCACCCCCCCCCAAACCCACTATCGATGAATTAATGTGTGCTTTGCTGAAACCTATGAACCGTACGGTAAGATGAAGACGGATGTTTTTGACCCTCCGTCTCGTCCTCTTCCGTGAGCGGAGTGTTGTCGAGGTCAGAGCAGAGCGGCCTGATGAACTGTTCCTGGGTCCGTTTAACGGATCGTTAGGAATCGGTCACGCGGCCCCGTCCGTGTGGCGCTCAGCGAAAGGAACCGGGACGCAAACAATCAAATAAATGACAGAAAGGACAACAAACAACAGCCTCTCGTCCCTGGAATCGTCCCCTCGGCCCTGGTCTGTGGCTAGCCGTGGGAGTCCTCCATCAAACGGGAGCTGCTGCCATGACATCAGACTACAGGAGAGAGAGCGGGGGGGTGGGGGTGGGTGGGTGGGGGGGGGGACGCCAGTGCAGCTGCTGCAGTTGTCTCTGCCAGACACCTGCCTGGACTGGCGGGCGTAAACAGAGCATGTGCAGCCTGCAGCACTCCCCCACTTCCACCTCACACACACACACACACACACACACACACACACACAGACAGACAGACAGACAGACAGACAGACAGACAGACACACACACAAGCCAAAAGATGTGGGTAGATGACAAGTAAAAAACGGCAGAGATGCGAGGAAGTGAAAGCGGCAGCCCTACCGGCAGAGAGACACGGAGAGCAGCCCGGGACAGAGTCGACGCCGGAGGGACGAAAGCGAGCGACCATCCTCTACACCTCCGGCTCCAGAGAGACAGAGAGACAGAGAGAGAGAGAGAGAGAGAGAGAGAGATGGCTCAGGCCTTCGCCACCCTCTCTCCATCTGCCTCCTGTGCTCTTCGAGGCTCACTCTCCCACCCCCTCTGTCACTCCCTCGGCCCCTCCCCTCTTCCCTCTCTCTTCCCGCTCTCTCTCTCTCTCTCTCTCTCTCCCTGCCCTCCCCTCTCCTCCCCTCCCGGCAGAGTTGTGTGTCCAGCCTGATGCGAGTCCTTGCCTCTGCTGGCAGTGCTGCAAGGTCAGCGTTACGGTCTCTGAAAACACTGAGCAGCTTTTATTTTTATTTTTTTAATTGCTCAGGCCGTTCCCTTCCCGGGTGAAGGTCTGGTAATTAACGAGAGGAGCCGCTTTCCAGTTTGATTGCGGGGGAAAATGTGCAGACTTGTTCGGCGGTGAAGTGGAAAATAAAAAAGATGAGGGTTGACTGTGACAAACAAGCACCAGTCAGAGAAGAATCAATGAGAGAAGCTCTACTTTTGGTTTGGTCTTAAACGTCTTTTAGGGGAACTTTGCAGTTAGTTTCATCCGAAGTCACCATCGGGGTTTTAAACATGTTGAGCGAGACCATCCACCCGACCCTCAGCCTGGATGAGATGTTCTCAATGAGGGCTCAGTCACACGAGTAGATCAAGAACTTTTGGACCTAAATCAGTTGAATCACAGTTATCAGTAGATTTGCTTCATGCTTTTTGCTTACAGTTCAAACTGAATTAACTCTGATTCAGTTTGAGCTGCTGACCGTCCTTACAGGCCTCCACAGTGGAGGACGTTATCATGCTAGCTGTAGGGCTAACAGATGGGCCGGAAATCATTATTAATATCTATATCTATATCTATTTCTGCTCTTTCCTCCAAAGTTGAAGTTGAAACTGTTGAATATCTTAGAGACCATTTATTCTATTGACTCTCGTATCATAAAAACGTTTTAACTCCCACCTGACCCTTGCAGTTCTGAGAGGCTGGGTATCATTTACCAACCAAAGTTGACCAACATTTCCAGGACTTGGTTTATGACCAAATACCTGTTAAACTAATGACACTTCCGTCAGCTGCAGACGCACTTAGCATAGCATTAGCGTTAGCATGCTAAGACACCAAACTAAGCAAACTAAGTCATCTCACGCGGCGTTCACCAAAAAGAGGGAAGTGGTCAGAGAGACCAGAGTCCTTCACTGAGAACAGACGGACTCTTAAATGTTCACTCTTCACATGAGCAGTTTAACACCAGTGTGTCTATTTCCTGAATACAGCCCTTATTTCACTTGAAATGAGAGAAGAACTCTTCTTTATTATCAGAGTATGTATTCTTTATGATTAATCCAGCATCTGATAATAAACACGGTTGAGACCAGACCTCTGCACGAGGAAGTTCTCTCTAAGAGGACCTTGCTGAATTGTAATTGAACACCTCTGGTCTATGGTATGAACCGGGGCAGCATAAGGAGAATGAAGTGAATCGGTTGGCAGCACACCAGCACTGAGGTGGTGCTGAGTATCTACCGGGTGGTGCTGAGTATCTACCGGGTGGTGCTGAGTATCTACCGGCTGAGACCTGCTGCTACAACAACCTCGGCGTGAAGGTCTGAGCTTCTCGTCTGCTAAAACAATTGTCATCTTGTGATCTCAAACATTGCTGAAACTGTCAGATCCAGCTTAAAAGAAGCAGAGTATGAAGCACGCTCCTCTGAATCTTGGTAAAACCAACACACACACACACACACACACACACACACACACACACACACACACACACACACACACACACACACACACAGCAGCATTCTCAGTGGAGGAAAGTAGGCCCTCAGAGGATAAGACTTACTGTTGCGGCTGTAAACTGCAGCTGGCACGGAGCGGCATTAATATCCCGATCAAGCCTCTCTATCCACCTGGGAGGACGCTTGCCAGGGGTCCTGCCCCCTTCTGACCCTGGCGCTCACGGGCCCGTAGCCTCGACGACCGATGCGGCAGCGTGACCGTCGGCGGTGCCAAGAGGGACGAACGGAGAGCGAAGGGAGAGACAGCGGAGAGAGAGCGGTCTCTGCGCTCGTACCACGAGGCCTATTAGGATTACCGCTAATGGGATTTAACCACTAATGGCTGCTCCTGACAGGTGGCGTCCCCGTTTAGCTGAATGGCGCTAAAAACATCACAGAGGTTTAAAAAGCTTTCCTCGCCGGGCCCCGTGCTGCAGCACACAGCCATCTTAGCGAGTGTTGAGTATTTTTACCTCTTTATCTCCACGGTGAGCACAAACACGTTCTGAAGCAAGTGATACCTTGAATTAAAGGCAGATTACTTCAGATGATTTATTATAGCTTTGTGCTAATCCCCACCACAGGTCCACTGGCCCTCCAGCAATGAAGTCTTGGATCGTGGGTCCCAATATGACACCGACATGAGCTGGTTCATCATCTAGACCAGGGGTGTTCAATTCAAACTCCACAAGGTCCAGATTGAGAAAATCTCCTCGTGCAACATTACAATAATATCTAATATATATATACTGAGCTGCGGCTCTAAACTAAGATGCTGGGGCGACCTTTGACACTAAACAAGAATGAGTGATTGGAGCAAACAGGTCAACTCTCTGGAGCCACAGAGGACTGATGTTTACTGCAGGCCTCCCTGGATTGACCGGGGTTAAGGCTTCTCAACGGTGGAGGACAGTAGACACATGTCCTCCACCACTTCCTGCATCACCGTGTCTCCTGACCTGCATACCTCCCTCAATAGACATCAGAGGCGGGGCGGAACAACCAGGGAGGGAGGGAGGGCAATAGTAGCTGGAGGCGCGTCACAACGTAATGATGCTAATGTGGATGAAGCGGCCTCACATAAGCCTCTGGAAGCAGGACAGCTTGTGACATCGCAGGGATCAGCAGCACGGCTTCACACCTCGCCACAGGAAGCGGCGTGCAAGTGATGCTGACACCAGAGCAGACGTGAACTGAACCAGAGCAGAGGGAAGCTCCGGCCCCTTTGTTGATTGACTCTTTTACAGCAGATATATATATATATATATATATATATATATATATATACTGTATATGGTAAAAGCCATACAGAATATCAAAACGTGTAAAGAACTGTAAAATAACTCTTGTACTCTTGACATAAAGAAATAACGAGCTGCAGTGATCGTCGCTGTCCGGTCTTTTGTTGTGGCTGTGAAGACGTCTGACCAGTAGAGGGCGCCGTTATTCCAGTCTTTTGGCCCTCTTTGGCGAGCGTGACGAGCTCTCTTGATATTCAGCCCCGGCAACATGATCAGAATTAGGTGAAGCAACCAGCAGATATTTGGCACATCTGACTCTCACAGCCCTCCACAGAAGAACACCTGACACCTCTCACTTCACACGTGTCCTTCCCCTCGGGCTCCGGACACGTTGGCTGATGTAATCCTCAGGCCGGCGCCAGAAATTATAATTGGGGTGAAGAGGATTTGCATTCAAATCAGGTGGAAACAGTTTCCCCCCCTTCTTCTTCTTCTTCTTCTTCTTCTCCTCTCTTTTGACCAAAGCATTGTCTCCTGTAATTCCGAAGTCTTCCCTTTCTTCTCTGACCAATTAGAACCCGGAGCGAGGGTGGGGGGGATGGGCCATCTCCATCAGCCCCCCTAACCACTCAGGGGAGCTCATTAGAGCCGCCCGCAGCCCAGAGGCCCGGTGTTGTGCTGGCACTACTTCTGACGCCGCGGCGGCACCGCTGCCTTTCGACACCACAGAGAGAGAGAGAGAGAGAGAGAGAGAGAGAGAGAGAGAGAGAGAGAGAGAGAGCTCCTTCTCCTGACAGCCTGTCACAACACAGAGGTGTAGAGGCGTCTCACGGAGCGGCTTTCTTTGGTGCGGCCTACCGGATCCGCTAATTGAAACAAGGGTTCTCGTTCAACGCATAAAGCGGCTCGAGGCCGATTGTGGCTGCACCCAAATCTCAGAGGACGGCTTGTTTTTTGGCATCAGCAGACGCTCCACAAGCAGCGGGTTGATGCGATCCCTCCGGCGCCGCCGCCTCAGAAGAAGAACCTCTGCGCCTCAGACAGCAAAGCGAGAATCCGAGGTGGATCCTGGGCAGCGAAAATCCCGCCGTCCCCGAAAGCCTGTGAAGCGTCCGCGGGGAGAAGACGAGGGCCCCGTCTCAGCCGGGACCGGGGCTGGTTTTTTGTCACAACATCCAAGCGTCTGCTGTCTCTTCTGTTTGGACCCAGAGCTCAGACCCACGTGGCGGCCCTCGGCCCCTTCGGGAAGAGGTGTGCGCTTGTTTTTCGGGGCTGGCTGGCACGGCGAGTCACTGACGCGTGGTGCGCAAAAGAGACGTGGCGCCGCGGTGCCTACTCCGGGAGATGACTGCAGGAGACGCCGGATGGGGTCCAGTGAGTCTCGGCGGTGGCAGCAGATGTTTGTGTGCAGCGGCGGAGGGACTTAATGAGTGTTTACTGTCTTGTGCGGAGAGACGACGGTCGCCTCCTGCTGTCGGGCCGCCGAGGGCCACCGCACGGGGCCCAAAAGACGAGTCCGGTTTAATGCAAACCCGGACCCTTTACCGCAGAGTCTCGCCATCTTTCCTGTCGGTAATAACGACAAGAAGCTGGGAACGTGGCGAGATTGGTAGAAAGATGTCAGACGAAGTGAGAAACACAAGCTGACAGATAATCAAACACCCTCAGGGTTTAACTCCACGTGTTTGGAAGAGGAAGCAAAGGCCACAGAGAAGTTACTACCCCAACCGTCTCCTGTTAACCTCGGACTTCCTGGCTCGACTTTGGTTTTTTAAAGGAGCAGTGTGTAGAATTGAGTGCCATCTGGTGGTGAAGTTGCAGATTGCAGCCAATTGAAAACCCCTCCCCCTCTGCATTTTGCCCCCCCCCCCCCAGAAATCCAACACACCGGCCCTTTAAATCATGAAACGTACAGAGTTCATGCAGGATTCAGTAAACAGTAGTCATCACAAACACAGACGCTCAGCTCT
Source organism: Cebidichthys violaceus (assembly GCF_023349555.1). NCBI lineage: Eukaryota > Metazoa > Chordata > Actinopteri > Perciformes > Stichaeidae > Cebidichthys > Cebidichthys violaceus. The sequence goes on along the minus strand of NW_027176340.1, from coordinate 942,441 downwards.
TAGGCTAGCATGTAAATGAAACACACCAGCGCTGCCAGAGTTCAGCTTCCTTTAGCACTCGCCACACAGAACCAACCGTAACCGCCTGCAGCAGATGGTGCTGACGACACATTCCCACACAGCACATGTCAGACCTTAACAGTCTACGGACTCTGAAGACGTCCGACGTGACTTCATTTAGGCCTCGACTACTCTACTCTAAGAGAACGTCAGAGCACGTCTCGTCACGCGAAAACACGATACGAGACGCTTTTGACCACTTTTGCAAAAACAAAATCGTACAAAAATGTGCCGTCTTGGGTGAAAAGCATCATGAAAGGCCTCGCTGACATCTCTGATAACATTCTTGTCAAAACAGTGGAGGAAGTGCAGAGCTAAGAACAGTCAGAGAACTGTTGTGATGGAGAGAGTCTCTCTTCAAAGGAGCCTCTATCGACGCACCGTGGATCTCATTTCTACCGAGCAACTCGTCGCTGAGACTCGATAGACGGGATCAGATGAAAGCCGCCGGCTTAACGGGGAAACACAACAACGAGATCGTTAACGGCTCTTTGAGGAAATGTTGTTTTCAAGCAAAAAAAACAGAGAGAGAGAGAGAGAGAGAGAGAGAGAGGGACATAGAGAGAGAGACAGAGAGAGAGAGAGAGAGAGAGACAGAGAGAGAGACAGAGACAGAGAGAGACAGAGAGAGAGAGAGACAGAGAGAGAGAGAGAGACAGAGAGAGACAGAGAGAGAGAGAGAGGGACATAGAGAGAGAGACAGAGAGAGAGAGAGGGAGAGACAGAGAGAGAGAGAGAGACAGAGAGAGAGAGAGAAAGAGACAGAGAGAGACAGAGAGAGAGAGAGAGAAAGAGACAGAGAGAGAGACAGAGAGAGAGAGAGAGACAGAGAGACAGAGAGAGACACAGAGAGAATATTGAGATAAAGCAACAAAAATAAAAGACACTGGTGGGTTATCATTATCATTATGCTTTGCTAATGGGCCTCGTCTCACTAGTCATCAATCGCTCCACCTGCACACTCCATCAAACAGATGTAGTGAAATGGAGACAAGAGAGAGAGACTCACCCAGGAAAACACCCCGGATAAAAACGTGCAAATACAAACACGGCGGCCCTCCGGCGCCATCGTCCACGCCCGGGTCACTCGGCTCTCCGGTGAAATATCTGCACTCCGGCCCGTTACCGTATCCAAACCGCCATTAAGAGCTAATCACATGTTAAAAGGCTTTTTCATCGAGGCCAGAGGAAGACGGATTGCCGCGTGGGGACCACTGTCCAGTAATTATCAGCGCCGCACCACCTGACCCCCTCACAACGGCCCCGCCATCCCATCCTACGGCTCATAAAACACGCCTCCACACACAGCTGTGTGCGTCACGTCTACCGGCCCGGTTCACCGTCGGGAGCCCTTCTTCATCAGAACCCATGGATCCTCTCACAGGGACGGAGTCAGGCCCCAGTTCACCCTTTGTTTTCAGTAGATCGTGGAGGATTAGAGGCGGGGCACAAAATAACCGTTGGCACACCCTGGCCTAACCGGGGCTAACCGGCTAGCATGCTAATTGTAGAAGCTATCTCTAGAACACAATACAGAGACTCATAGACTTCACAACGTTGAGACCATCTCTCACACTTTAAAGACTTTAAACATACATTATGTCTTTACAACAACTTATTCACTGAACATGACAGCTGAGCCTCTGAGGCCGTTTGTTCCCCCGCTGGAGAGATTAATGCACAGTGAGTGTGTGTGTGTGTGTGTGTGTGTGTGTGTGTGTGTGTGTGTGTGTGTGTGAGCACGGCCCATTAAACATGTGATGAGTGGTGGTATTGTGTGTACTGCCGCGATAACGCCAGGGAGCAAATACATGATAACTAACACACACACACACACACACACACACACACACACACACACACACACACACACACACACACACACACACACACACACAAATGCCTCCCCTGCCAACACCCCTCCTCCCCTCCTCCCCTCCTCCCTCCCTCCTCTCAACCTCCTCCGCATTAATTATGACACTGGTAATAAAGGAAAGTGTTTAACGGGGAGGAATTGCAAATAGGCGGGAATTGATTGGGCCCTTCTCTCACACTAATTGATTGTGGACTTTATTATTTGACAGCCACGAATAATAAAAGTGGAGGAAGAGAGGGAGAGGGAGAGAAAGAGGAGGAGACGAGGGAGAGGGAGAGGAGGAGACGAGGGAGAGGAAGAGGGAGAGATGAGGGAGAGGGAGAGGAAGAAGAGGAGACGAGGGAGAGGGAGAGGTAGAGGAGAAGATGAGGGAGAGGGAGAGAAGGAGACAGGGAGAGGGGGAGGAGGAGATTAGGGAGAGGAGGAGGAGGATGAAGTTCAGAGGTTAAAGGCTGGTCTGTAAATTACTTGCAGGCAATTTGGTGCAGTCAACAAATGATGTAACGTCGGTTATGATATTTGAATATGAATATTTAATTAGAATTAATTGTCTACATTAGCTAAACCAAACCTGAAGCCGTTAGCATTCTAAACACACATCCCCACACATCACCGACAACATGCCTCGCCTCCAGCGGTAATATTCATCCACTGGCCAAAAACAGTGAGAACCCCCCCCCCCCTCCCCCCCTCCCCTCTGTCAGTGATGGATACTTTCCCAGAATGCCTGGCCAAAGGGCGTGGGCGAGTAGCAGGAGGTGTTCCAGGAACCATTAGCCCCCCGCTGATTAGCCGCAGGGCGTCACATTATGAACCAGCGCTGTGTGATATCGACTGAGCTGACGGGTTAAATATCTGACGAACAGTTAGTCGGTGTTTTACATTTCACTTTTATGTGAACGACATCACAGTGAGGAAAAACATCAACTCAGTTCATCAGGTTCTGTTCGGTCAACTGAACTTTGATCTGTTTCATCAGGTTCTTGGGGACGATCGGTACACAAATGATTTAAAAGAATTATATTATGCAGACTACAAGAACCGAAATCAAGACCATCTTGGGCTTCCTCTCCAGAATCCTCTTCGCTCCACTTGGTTCTGGGGCAAAGGTTTCACTCAAACAACGGTGATTTTAGGAAGCGCTCACGCTGCCAGATGTTGGACTCTGTGTTCTGATGAGGAACAGCTCGGTCACACTGCACTTCCCTGGAAACCCACAGTTAGTGGGTCAGTTACGCACACAGCCACAATCTGGCGAGCGCTCCCTCCAGCTGTTTGAACTCAGCGAGCCGTTCTGAAATGTACAAAAGGTGGAGGCGGAGCTCTCCTCCCGAGGAGAACGTAATGGACTTTCCGACGCCACACTGGGAGGAGCACTTTGGACGGGAAAGGTCACGGCGGATGCGGCCGGCAGCTTTACGTGGTTAAGTGGTTTGCCGGGGATACCGGGGGAGCGCGGCTGTGCCTCTGCCGTCAGCAGGCGGCGCGTTGCTGTTATCAGAGTTGGGTGAAGTCGGGCCTCACAGGGCAGCCAGGGCCCGGCCCGGTGTCAGAGCCCAGCGGGCTGACACGGAGTGAACCGCGCCCAGGGGCCGCTGTGGACATCAATGTTGGATGAGCTCGGCCTCATTGAAATGCATAAAAGATAAATGAGGACCCCAGGAGGTGGTGGCGGCTGTGTCCCCCCCCCCCCCCCCCCCCGGTCATCATTGACCCAGCCCCGGGTCACCACTGGCGCTGGGACCGGCCAATTATAGCACCTGACAGCGATTAACAGAGACGGCGAGTGCAGCGGTCCCCCCGCGCCGCGATGACATCCCAGTTATTACGGCGACATTTATTCATTGTTATGGCAATTTGAATCCATTACAATTCCATCCAAGCACGTATCCAGAGCAATAAACGGAGACGGCGCTTCTGTCGGAACATCACGGCTTAATCTCCCGGTACTGAAGGAGGTGGACTCGAGGGCTGCATGTGTGGCAGAACGTCCGAGTGACATCCGGAGACGTTCCGGTCCGAGCGCCAGGAAAACATTTTGTGGTTTTTGGAATGTTGCTGTAGTTTTCTATGAAGGCTTGTTGTTTAGTGTCATTGTTATTTTCACAGTGTTAACATGTAGAATTCATACGGAGCTGTTATGAAACATGGTTTTTGCAGAAAATGCCAAAAGGAATGTTGCGGCGAGAGGATTGGACTTTCTGCTCACTGGAGCGCAAATGAACCCGAAGCTACTGAGAGTCCGGGAAAAGAGACCTCGACTCAGATTACAGGTGGAAAGGAGACACTGCAGCGCTGAAATATTTACAACGACTACAACACTGACACACCAACAACAATAGAGAGCGTCCCTCTGATGGAAGTCATCAACAGTCTGAGAATTCCACAGAAAGGTGTCCAGATAGATAGAAGCCTTTACTGTGACACCCCGTGACCTGCAACAAGACCGGATCTCACCGGCCGAACCAGGATGAGCAGAACTCCCCACGTACCGAAGACCAGAAGTGTGAAATTACTGAAGAATGGCAGCTGAAATAAATTGCCCAGGTTCACCGACACAGGTCACAGAAGCGTGAGAGGAAACGGAAGTCATTCCAGTGATTCACCAGCGAACGTCTAACAATATGTGAGCGGCTGAGCAGCGGTGAATCGGACCCACACTCACCACACGTCTCCTCCTGAGGCGACGCCGCCGCTCTCTTCACCAGCTGCCGTGTGGAGAGGAGGTCCCTGACCCGACCGCTCTCCCTCCAGGTTCACGAGAGGAGCTCTGCAAACTTCACCCCAAACTAGCAGCTTTGACTCTGAGCCTCTGACTTCAATCATTAATACCCCGTGCTCCTCTGGCTTTACACTAGAAATGGAACAGATCAGGTTCCCTGGCCTCTACTGTGTCACTGGCAAACCTTTATTTAAAAAGGCCTGCAAGCACACACACACGCACGCACGCACGCACGCACGCACACACACACACACACACACACACACACACACACACACACACACACACACACACACACACACACACACACACACACACACACACACACACACCCTTTAAAATAAATACAGTGGTACAATAGAGCGAGGGCCAGACCCTGTAGTAAAGCCGAGCTTTATTACAAAAACAGTCCAGTAAAGCAGGTTAAAAAAATTACACACACACACACACACACACACACACACACACACACACAGATGGGGCTGGTATGTAGTGAAGCATTAGCTGGGAGAAATAACAGAGTAGTGGGGTCAGAGGAGAGAGAGACCTCCACGAGAGAGAAGAGGAGAGTTATTGCGGTATGACTCCCGCCTTCAGGAATGTACTGCTGGCAGACAACGCCGTCTTCTCTCTCTCTCTCTCTCTCTCTCTCTCTCTCTCTCTCTCTCTCTCCTGCTCAGAGAGGAGTCCTGTCAGAGGGTCAGTCTGTGCACCACAGTGAAAGGTGTGTAAAGCTGTGAAGCTGTATCAACACACTGTAGACTCTCTACACACCCAGGACCAAACAGAGGACAAAGTTATGGAACAACTTTGTGAACATGGTCATTTAGCAGCCAGAGACACAGAGATGTATATTTTAGTGAATATTGACGCAATTAATGGATTCCAGCTCTAACTGCTCGGGCCGTGTGTGTGTGTGTGTGTGTGTGTGTGTGTGTGTGTGTGTGTGCATGGTCACACGGAGTGTACGGACAGGGATCATTTAAAAATACCACACACTGGATTCCAGACCTCCAGCTCCCGTCTGCATGTGTGAGTGACTATGTGGTCATTTTTAGCAAAGCAGGCAGAAGCACCCCCCCCCCCCCCCCCCCGATCCAAGAGGAAAAAGCATTTAACTGTTGTGGCATTTCGTGGGAAATCAGCAGAGACGGAAAACACTGTCGGAAGGCCAAGTTACAGAAGACGTCGTACCAGATGTGGGATCAGAGAGTCAATGAGAAGACGAGGGGGAGGAGCATCTCCTCCTGCACTGGAGCACGAGCTCCGACCCACGGGGACTGGAATTACAGACCAGAGGACTTCATGAATGCTGATTGGCTCCTGCTGACTCAGGCTGCTGTAGCCACTAATTTTAGCCCGTCTGCGGTGACATGACTGTGTGGAACCATTAATGCTTCAACCCATCCGCTACTACTGCGTCTCTCACGGTACACCGTTCCCCAAGTCACCACACGGAAGTGTGCATCGCCTTCCTGTCCTCCGCTGCAGCATGAAGGTCCATCTGAACTAGACGCCGAAACAAGCGGTCCAGCAATCGAAGAGTCAATCGATTAGCAGAACATCGATTAAGATACGCGACAATTTGAATCACCGATTAATCGTTTCAGCCAGAATTCGGAAACAACGGAAGGTCGTGAGATGATTTATGGAAAACGAAAGCATTTGGCTGCACAACATGTATGCAACCAATGATGAGGGCTGAACCCAGCTTCCTTAACGTGAACATGTCCCACATTCTATACTATTGTAGGTCAAATACATTTGGGTTTTTGGGCCGACTGAAGACTCTGACGTCACTCTTCACTGACATTCTGAACACAATGTCAGCTGCAATCCAAACCGACCGTACCTTTTAGCTGCTGGTCCTGGTCGTGATGTTGACCCGTGAGACGGGGATCTACACACCACAGCTGCCAAACGTCTCACGACTTCTCACTAAGTCAACAACGTGCATTCCTCCACCGTCACTTCAACACAACCACTGACAGCGAACCATGACGCCTGTGTTTTAAACTTCGCGAGCATCCGGTCCTCCGGGTCTAAAGGGCGTCACAATATATCAAAAACAGACTCAGAACCCCCCCCCACCCCACTAATGGAGCTCTGGAACAGGACCCCCCCCCCCCTACCTTATCGTCCGAACTGAAATGCAGTACTTCCACATTAGATCCCACATGTCCCACGCATCGTCAGGCTGGAGAAACTTGAGATTTGGGATCGGCGGAGAGCAACTCCAGGCTGAAGACAGTCTGCATGAGGGAGAGGAGCAGCAGCTCTACCATCACCCCCCTAACCCCCCCCCCCACCCCTCCACGCCACTCCTCCCTCTCTCTTCACATGATCACAAAACACGGACCAGCCTTTTCCTTGCTGACTAATTCTCCCTCCTGGAGGTTGGGTTACTTAACTTACTGCTGCTTTTATCACTTCCCCTTTTTTTCCTCGGCATTCATAAAAGTAGACTCACAGCAGGGCAGAGTCCCGGACCCGCATTACCAAGTAAGGCCAGCTGCTGAGCGGAGACACACTTCCTCGCCTTTTCAGCGTATAACACCGGGTGCATGTTTGCATTCCACCAGCAGCCTCTCCGCCGCCAACTCTTCCCCGAAATCATCTCCGTGACCTCCGTTCAGGAGGTGCAGAGGGTCTCACCTCTTCTTCACAGCCTCTCTACAGATGGTTTCAGGCCTCGGGGGTGTGGAACACACTGCTTAATTAACCGTTAACATTAACCGTTTCAACAGAGTCGGGGGGTAATATAACACGGAAGAGAGGACTGAAGTCACGTATCGCTAAATCAGCCGAGATAAATGCAGCATAAAAGACGTGAGACGTGTGACGTGAGACGTGTGACGTGAGACGTGTGACGTGAGACGTGTGACGTGAGACGTGTGTGGTAAAGATGTTCTGGCAGTGTGGCAGGCCGTGGTAATAGAGGAGCAGAGGAGCTCCGTGATGCTGTGGACGGTAGTCTCCATCAGCCAGCCAAGTACAGAAACATCACCAGAGAAATAAGCAGAAAACAAATGTGTGTGTTTTATACAGAAGGAATCCTTCCGTTGTATTATTAGTATTGTTGATTATTACCACCGGTGCCACGATGTGCACATAAGGTTTTTAATGCTGTAACTGGTTTAAGGTGGAACTCAATCATCTAGTTCTATTTTGCTGGACCACCGACGCTCCACGTTAAGTCCTGAGCGATTGGTCCAGCAGCAGTAGTAGTGACACACGTCAGCTGCGTGTGAAGGACACGCTGACTCACAGTAATGCAGATCCTCACACCGATCGCGTCACAAGTTTGCCTTTGTTACTTTAGACATTCAAGAATAGCCAAGTATTTTCACTCCCCGTTGGCCTCCGTGGCCTTCCTCTGAGCACCTGCTCCACATTCCTCTCCGTTCGTCTGCCGGCCTGTCTCCCCCCCCCCCCCCCCCCCCCCTCTCCCATGGACAGGGTCAGCTATTGGCGGCCATGAAGACAACAGTCAGTATCAGTGACGTGGTGGAAATGTGAGATTACCGAACTCTCTGCTGCTTTACGTTTGTCCATTGTCTGAATATCCCAAATACAGTGAAGGACCAAGATGAAAGCAGCAGACATCTTTAATATGAACTGAACCACAGGGAGCACCAGTGTCACTCTGCGCCTCGACTCGAGCTACGAAGCTCCGACCGCAAGCTCAGAGTTTCACCGCCACACTACGCATTTTCGCAGCAGATCGATTTGACGGCGGCTTCCGACTTTGATGTTTCCATTTCACGGCGGGGAGAGAAAAGGACCACAGAGAGCGGCGCTGGCGGCTGCGGTCCAAACGGACCGCTACGAGGCGTATCTGCCTCTGGGTGTAGCGGAGGATTGTCTGGCAGGCCGAGAGAACCCTGCAGCACTCGATGTGAACGAGCTGCTGGCAGGATTTGACAGAGCGCAGCGTCAGCGCTCTGAGGACCGGCTCATTCACAGGCGCTCCGTTTGGCCCGTAAATTAATGCAATTAGCACTCCATCCAAGCCACTACTGGAGCACACGTTCCAACTTGTCCCTTAGATGATTATACTCCCTTAATTAGGGTTCCACAAGGGTTCTCCCGGAAGGGCTGAAGTTGTACCCAGAAACATTGCTTTTGAAGAACCTTTTTTTTGAAGAGTGGGTTGTTCAAGGGTTCTTTGTAAGACTAGGGGTGAGAACTTTCTTCATCCAAAGAACCCGTTTTAGGAGAAATAGTTCTTCAAGGATTGTGGAGTGAATGGATATAAAGAGATCCTCCAAGCCCACACCCCCAAAGACTAGGATCGGGAACCATTCAGGCCCTGGGTGGGTTTGAGATGACTATAAATGCATTCCCAGATGAACCTGCTGGGCGGTTCCTAGATGAAATATTTGAATACAAAAGGATTCTCAGTAGATTCACTGGGCGGGTCCTAGATGAAACCCTTGGAATACAAACAGGTACTGTATAGAACCCCTTGGTTGGGTTCTGGATCACACCCTTGGAATATAAATGAGTCCTAGATGAAAGCCTTGGAATAGAAGCGGTTTCTGTATAGAACCCTTGGGTGGGTTCTAGATGAAACCCTTGGAATATAAAAGGGTTCTCGGTAGAACACCCTGGTTGGGTGGAAGCATCACATCACAGTATTTTTACCGATGGTTTGAGGTATAACTTGTTATACAGGTTTCTAGCTACACCACACTAAAAGGGTTCCAGGTGGAACCTTTATAAAAGGTTCTACCAGGAATCAAGAGCATTCTCCTATGAGGACAAGCCGAAGAACCCTCTATGGTTCTTGTTAGCACCTTTATTCCGGAGAGTGCACAGTGGGCTCTAGAGCATGGAACAACAAATCATTCCCATTATTGTGTGAGCTGGTGTGAGTCCTGGAAGCCTCTGGAGGTTCATCTGAGATTCATCTGCATTTGTAAAGACTCAGGACTCCTCCGGGATCAGTCTGAGAAAGACCAGGGACCTGCTTGTTAAGAAGCCCTTTGATGTCCTGAATTTGGTCCTCGGCGGAGACCGCTCACTCCACTCCACAATGAGAGTGGAATATTAAAAGGCCACGGCTCTCTCTGTTAACGTCGAGATAAAAACTCTGTAATCTGATGAATCCTTGAGGGGAAAAAAAGGGCAAAGCCCCGATCTTCTGCGGGGAATTGGAATGCATAATAGGAGCCACTTTTATGTGCAATTATTCTGTCAAGAGTTAGTGGCGGAACACGGAGGGGCTCAGGTCACGTCTGCCCGGGGAAGAGGAAATGTGAGGCAGAATGGAGTCAGTGGGTGTGAATGATGAAGGGGTGGGGGGGGGTGGGGGGGGGGGAAGAAGAGGTTCCCTTCAGCGCTGATGAACTACCGTGTTTGGACAGTTTGATGTGGGCCAGTGACCCACAACAGCAGAGGGGAGTCGAGCTCCCTACAGCCCCACCGCAGCTCTGCGTACGGCGCCGTCACCGCAGCAACACAACAGCCGCTATTGTCAACCCCGGCTATTAACACATCCAGGTACATCCATTAGCGGACACACAGCGGGGGTCGACACGTTACCAAAGGGGTCATTGATCTGGAGTCGAGAGGAGGAGAAAGGACGTCACAACGACGCCGTCCCAGGGTCGATTCACACGGACTACTGATCAAACAACACTAAGACACTGATTTGGCTTCACTTGCTTTGTGAGACGTCATAAGTGACAGAACATTAAAATTAAAATATTCAACAGCAACATTACTCATTACAGTGGATTATCCACAGGCTTCAACAGAGTTCTTAAGAACTATCTACCAGTACTTCCAGTGAGCAGAATTCCATTCACATGCATCTAAAACCTGGAAAAATACAATCTGAATGCATGACTAGATACTATGGATGCATCTGTTTATGTCACACAGATATCTGCAGTTAAAAATCCTCTCGACTGCTTCATTTGATACATGTTCTCCACTGCCATCCGTGGTCTTCAAGTTAAGATGCTTACAAGTATACCAAATAATATTTGAAGCAATCAATGGTGGAAATGAATAGTGGAAACAAAGCTGGTGTTTGAATGGTCCAAACAACTGGAGGACTCCCAGATGAAAAGACAGGAAACAGGACTAAGAGTCTACAGACAAGCTGGTGTCTCTGTGATGCTGGACGGATGAAGACGCCGTGGAATATGAACCAATAAAGGTCCCATGCGTGTCCTTTTTTGTGAATCGGACCTTGAGACGGAGCAGGAGGCGGCGGTTGCGAATGACGCACAATTCATGGAGTCATGGATCCAATGTTACAGAAACATTACGCTGCACATCATTTGTTCAGTGCACATCATCTCTTCCTATTTCAACAACGTACGACATCCCTAAGAACAACCTGAGAGAACAGTGACAAGTCACACAAAGTAATCATGGAACCCCAACACCAGAATGAACACTTTCCAGTCCACTCCAAAGCAGCACAAAGGTTTGGCTCATCCTCAAAGTGGATGAAATGGGTCTCCACCATCCAATCAGCGCCGGGTATTTAAATGGGAAACACATGAGCATTAAGCCGTGTCGAAGGGGGGGGGGGGGGGGGGGGGGGGTTGTGTCCCCCCCCCAGAGACAAGACTGTGTGGGGGTGGGTGGACTCATGAATAAATATCTCCACATTTGCATATTCACCTTTTTGATTGCCGCTCTCTGAACCAGACAGGAGAGTCAGCTCATCTCAGGTGACCCACGAGGGTCTTTACCATCACAGAGAGGATGAGACCCAACAGAGGCCAGAAGAAAGCCGCTAAAGAAAGCCTTCAAGCTGAGTGTGTCGCTTACTGGCTTGATGTCCATTCACTGCACAAACCCATTTCAACGTCTTTACTCAAAAGTCATGTAAAAAAACAACGGTCAGTTGATCGTTTTCCAGCTGTTTAGAAGCGGCCTTCATTTAAGCCTTCACGTTCGTAGGTCGTGTGTTTTGTGTTGGAATTATAGAGACGACTGAGCACGCGTCAGGACAACACACACACACACACACACACACACACACACACACACACACACACACACACACACACACACACACACACACACACACACACAATAGGCCGAGTACCGAGCTTGTCGGGGGGGCAAACCGCAACAATAGCGCTTCCATTCAGACCAGTTGACCTCGCAGACACACGTGGGCCTCCTGCCTCATTTCAGCCCCTCTGTGAGTAAAGAAAACAAAGCGTGGGGACGACACGAGAAGACCAGAAGACGTCTGCTCACACAGAGGGCAGCACAAGTTAGAACCAGGTCTACGCCGTGTGTGTCTTTTGTCTTTGACTAGAAAAGAGACTCACCTTCTATAGAAGCCGTGCAGAGGCTGCAGACAGAGGAACTGCCAGTAATCCGAACAAAAAGACTTGAACTTCAGCATTTTGTCAGCTAGTAACAAAGGCTCAGATTAAAAAACATCATCGCTCACACGAGGGTCCATCGGTCGAAGAAGAAGAAAGTTACACTCAGAAGAGCAAAGCCCAGTTTAGACAACGCACATGGTACGGTCCCATGTCAGCACCTGCCTGTGTGGATGTGGGCCACATGGAGGGGGTTGAACCTACATCCCTCTGCTCCCTTTGTCTGTCCCGTCCCGTCCCGTCCTCCCCGAGTGTCCACGCAAAAAGCTCCTCTAGCGCCTGGATAGAGACGTCAGCCACCGGACACCACGGCTTCTCCACAAAAAAAAAAAGAAGGTTTGTCCCAAAACAACCCTCTTTCCTGTAAGACCACCCCCACCTCCTTGTCCCCATCCCCTCTTCCCCCAGTCCGTCAGCAGCAGAGGAGGTCCCTGTCCCCCATCCTCACCACAGCTCCTCAGCGTTGAGCTACAGCTGCTCCTATTGTCTAAGCGAGCGAGAGTGACGGGGTCTGACTCCGGGGGCCAACAAAGAGCACACAAAGGCCTCCCCCGGTGGCCGCGTCAATTAGGGCTTTATCAGATGCTGCACAGCCTCTCGCCGGCTAATCGGCAGCAGCACATGGTGCAAAGAGGGCTCTGGTGAGGACCCGACCCGGCCCGGCCCGGCCCGGCCCGGTCTCACACGTGGGCACAGAAAGCCTGGGCTGGTCGAACACAGACACCGATGACTCGCGCCGATTGGTCGAAGAAGAGGGCTCAGAGTCAGAGCGGGGCGAACCAATCGGCACTGTGGGTCCAGAGCAGTCCACTTCCTACTCACAAGTCCTGTTTATATGTAGCAACAAGGGTTCATCTTTAAATCCTGCTAGCTTATAATTGAGAAAGATGTATTTTATTAACTAAGCTAACGTGTAACTGCATAGCATCATATACAAAGAGAGCGATACAGCCCCTACAGTTTAAGGTAATTAAACTGTTTTAAACATTCACACTTGGTTTGACAGCCTGGCTTTCAAGATAAGATATAAACACACTAACTGTAAGACTTGTACAAAATAATGCGGCGTGAAGGGAAATAGACGAGTACAGATGCACGGATGAATTAATGATGAGTGTAGAAGCGCAGGTCATCAATAGTTGATGATTACATTTGTTCCCCGAAGTACAAATCTGTGAGGAAAAAAATAAATCATAGTAGCTTTTACACAGGTTTAAAAATAAGCTATTGTTGGTGCAAAGGGATAGAACGCTGACGAAAGAAGTCCGTTCAGCTGAGAGCCAAAGGAACCCGAGCAGCGCACAGGGCCACGGTGGCTCTCTGCTCCACGCAGATATCCCGGTTTGGATGGGCGTCGCTGCTTTCCGCCGCGATGAGTCAGCTGGCGGTGGCGCTCCGGCGGCTGGATGCGATGCCGGCGCTCGCAGCGCCACGGAGCGGGTCCGGGTTGGGGGAGCTGCGTGAAGCGATACGGCAATTATATTCAGCCCCGGCGCGCAGCTTTGAAGTGAGAACAGACGGCGTGAGAACAAAGGCTGCGAGCCACGAGCACGGCAGAGGAAGGTCCGACAGCAACGAGCGGAACCGGTGCCGCAGACCGACACCATCTCCCTCCGCCTGCTACGAGGCCCGACCGGTTGATGGAAGGCCTACTAATGGAGCGGTCCATTCATTAGAGTCTAGCGAACACCAGGACTCTCCTGTGAGCTAGAGCCTCACCTCCATCAGGCTGAGGGGTTCACAAAGAGAAGGGTTTAAAAAAGACAAATCTAGGTTGCGGGCGGAAGAAGCTGTCGTCACTCTCGCACTATAACTATGTGATGGATTTCACCTTAAAGTGCTTTTTGCCAAGAGATCCGTCAAAGAGACCCTGTAGAGATGTTCATACGTTACAAATATACAACAAAGCTAAGACTGTGGAAACAGAACACAAGAGACCATCATGTAACGGGATCACGGCACCGTATCGAGGCCAAGGACATGAAGGGACTCTGAGCTAACAAAACGTTAGCTCAGAGCTAACAGTTGTTTCAAGGAGATCTTTTCACAACAATATGAAATAGATGTTAGAGACGGACGTCCTAATATTAGCTCCAAGCTGCTTACAATTCATCATTAAAACTACTAATTTAATTATCTTTTATAACTGGAGCCTACATTTCCCATAACGCAACTCAATAGTGTCTTCTACTAGAGCCTGTCTGCCTGGAAAAAGCCAAAGTATTTAAACATTCAATTTATAAATGTCTTTCTGATAAAACATCATCTGGGTTTCTTTATTTAATTTATTATAATATATATAATATAATTATAATAATATATTATATATATATATCATTATAATATAATATATAATATAATTTTGATTTAATTTAATTTAATTCATTTTATTTTACTCCTTTATACAACGACAACTAAACTTAAATGAGTCAAATAAGCGGAGTGTCCCTTTAAAAGCTTGTTTCTCTCTCGACACAGATACATAATGTTACATCTGTTGGAGTGAAAGTAGTCTCCTCCTCGTCTTCGTTCCTTCAGCGTCACAGGAGGAGACGGGTTGTGGACCGGGCCACACATGCTCCTGTCTCCTCATTAAGGACCAGGGTAAACAGCTTCCTTTGTCATGACGACGACATCCCAGGGACTCGGGGGGGGGGGGGGGGGCATTATCGAGCAGACGGTGGAGCCAAATGGCCGGTCATCCATCATGCTGTTTCTGGAGGGAGACGTCCACTGTGCCCGATCGCTTCCTCTTTACGAGGGTAGACAAAGGGAATCCCACCAGAAATGACCATTAATTAGGACCACTTCACCGGTTCGGTCGCACGAGTCGAGGACGAGGTCCCGGCTTCTACTTCACTTGACGTATCGCAGCGGTAAAAGCAGCCGCACCAGCTGCAGCTCCTCCCCTGACCGGCTGTGGGCTGCGGCTAAATGAGCCGGGGCGAAGCGTTATGGTAATAACTGCAGAATCCATTTGGCACCTGAGGGAGGACGAGCCCTTCGGTCCAGCTGAGCTCGGCTTTAATTCACGGGCTTTGACCGTCTTAGGTCAGCGAATCAGAACCTCCGGAGAGGGACCAGCAACCGGCCCCGTGACCGCCCTATTCATCGCGTAGTGAGGATAACGACTCCCGAGACGCACCGTGCATGTAGGAAAACCAACAGGGCCGATGCGTAGTTCAGCCGCTTATTGCAGGGTGTCAAACTTCAGTATTTGCCAACTTAACATTTCCTTTATTAATACTACTGCTCATGATAAAACTCAACTTCTCTGCTCTCAAAGGAAAGAACAGAGGAGCTCTGATTACGAGACGCTCTCTGAGACGTGACCCCTCTGTCTTTACAGAGCACACACAGCTGTTAGTGTTCAATATCTCATAAATAGACCCTTTAAAGCTCCGCGATATTGTTTTACGATGGACGCAAATATGAGAATGGAACTTAAGTGTCTGAACCCACACACACACACACACACACACACACACACACACACACACACACACACACACACACACACACACACACATTCCTTGCTTTATAGTCAGATATCTTTCACCCAGTGAACTCAACAAACGAGCCACATGACTTTAATACAAGCTGCACATTTCAGTCCATTCTAATAATATTTGTGGGAGGACAACATCCCAGCATTAGTTGAAAGTGTCAACACACACGAGGCCCAGATGAAGGGTTGCTGGTCCCACAGGAACCCTTTCTCCGGACCCCCGCTGGGCCCATGAGATGGTCGTTAGGGAGCGGTTTACTTAAGCTGGACTCATTTCTTACGTTTACTTTAGTAACTTTTCAGCCGTTCACAGTTCCACCCAGAAGGACGCCGCCTCTGTGATGTCGTTGTTCCTCATACATCACGCTCTCACATGCTAGTGCCGCTCGTAGAACACGTTGACTTCTGATTATTAGGAAGATACAGCGGTTTGTATTTCCTTGAAAATCAAAAAAAATAATCAAAAAAACAGCTGAGGCAACAAACTCCGCCGGCAGCCACACCGTTCTGCTGATTCAGTCGGCAGAACGGATCCCATTATCTTGTTTATCCTCACGGAAACTTCACAGTTTACCATGTGACCCAGATTCTCTCTCCACAGATTCGGGTCTCAGCTTGTTGTGTGAGAAATGTTCTGCGATACGATCGAGATAAAGGGTTTGATGCCTTCTTCCTTCGGGGGATGTATGATGGTGGTGGCCCCGCCCTGACCCGCTCCCCCCTTCAGGGTCCACTAAAGGCCTCGCTCCCCCCCTCAGGGTCCATTAAAGGCCTCGCCCTCCCTGCACCACACAGGGTTCCCTCCCTCGCCTGGACGCGGTGTAAATTCCCCCGCTTGGTATCGGGGGAGTGATAAACGGCCAGCGGCGGCCTCATCGGCGTCTCTCCACGCCCTGAGCTCGGGGAATCCATAAACAAGGCCAGCGGTGCTAACGGCCCCCATGAGCCTGCCGCCACCCAGGCGGGGGGGGGGGGGGGGGGGGGGGGGGGGACCGGGGAGGGGGACCGCCCTGTGAGTGTAATGGAAGCCATTGTGAGGCCAGCTGAGGTCTGAGGAGGAGTGACGAGTACATCGCTGTGTTCTACATATTCTGATTGAACTATTTTAAACTCTGTTATAGTGCGTGACCTAAGAGACCGCTTCAAACACAACGATGTTTTGTGTACATATGCTAATGAGGAGGGTTAAAACAGGCAGAAGTCGCCCGATATTGGTTTGTGTTCACAGCCTGAGGGCTGTCTTAAAATATTAAGATGCAAACGTCAACGTAAGACGTAAAGACCCGAATGACATCAAAGAGCTCTGGAAACAGGTTTGAGCTCA
This sequence comes from Cebidichthys violaceus, assembly GCF_023349555.1. Taxonomy (NCBI): domain Eukaryota; kingdom Metazoa; phylum Chordata; class Actinopteri; order Perciformes; family Stichaeidae; genus Cebidichthys; species Cebidichthys violaceus. The sequence continues at coordinate 925,590 of NW_027176340.1, read as the reverse complement.
GTTCAGATGTTCTTATTGCTTCATAAAGAGGAAGTAATCTCAGCCTGACGCTGAGAGAATATGAATACTTTCACTGTGATGCAAACAGAGTGAACTCACTCTAATGAGCAGCTGGTCAGAGTCGACATGCAGTCGTTGAACTGAGATGAGAGTCAGAACCGCTGCAGCTCCAGTCCTCTGGACCGGGGCTCTGTGCTCCCTCTGGTGGACTCCCGCCCTAAAGACCAGCACCACCACGGCGGTGCTGAACGAATGATGGCATTTATCAACCGCAACCACCGGCGTAGCCCAGTGAGCCTGATGACATCAGCAGGTCGACGGAACAATGGAGCAGCTCTGAAAAGCTGCATCTTTGTGTTTTCATGTGAAGTCTTGACTTTTTTAAAAAAGATTAAATATATTGTTTTAATGAATTATAGTGTGATTATAAGTTAGCTGCTTTAAAGTTTAGATTTCATTTTATATTATTTCAATAGCTTGAAGCAAAAAGTGAGATTAATTAAGTAATTAGAGAACATGAATTATGATACATTATTAAAAGATAATAATCTATTACAAAGGTGAGAATTATGGAATTATAATTCACTCTCACTATTGCAAAAGAAAAAGTTAGTTATGAAGTATGAAGATACCTGATAAGTCACCATAAAAGGCTTCATAATATTATATACAATATATAATATATATAATATCATAAAGCATTATAAATGTTTGAGATATAACTACATAAGTTATTAGCGTTTCTGACAGTCTCCACCTCTAGAACCGGTAGAACCGGAGCCTCACTTTGTCCGGTTCTGTCTTTGAATCACTCTGGAGCGGGGGTCTGTTAGCACCGACACCACGAACCCAGATGAAAGGTGAAGCAGAACGTCAGCGGAGCCACACTGCTCCACCTCTCCTGTTGACCGCTGGACTGTTCTTCAGAACGTCAGGCCGGGTTTAAGACGCTTTACAGCGAGTTTAAGCTCATTGTTGGTCTTCACTATTTTAGTTCGCTCTCACCAGTACAGCTAATAAACCCCAGGTCTTACCACGCCATCGGTACCAACGAGTCTCGGAAGTCCCAAATGTCAGGCTGTCTTTTTGTTTCAAGCAACTGAGATCAGCATCACAGCCGGTGATAACCATCAGACGACAGGAACGCCCCGAAACCAGATCAGCCACAACCCCTGATCAAGCAGAGGTCTGTCCCGCTCTGAAGAGACAAAAGACGGAGCATGTTGTAGCTCGAGATGCTAACTGCACCACGAGCTACAACATGCAAGCACAGCCAATGAATGACAGCTCCAGCCTGACTGCAGAGCACAACAGGAGAATCACCACGCGTGTGTGTGTGTGTGTGTGTGTGTGTGTGTGTGTGTGTGTGTGTGTGTGTGTTGTGCAGGTATACAGCTTTAGTTGCCGGCCGCCCTGAAATTCGCCTCGGTGCAGATTGACGGCAGAGCGAGGCCGCTTTGATCTGCGGTACTCTCGGCTGCGCTGCCATGAAAGAGACTTCATGATGAGATCAACTCAGGAGGGAGGGAACACAAGGCATTAAAGATGCAGCCATGGCTCCTCCATCTCTTACGGCGATGACGACGCTCATGTGAGGTCACTGTCGAGTCTGACGGTTTCCAGCTGACCCTCCCCCCCCACACACACACACGTGGTGCAGTGCTCTTACATCACCGCGACCAACAACAACCGCTGCAAGGCCAACAAGGCTAGTTTGCCGCGTCTCTTCTTCGGCCCTCTGGCTTTGTTTGTGTGGCGTCAGGGACCTGGAGATAGAAAGCAGCAATTACCCTCCAGCGGCTTACAGCGGCGCACAAAGGCTGCGTGACGCCGCCGTCTGTCAAGGCGTGAAGGTGCACAGCGAGGCGTCTAACCAGGAGCTTCCCCCTGAATATTCCAGCGGCTCCGTTCATTAGTGAGCGGTGGGCGGACGGCGGCGGCTGGATTTACCTTCTGTGATATCAGGAACAATGCCGACGACCAACTCTCCAATACAGTCCGATCAATCAGCAGCTGCTGTGTTTGGGACTCTGTCACGGTGAGGGATGTGTGTGGACTCTGCTCAGCCACTGAGGATGAATGGCATCGCCCCGTGTTAACCGCATCCGTGCCATTCACTGTCTGACAGCGCGGCTTCTCAATAATTAACAGCCGTTCAAGTCTAATTGTTAAGTGCTCCTCTGAAGAGCACTTACACATTAATTACCTCATCGCCTTGTCGGGGAAACGTGTTGCCGTATTATTGCCGCTTTGCTCCGATGGCGTCTGCAGCCTGAGATAACCACAGAATGCAGCCGGTAGATACGCGTTCTATGTAAACGTGTGGTTAGAACAACGCAACAGAAGCACATGGTTAGGTTTGGCTTAACATCAGTTTGTTACTTCTGGCTTCACGCAAGACATGAATAGAGTTCTCCTGGGTGAAGGTCCTGTGCTTCTTTCACACACACAGTTCCAATACGAAGGATCAGAAACGTATTACGTAATCGGAGACGAGATGTGGAAACGTAAGAGACGATGCGGTTCAGTTTTTTGGTTATATCATTAGCGAGTAGTTGAGGATAAACGTATTAGAATCCTGTTACTGCCGGTAGTTGGTGGAGGTCAAAACAGAGCAGAACAGAGTGAATGTTGGCCAGAAACACGACTAAGAATGAACGCTAATGTTCACAAGTAGCAATTATAAACTGATGCAGTGATCTATCTATAGAAATGTCGCCAACATTAGCAAACTTTAGCCACTATAAACTTTTCAGTTGGAAGAGGAGGAATGTGTTTTTATTCCTTCAAAGGTTAGTCTCACTTTAGGTACACATCTCTACATCATATTACAAAAGAATAACGACGGTTTTATCAGGTAAACTCCTTAAATATTCTGCCTTCTTTTTGTCTGAAAGCGTTTTGTTTGAATTCAGTACTTTACTCCAGATGTAACGGTGTAACAGTTTACACACCAAACACTTATTTGTGTCAGGATCAGGATCACTTCAAAGATTAACAATCACATAAATAAATATGAGGATCACAAAGCTTTTTACTCGCTATGAAGGGCCTGAAACACTACAGGTCACTACAGGTCCACTTGTGTGCTACAGAGATGGATGAGCACAGAAACACAGTCAGTGTGTGGACTCTCAACAACAGGACAGAGGAGCATCTCCCCAATCTGACTTCCACACTTCCTTGTGTCACTACAGATTGGATTAGTTCTGGTCTGCTCCGTCGAGCGAGAGCACAACGGATGAGAAGCTGACTACAGCCAGTCAAAGGCCGGGGGAGCAAGTGTCTCCAACACAAGTGTCTCCAACACAAGACCGAGATGCTCTCGACTCAAACCGGACCGGACAGTGATCCATCGGGGCACTTCAGGAATCTCAGCCCCGCCAGCGACCTTCAGCCGGGGCGGATCACGTGATCGGCGTCGGCTTTGCGCCTGTGCCCTGACCCGGGGAGGGGGAGGGGCTGCTGGGTAATATGATGAAAACCCTGCTTAGCGCAGGCAAGCCCTGGGTAGAACAGATGGAGGCTCCTTCTTTCTTATGCAACCCGGCACCGGTGGAGCAGAGAGCGTGACTTTTATGTGCTGAGACCGATGCAGCACATTTTAGTCATTTTAAATAAAGAGCAGTACAGCATCACATAAGGAGCCTTTAGGCGCCAATAAAAGACTTTAGCAACGTACGTTCCTGCAATCAATGAAACGTTGGATGTCAAAGTTCTTCGTTATCTTTTGCATTGTCTCAATAGAGGCAGTAGTCAGGCTGGCATTATTAAAAATGATGTGGTTTTGCATGATTTTCTTAATCAGGTGTTTTTTAACAGCAGTGTTCTTCACACAGTATCAGTTATATTTCTATTATCTGTGCTCAGTGTGTGACTTTATCTAAACGTTCCACTGCTGTGCAACATGAACACAATGTTCCACACATTTCATCAACATGTGTGTTTTCTGTCCTCATGACAGTCAGAGCATGTGAACGCAGCTCCCACTGTTCATCAACATAATGTTACATTATAACGTTGTTAATTTAACTCAAACCTTAATGGAGTATCGTGGCCTAACCCTTTCACAACGATCATCATGTGGCATTGGTGGTTCAAGCCTGGTGCCAAACATGTTTATGAAACATATTTTTCATTCAGAAACATTCAAAGCATCAGTTATGCAGGAATGTTTAAGGCCCTGTGTGTTGAGGCGAGTGATTTGCATATAAGCCTGATGCATGAAATCTACATGAATCCTCAAGTACAGTAAGAGTAGACTTCTTTTAAATTTTTGCAGATTCCTTATTAATATTGATCACCTTCATTAATATTGGCATAGCTAGAAGCAATAGTCGTTAGTCTGAGCTTTTTATGTTTTCTGTAAAACAGATTGTAAAGTATTCTACGAGTGCATACTGTATATTTGACTTATTTCACAGGCCTTTCACTGCTTTCTCCCCGAGTCGCGTAATTACAGCGTTACAACATGCGATTGTGTTTGTGTGTTGAGGAGAAAACATCCGTAAAGTGTCGATGTGTTCGCAATGCAGCGGGTCAACCACCGTGACAGGCTGCAGCTGGACCGATCCAAATTGGCCAAAACCCGGCTGAGAGAAGAGGACGAGCCGGTGGAGGGCTTTGAATAATAACAACACTCTAGGAAAGAAGGGGGGAAAGAAAGCCCGCCTTCTTCAGACCCCGGTCTAAAAATAGCTCAGCCGGTGTGACATCATCAGTGCTACGCAAACACCGTCCACCTTTTACTTCTGTTGGTGCAGCAGAAGGAGTCTGAGAGGAGTCTACGGTAGCAGTGATACAACAGCAACATGCACACACACACACACACACACACACACACACACACACACACACACACAATACATGCACGTGCACAGAGCAGCACACACATAAGAATCACACGTTTTTAAAATCACCACATAAATATCTAGGAAATAAGAAACATTTTATATTGTAATTTGTTCTTCTATGTAAAGTGACATTTTTTTCCACCGTTACAGCAATTTTCCTCGAGTGCCGCCTCATTCCTCGGAAAAATCCCCCAGCATGCAACATTTACACAAGTACTCACAAGTGACGGTGGCGTCTGTGAGTCATGGCGGAGCCGGGGACTTCTGTGTCTGGTCTGCAGGGAGCAGGAGAGCAGAGAGCTGAGGCAAAACACCGACTGTTATACAGTTAAAGCTCCGTCACCCACCTACTCACACACACACACACACACACACACACACACACACACACACACACACACACACACAGCAGTCTCATGATGTAACCGTTCACCAGCCACACATCTCATTAGCCGCAGCCAAAGCACAAACCGGGTTCAACCCGCTTCACCTAAACCCAGGTACACGGTCTGGTCCCGTGCAGCCATTGAGTCCACTTCATCACACGGCCAATATCTATTAGTGTACAGACGGAGTTCTGTTGTGTGGAGCTTCAACGTGTGTGTGTGTGTGTGTGTGTGTGTGTGTGTGTGCTTTCATTGCATTGTTGTTTTTAAGAATCACATTTACATTTCAAAAGACTCTTGCTCTAGCTTTCACATGTGTGTGTGTGTGTGTGTGTGTGTGTGTGTGTGTGTGTGTGTGTGTGTGTGTGTGTGTGTGTGTGTGTGTGTGTGCACAGAGAGGGTGTTGACCAAACAGGGATTAGCTCTCCACTGTACTGAGGACGGGATTGGCCCGGTGGTCTCTATGGAAACCACAGGCTGCGTTGAGGGCAGGTCCACAGAGGGAAAGGCGGGGGGGGGGAGATCCAATCCAGAGCGGATGAGTCCTCTGCAGCTAATGGACCACTGTGCAGATGACTCTGCAGGTCCACGGGCCTGATCACATGTAGCACATGGCAGTAGAGCTTCAGTGAGCAGAGACTACGTTAGAGACTAGCTGAACCTTCTAACCCTGAAAGCTGAGTGAACGGGTGAAGACTGTCTCGGTTATTCAAAGACAGTAAAAGTCCGGCTGAATAAATAATGAAGTGACCGAGCTCAGCAGTGAACGAGGAAGCTTTCTGTAACGTAGCGTGAAGCTCACTCAAGACCACTTCGGTCTAGATTGAACAGAATATATATTTATATATGATGGTACAGACGTTCATGGTCCTCACCTGCTGACTTTACCTCTGGCGCCACCATGAGGTTGACATTTGTGGGTTTTAAGTGAAATACCTGAACATCTAGCTGATGGATTCACGTTCCCCTCAGGGTGACACGTTTGGTGACTTTTCATCATGCTCAGTTCAACGTCTTCGGTTCGTCCAACACCGCGGTTCACCACCAAATCTGTTCAAAACCTGACTTCTCATCAGCCTCAACTGTGCGTTGCGTTATAATAATACATATCTGCGTCATTGTGAGCACGTTCTCATCCCTTTAACCGAATCGGGGCCCTTTCCGGTGGTCCTAACCTCTGGTTCAGGCACATGTAGGCAGCTCGGGACCACCATCATGAAGACATGATCCCTCACCCATGAAGACTTAACCCCCATGTCAAACAGTCCGGCTAAAGTTCACACTTGTATGGAGGGATTCAGACCTTCAGTGACAGACAGTGGTCTTATTGATCAGGAGCAGGGCAACCATCAACCATCAACCATCAACCTAAACAGCAACACACAGAACAACAGCCCCATATTAAGTGGCTCAGAATCTGTTAATGGACCCGTCTCAGCAGAAGGAAACCGGTGTTAACGTGTCACTGGTAAAAAAAAGCACCATGGAAGAGGAGCAGAGTGACACCGCCGAGCCGCCAGGACCAGAGGGCGCCTCCTCGGCTTGCAGCGACATGACCTTTTCTCTTCCCAGTTGAAGACGTGTGAAGCCAGCAGATGAGCGGATTCTGGTTCAAGGACGCACCGGCGGCATTTCAACCACACCTGCAGCTCAACAGCGGAGTTGTGGAGCCTCCTGGAAGACGCCGGCCTCCTAATCAAGGAGGTGGAACACGAAAACAGCGAAACAAAAGAGCCGCACCAGCGCCCGCGGATCACACGTCCTGCCGAACATGCTTTGCACGATATCTCGCTCGGGAAATGGCTGAAACGTCTTCGGCCCGACAGGAGGCGAGGCGGATGGAGGTGCTGAACCATCAATCAGTCGAGGCCTTTATCCTTCCTCTCTCTGCAGACTTAATGACGGTCAGTCCCACTGAACTCCAACTCAAACCGGACGGATCACAGCGAGTCCCCTTCCCCCCCGGTGCCCCGTCTAGCCTTAGGGGACGATCCAGGTGTTCTTCAGTGCGCTCACAGCCAGGGAGGGAATGTTCAGGGAGTTTGTCAGTTTGATGAATGGTGCTGGATCGGATGCTGCATGTACTCACTGCACGGCGTTCATTTTGATTTGCCAAGCCGCTCCCTTGACAGCAGGAGATGAGTAAAACCCCCAAGGGGCCGTCATCTCGCTTCTACAGAACAAACATTACAGAGCCGAGCGGCTGTCTCTGGTCCGGTTCATCTCAGGGGAACCGGACTAGACTTAGAGACTTTAGCGCATTAAGCGCCGAGCACGGAGCCTCGGGACCGTGCTGAGGGAGGACATCATCGACGGTCTGGACTCCGGCAGAAGCCTCCCAGCGCCAGATCCTACCAGCCGCTAACAGACCAACAGCGGAGACGGGAAGACAGACCGTACATATGGAAACCGGCTTGTTCCAGCGGGTCCATGGACACCGGTTGTGATCTTGAAGTATTTTGGTCACGAGATAGGAAAACATTCATAGTATAAAGAACACACCACTATATGTATAAACTGACTTAATCTTTGCATGTAAAGTCATACAGTAGCACAAAACCTAATATCGCGATACTCAATATTTCCTTTGTCTTTTTATCACTAAATGTATTCACTCTGCTCAGAGGAGCTGCTGTGGGGTTGGAGGAGGTATTAGATGAGGTCATGTTGCGTAGAGCATCGGGTGAAAGGCGGGCATTAGGGCCCAGAAGAGGAGGAGGCTCTTCTTCATCAGAGAGTCTCGGGCTCAAAACAACAAACAACAAACACACAAATCACTCCAATAACTGCAGAGCCCTGCTTTCAGTCGGGGGAAAGAAGACGAGAAGCAGGACGAGGAAAAGAAGCCGTGAAGTGGAAACTCAATCACCGTACGGCAGAGCTCTGTGGTTTGCTAATCACTTCAGAGGCCGGGAGTGAGAGTGATGAGTGATCGGAGGGGAGGGTTGTCACAGAGCCCCCCCCCCCCCCCTCTCGGCGGTCACTGTCTCCCCCCTCAGGCCGTCCTGCCTCACGTCTGCTGCAGAGCCTCCTCAGACCTCCTCAGACCTCCTCCAGCCCCTGATGACAGCTTCATGTGGAGCCGCCTCATTAGAGCTCAGCTCCTCCTGCTTCAGCTTTGATCACATGTCGATGTCGTGTTTACAGCTTGTTAACACGTTCTCTGGAAAAATCTATTGTTGTTGTTTTCAAGCAATGCTGCCAAATGAGAACTTCAGCTTCAAAACTCTGCTACCGAGAAAATAAGTTGTGCAGTCGTCACGTATATGTAAATAATCCCAAATTCCCAAAATAAATATATATTTAAGAAAAATGTAAATATTAAATATATACTCAAATAAATGAAAATGTAATTTTCTTATATTTTGTTATTTGTCTTTATATTCCAACATTTATTTATTCTTTTATTTATTTTTCTCTATCTTTACACATTTTTTTATTTACTTATTTATTCTTTAAATGTCAACGTTGTGTTTAAAAACATTGCTTTAAAGATCTTATTAAATGGGCACCTTATAATAATAATAATAATAGCAATAATAATAATAATAACAACAACAACAAGGTTGTGCAGTTCAACCCACAAAATCACTACATATAAAATCCCAAATTTAAAAATAAATATATATCTTGAAAATATAATAAAAAAATATGAGAAGAAAATATAAGAAAATATAAAATAATGTGTTATATATGCGTTATATATGTGTGTGTGTGTTGCTTTAAAGACCTTTTGAAGGAGCACTTGAGCTTCCTGGAAAACTTTACCTCCTGAAAAAGTTGTTCAGTTTGACCCATAAAGTCATTACATATTTACATATTCATCAACAATCTCACATTGTAACATCCCCACCTGACAGACATTTAGTCCGAGCTTCAATCAACCAGATGTTGGGTTTGTAAAGTCCTCAAAACTAGATCACATCCACATGCGTCACTGCCTCCATCAGAGCACAGTGAGCAGGCTGACCCCGACCCTGACAGCCTCATCTAAGTGAACGGCTTCAGGGTTTGTTAATAAGGTGATGAGGAACATTCTACGGCCTGAGACTGTGTGACATGGTGTGTGTGTGTGTGTGTGTGTGTGTGTGTGTGTGTGTGTGTGTGTGTGTGTCTCTGGACCAACAGAGGGCAGTGTGTTTTCACCCAGTGAGGCCGGCTCCACACGTCCCACTGGACCTCCTCCTCAGAGCAGAAGGACAGTGTCGACATATTGTTAATCTACAATCGACTTCCATGGAGGTTCACGTGAGGCCAAAGGCTCACCTGAATAATTCATGGTCGAGTCTCTCTGCTCGTCGACGCTCTCCTCCGGTCTCACGCGCTTGATGTTCCGTTGCGTTTCATCCACAGCTCGTGTTCTCACAGACTACCGCTCTGACCTACAGGCCAGCTGTTTGATTGGAAGCTGACTGAGTGTGATGTGTGAGACATATATGTGTGTGTGTGTGTGTGTGTGTGTGTGTGTGTGTGTGTGTGTGTTGGACTGGGGTTTATTTCTGGAGACACATTCTGAAGCTCAGAGAGACCTCGACCTCATCTCAGCCACCGAACATGGAACTATGCAATTAGATTTGGTGGCCACTGTTTGGTGCCAATTATGGGCCAATTATGAGTGAAGGTGTAATCTAATGGAAGTCAAATGTCACATCTAGACCTACGGCCATATTGGAAATATATTGTGCTACATTTCATCATTACATAATACGGAGTCATACGAGTGCCATAAAAATAATACATCTGTAAAAGAATAAGAAATATAAATATATAAATATAAATTAATACAACAATAAAAATTATATATATATATATATATAGTAAAAAATATATAAATATAAAATATAAGTGGAAATATATATATATATATATATATATATATATATACAGAAAATAAAAAACAAATGTGAAAATAAAAGCTAATTTCAAATTTTGTTATTTATCTTATATTTCCACATTTATTTATTATATTATGTATTTCTCTTTATATTTCCACATTTGCTATTTACGTATAACTTCTTTGTATTTCCCAATTGTTTTATTTACTTATTTATTCTTAATTAATTCCTCTTTATGCTGTTACCCCATTACCTGTATTGTCTGACATAAATATGCATATCTGAGTCCGGGGAAAAGTGGGGCAACAGTTTGATTGAGGAACAAACCAACTTCCTCGTTGTTTTGTTCCCACGCGAGACGACTTCTCCGCTGTCGCCTCGTCACGTGAAGCCGGTGAAGTCAGAACCGTCGGCTGTTAATTATCACGCTGTGGATGGAAATTACTGCTTCAGATGCGCTTCAAAATGCTCGGGGAGAAACGCCCGTGCTAGTTTATTAAATCATCACTGCCAGTAAGCCTTAAGTGAAGCGTGAAAGATCAAATGAACATGAACAGTAATGTATGCCGGGGTAACACACCACCAGGCGAGCGCTCGCTAATAACATTTCTTTCAAGGCTGATATTCATGTCGTATCACTCTTAGTACATCTGCACACATGTGCAGGTTCTCTCACTTTCATAAGAAGACTTTTGATGTAAGATGAGAGCATTAGTTTTAATAAGATACATTTTAAACATATGATATGAATATAGAAGTGATGCACACCAACAAAAAAAGAGATTAAGGGAAAACTACACGTGTATATGCATATGTGAGAGAATGAGAACGCATGAGTGAGTCGAGGGATTATACAAATGTGAGTTCAAATATATGCATGTGACAGTCGGGCAGAGGATAAGTCCCGCAGACCTGCAGGTGGTGTGGATTTAAAGGGCCAGCTGAAGCATACTGAGCTCACACCCTACATATTCAAGGGACTGCTGTCACTAAGGGTTTCACATGCTTCATGTTCCCAGAGACTCTTTCATGGACTGAAAACACACAGACAGGACAACGTCATGGTAGCACCCTGTCAATCAGCGTGTAACCCCGCCCCTAAAGCATCCCCTGCTTTATGGTGTGTTTGACTCTAAATGGAGCATAATGTACTAAATTAACATCATGCTGTATTGAAGAAGACTGTAAACTAGAGATTGAGACCATAAACTCATGTTTACAATGTTTACTGAGGGAATAAATCAAGAGAGAAGTAGAGTCATTTTAGACTAGACTTCTATACAACCAGAGGAGTCGCCCCCTGGTGGACACTAGAGAGAATGCAGCTTTAAAGCACTGCCACCCTTTTCAGACATGGTTGCCGCTTGTTATCGACCACTCCACTTCTTGTATCCTGTCAGCCTCTTTCTCCAGACTGTGTTCAGAGGTTCAGTTCATGGTTTCATCATATTCGCTCTCCTCTCACCCTCAGCAGAATGTCTGCATGCTAAAAAAGTCTCCAACGAGTCTGCCTCTAAAATCAAATTCAGCAAAGAATTGACACGAGACGCAAACCACACAAAGTATTACAGCAGAGACAGTTACTGTGACACAGTTTGGAATCACGTCTAACTGTACAAAACCTTTAAAAACGACGTGAACATGAACAACCTCTAAATATGGGGGAGAGGAAAGTTGGGCTCCAAGCAAACACTGGTTTCATAAAAGGTCACAAGCCACAGTTGTAAAAGATTGTTTTAATCTTTAGATATCATAGTATTCTAAGAGAGTATCATTTGTGTTCTTTGTGTACAGTCGTGATAGAACTAGGGTGTGTCTGTCTATGTGTTAGACACACACATTCACAAAATGACCCGAGGACAATGTGGTGTATAGCTGCAACAAAGGCAATGGTTTCTTTTTTAATTCATTGAATTTCAACTTATATTATAAATAATTCGTGAGGTTTTCTCTGGTGATAAAACACAGTGTCCTTTAAGACGACCTCGTTAGACAAAAACCTGTCAATCAGCGTGTAGCCCCGCCCCTAAATCATCCCCTGCTTTATGGTCTGTTTGACTCTAAATGGAGCATAATGTACTAAATGAACATCATGCTGTAGTGAAGAAGACTGTAAACTAGAGATTGAGACCATAAACTCATGTTTACAATGTTTACTGAGGGAATAAATCAAGAGAGAAGTAGAGTCATTTTAGACTAGACTTCTATACAACCAGAGGAGTCGCCCCCTGGTGGACACTAGAGAGAATGCAGGTTTTAAGGCACTTCAGCATTGGCTTCACTGGAAACGTACTAAACCACCTCAGGGTAAAACTAGAAGGGTGGGGTGCAGAGTTCTTCCGGGGGGAAAGAAGTGCTTCTGCTCCGTTTGGTGATGGAATGAACTCCTACTCAACTTCCTGCTTTTTTTTTTTAGAGAAGCAGTCCGAGGCCTTTTGTAACTCCGGTTTAATTTCACAGTGATGAGCGTCATCTCCAGGAGCTGCTGGTCTCTGTCATCGCCATGTACAACGCCATCATCACCACATCCTATTAATGTCACATCACAGCCAGACAACAATGTAATGATGATTAAAATCACGCTAATCGAAAGCAGCAAACGGCGGCCATTATCGTTACTGTTAATTATCTCCCATTCCATTCCGCGTAGAGAGTGTGACGGGGGAGGCGTCGCACACCAGTGAACAACGAGCGGAACAATAACCTGGGTCAAAACAATGGAGGCTGGGACTCTACAGGGGTCTGAATAGATCCTTCTGATTCTCGCAGCGGGGCGCTCATGGTGATACCGGTAAACATTGGCATGTCAAGGCTCCTTCTGTGTTTGGGAATTTTATAAAGTGGAGACGTAAGGTGACATTTAATTTTTGTAACATGAAAACAACTTTATCAGACGTTCACATTGAAGGGGAACAACAGAAGGCGGCGTTGCACGGAAGAGATATCTATTACCGGTGTCGACAAGAGAATGTGTTTATTGCCGTGTCCGCAGTGATCGGTCAACAAATTGCACGGGCTTCACAATTGAATAACAATTGAACAATTTCCAAGGTCAACTGCAACAACGACTTCATCTTGAGAGGATGTAATTCAGTTTGGCCTTGACTCGAGCCCTCAGGCTCTAATGGAGCCTTGGTGAGAGATGGGAGGCATCAACGCTCGCCCAGTAATCCTGTCAAACTATCAATCCGGCCTCGGACTCGGGTCGGCCCCCCTGCCACGTGTTCCCGAGGATGACCGACGGTGCTCGGAGAACAAAGAGCAGTCTTCTCCTTCATCACTGATGAATGTGACAACATTGCATGCCTAGCTTACTAAAAGTAACGTAACATTTTTCCCAAAGGCAAGGGGGACGTCATCAGACAAATACATTATATAGTTAGGCGACAGTTGTGCTAGAAAAATACCTATTAAGGACCAGCCTATCCGCCCTGTGATAGCCAAGGTGCTATCAGAGATTAGGCTAATGCTATCAGAGATTAGGCTAACGTTAGCAGCTCTGACCTTCTCTTTCTTTAGTTTTTAGAAGTATTAACTACACCAACTCCCACCAAACATGTACCAACTCATCAGTTATCCCCTCGTCCTCAGGTATGATAGAACAAATATACAATAGTGCTCCTTTATTTCCATGTCAGCTGGTGAAGATGTTGACTTTTTGGGACATGTAGCTTTAGCCTGTTAGCATTTGTTAACTTATGCATCATGTGCATATTTAACAAGCTTGTTAAAAGGAGAAAGGGAAATCAAGGACTCATTGTTTCAAAGATTACAATGAACGTCGAGCGGTAAGTCTGCCTCCGTTATCACCGTAAACCGCTTAGTGCTGCGCTAGAAGCCAAAGCTAGTCATTTGTGATCCGCTCACAATAAGCATATTAACAGTATTTCTGTGTAAGTGTAAGAAAAAAAACTCAAGGATACTTCTTAAAAAATGTGTCTTCCCGAAGTCGGAGTCAGTAGAAGCCCCTGAGCTTCCATTCCACGTGGGCTGAATCTTAACTCAAACAAAAAGAGGTCACACTGTGTGCATAACATTCCAGCTAATGTGGATCAAAACAAGTGATTTAGAAGTAGGCTAATGAATGCAGAACATTAGGAACGGTTTTCTCTTTTTCCTCACAGAGCGTCACCGCAGCACGGATGTCAGAGCTGTGGACCGAAACACAAAAATCATTTCTGTTTCGTCCTCTCCGCTCGAACCGAAACACACCCTTTGATTTATCGGCTGTGACTCATTTTTAAGTTTGTGCACCGCTAAACAAGGCAATAAACGGTGTTATAAATCTTTGGGTGACTTCTGCATTCTCCCCTTGCACACTTCTGCAGCTCTGAGGAATCTAGCAGAGTCTGATGTGACATCCCCGTTCTCAGAGGGGAAACTGATTTACACAACAAAATGTTGTTCGGGAGTTCCACTGCATATGTAAAAGAATAACTTTCTGTTGACTGTTCACAGGTTGGGTTGGGTAATGTAGATGGCAGGTTTTGACAAGAAAGCTGAATCAATAATGCTCCTTTTTTGTTTCAAACTATCCAACAGTCACACTGTTAGGAGTGAGATGATAAATTGGTGAAGAACTTTTAAAATTCAGCCAACAACTGAGCCGACTCCTCTGGTTGTATAGAAGTCTAGTCTAAAATGACTCTACTTCTCTCTTGATTTATTCCCTCAGTAAACATTGTAAACATGAGTTTATGGTCTCAATCTCTAGTTTACAGTCTTCTTCAATACAGCATGATGTTCATTTAGTACATTATGGTCTAGAGTAAAATAGATAATGCTTTAGGGCGGGGCTACCTTGTGATTGACAGGTTGCTACCAGAGCTGTGTACGGCGTCTCTACCACGGCGTAAGAAATGGTAAATGGACTCAAACTTGCGGACGTCACTCCTCCGCAGTCCAAACACGGTCACTTCTGTTCACTGGTTGCAAAATGTGAGGCCAAAACACCGGAACCCGAGGCTGTTCAATACCGACAGAGAGGTGATCTGGCTGTTGACACAGGATTCTCTTTCCCGTTTGACTCTTGCACCAGAACTCGCTCACTCTTCTTGCAAGTCTCGAGAGTCTAGAGAGCAGCCTGCAGCTGAGTGTGTGTGTGTGTGTGTGGTTACAGCCTCCAGAAGCCAGAGGCTCTTCTGACGGGGTGGTAACATCGTGTTAATATTGTCCCGACACACACACACACACACACACACACACACACACACACACACACACACACACACACACACACACACACACACACACACACACACACACACACACACACAGAGCCCCTTTAGCCTCACAGCTGTGCCTCTCTGCTTGGACGCTTCACTCTTAATGCCACTGAACCAAGTTTGCTGCAATCAAGCCCACTGCAGCCTGTCAGGGAGACGCCTAGAGGAACTTAAAAAGTGTTGTTCCTCTTCAGAAGATCATCTGAGCCTGCCTTTTTATGTACTACCGCGGCGCCTGACAACCATCTTAACGCCGACACTCTGTCCCCTCATTTCATTTGGTAAATCCAAGACGGGATTACACGCGTGGTTATTGAATTAGAGTGACACGGCAATCCAATTTTTAGTCGTGGCAATGAATGGATCCGCTTTATGCCGTTCGCCCGTGCAAATGGCTCTACGGATCCATCACGACATCCCCTGCATTCAATGGATAAAAGTAGAGCAAATGAGAGCCTAGATGTTGTGGGGGGGGGGGGGAAGAGGAAGGAGGCACATAAAGAGAGCGTCGCAGCACTTCCAGCAGCAGCAGCGGAGCAGAACTGATCACATCTCACTGTTAATTTGTGGGGAACACGGACACCAGCTGTCACATTTGCCAGCAGGACTTTTATTTTTGCCTGAACTCGACGCTAAGAAGTGACACCTCCACTTTAAACGTCGGGTCGTCTTGTTAAAAGAGACACGCATACGCCTATAAGACAGGAACGTAACGTCGCACCGCAAGATCCAGGGAGATCGCAAATCAGCAGGATGTAGATACAGACAGGAGTTAGAGTGTTGGTTTGGATTTAATTCTCATAAACAGTTGTGAGTCTGTGCACAAGTCTCTTTACGTCTTTTCTGACTACTAGTTCAGCATGTTTGGCTTCAACAAATGTCTTACACGTGACTACAGTTACTATCTTAAACGTTAAACCTTCAATACTTGTGTTTCGGTTCGTTCGTCGGCATAAATGAGGTAAAAAAACTACCGGCTCGATTTTCATGAAGCCTGGGGAAAGAACGTGGCATCGGCCAACGAGGAACCCAACACATTTTGGAGCGGATCCCAAACCACAGGCGAATACGAAAGTGAACATTGAGAGACAGGACATGGCCTCGGCGGAGGTCTGCGTTCTTTTATTTTGGCCTCCAATATTCTCTCCATTTATAGCTCTGTTTTGGTCCCCACCAACTAAGTATCTCCAAATGTAACGATCATGTTACCTCAGATACGGCAGGTCCTTCCTTCCTGCCACTATCAGACAACACGACTCGGTAACTCGGTCGCCGCATCAACTTAAAACGTGGCCCAAAAATACCGTTATTGCAGGATTAATTCTGTGACGTTTGCGTAAACTGTTATTAGCAATTGCGTCAATTTCCCTTCGAGCATCTAACGGACGTTGCTGTGCTGCAGAGCTACCGATGCGCAGTGAAGCATTTCAGGTGTGGAATCCTACAAATCTCACTTGCCAGTAAAATAGTCCACTTATAAAAACAAACTTCTGCATCAATGACTGGTTCATCTTTTGTGTAATTAATGATGACACGGCCGTTTGAGCGAAAGCACCTTGAAATTCATAACTCTACACCTTTAACGGGGATTCATAAATACGAGAAGATTCAATTCCTGGATAACAGCAGAGATTAAAGGAACGGGTAATAAGTAAAGCAACGTCTTTTGAAAGAGAAACAAGCGAAAGAGGATAAAAGCTGCAGGCGCGACACAAGACTCATCCTGAGAGAATATGTGAAATAGAGATTTCTTCAGAGTAAAAATTAAAGAGCAGCCGCCGCTCCTCGGGCTCTGCCAGCCTGACCGGTCTGAGCCGACCTCTGGCTGCATGTGTGAACGATCCGCAGCAATAAGACGCATTCTGTAGCTCATGAAGGATTCATTTTCATAAAGAGTACAGTCCCCCCACCGCCGCTGCGTTATTGAAGGACTTTCATCATTATCTCAGCGCTTCCACTCAACTTTATTTTCTCTGCCTCCATCCTTGAGCTCTCAAAACTGCCTTAAACACTTCTCTACTGTAACCATGGCTACAGCTGATCAAATATCCCAAAATGGCGGCGACGGGGGCTTTAAATCACCGGCGGCGGCGGCGCTTCCAGGCGTTTGAAAGACAGCGAAGATGTCCCCATTTCACGTCAGAGCCCACGCTGAGGCTGCGTTCACATTTGAAGTCTTCGCGGTGTTTGTGCTGCGCCGCTGTGTTTACACGGCCGTGCAGCTTATGCTTGAATGTGACAATTGCTAAAACTCAGTCCACATCACTGAAATGTGTTTTCACAGCAAAAGAGGTCGAGCAAACAAGAAAAACACAGCCGGCTTATAATAACCTACATTGCTAATTCACTGTGGCGATACGGTACTTCAGTCTGCACTGATCCACGAGTTCAGTCCATGAATGATTCAAACACACATCCAGGAACACTACATAACAGCGTGGACACTATTCAGAGTAATACGATATTGCAAACCAAGGCAAGAGCGTGCAGCACCCTCCAATATGCAAGGCCGTTAGCATTAGCTGCTTAGCATTAGCATTAGCTGCTTCTTTAACTACTGACGTCTACAAAGGATCTCTAGCTGGCAATTGCATTACAACATGACTGCCGACTGTTTGGTCTAATTGTTGTTTTTCCGACCCACTTTCGATGAAACCTCAACCACTGGGCGGTAGCCGCAGCCTCGACGGATGCGTTGATGACTTTACTGTTAGCGTTAGCTAGCTAGCCTCAACCCGAGGTCCCTCCTTCCCGCTCCTCGCCGTGGAGTTAGCACCTCGGAATACAGCGAGCGCTGACTAACACTAATTCCAGCGCTACAGCGGGCGGGTTCCACCGGCTACCAGCCCGCTGTTCGGCTAATTTTCTGCAACCAGTGTAGCATGAAAGAATGGTGGAATTAGCAAGCTAGCTCGCCAACTAACCAGCTGCTAAATGAGTAAAATCTAACCAATAACTTTGTAGTCTTATTATTAATAAATGCATTCCTTGATTTTTTAAACAGAAGACCTATATTGTTGTTATTTAACGCTCCTGAGGCCCCCCCCCCCTATTTTCTGCATTTTCCCGCCACTGCGATGCTCTGACTGTGAGATTGGCAGTCGAATCAAACGTCCTAGTAGTCACATGTTGTGATTAAAGCAACCGAGAACTCTTTCAACAGACGTACGGCATGCGAGCATTGAACCAAGATAGTCTTAGATATAGAGATGATGTATATCTTAACGTCTCGCTGTGAGGAACAACGCATGTTATCATCCAATATGTATCATCCCAGCTGAGGAAGCGAAAAGAGGAGATGAGCTTAAATACGCTGATTAAATCAAAGCTTCGGTTTTGGGGGCAATTATCAAATAATAACATTCATTTTCAGATCTTACATCTCCAAAATCTAATTCGCTGCTTTGCTGGGCTGTATCAGTCAGATATGAATCTGCACCGTTTTCTTTTTATTGCCATCAAAAGGAGCAGAAAGAATAAGAGTGAAACGGAGGCTGGAGATAAATGAATACGTTAAGAAAAGTTTGAGAGACAGAATGCAAACCGCAGACGACCAGACGGCACAAGGAACATCCATTACCCTCGCTATTCACCGTGGACTCGCTGTGGACCACAGCCTCCTCACCTCATCACCTTATCACCTTATCACCATGCTGCCTTCTATCATAAGATAACAACCCCCCCATGTATCGACAAGGAGGAGAATAAGAACAAGAGCTGTCTGTCACAGATATGTGTGCCCTGCTCAAGATGCTGAAATCACAAAATCTGCCAAACGTTTACACTCAACTAATAGAGAGAGAGAGAGAGACAGAGAGAGGCAGAGAGAGAGAGACAGAGAGAGAGGCAGAGAGAGAGAGAGAGGCAGAGAGAGAGAGAGAGACAGAGAGAGAGACAGAGAGAGAGGCAGAGAGAGAGGCAGAGAGAGAGAGACAGAGAGAGAGGCAGAGAGAGAGAGAGAGAGGCAGAGAGACAGAGAGAGAGAGACAGAGAGAGAGAGGCAGAGAGAGAGGCAGAGAGAGAAAGACAGAGAGAGAGAGGCAGAGAGAGAGAGAGAGAGAGAGAGAGAGAGGCAGAGAGACAGAGAGAGAGAGACAGAGAGAGAGAGGCAGAGAGGCAGAGAGAGAGAGAGAGAGAGAGAGAGAGAGAGAGAGAGAGAGAGAGAGAGAGAGAGAGAGAGAGAGAGAGAGAGGGTTTGATTGGGAAGAATATATCATTTTAACCCTTGATGATTCTTCTCAGCAGCATGTTAACAGGATGGTTGAGGATTCTGATGGATCTTCACATTATCTGTTAAACTCACAAACAATAAAAAGGCTCAAACTTCCCCACTGAAGCACATGCATCTTTTAAAGCTGTCAGTAGGGATGTTAATAATTCACCGTCAACTGACAAGTATTTTGACGTATTTTAATGCTGTCAGTTAAAAAGTTAGTACAATAAATAGTACAAAAAAACTCCTTCAGCTCCGTCTCCAGCGGTCAACACCGGACCCTAGAGACCACAGACTGGACAGAAGAAGTGGACGTCATCTAGACGCCACCCACTGGTTTGTGTCTCCCCCCCCCCCCCCCCCCAATAGATTTTATAATATTTAGTTCCTTAATTTAAGAGTCCGTCAAACCAGCTGCAAACCCTCTGCTGCATCAACGATGACATGCAAGTTCCTGAAAGGGAAAGCGTGACTAGCGAGAGGCCTGTGGACAGCGGCTGCAGAGGACATGTGATGCTTTCATTGGCGGTCAGTCATTAGCTGATTACAACTGCACCAGATAATCTGATGCCATGCTGGGCCGCCACCCCCCCTTTGGCATCAACTAACCTCCAGAGTTGTGGCAGAGGCGGTGGATCGATTGGATCTTGTGCACAACAATCGCACTGATTGGGGGGGACGGGGGGGACAGGGGGGGGGACGCTGTCAAAAGACACGGCAGCGTAAGACACGGAGAATCTGCTTTCAAGACGCATCGCCGAAGCCAACCCGATCTTGGCATCCTGCTGTGTGTGTGTGTGTGTGTGTGTGTGTGTGTGTGTGTGTGTGTGTGTGTGTACGTGGCTATGAACGCTTACTGCGTGAGCATGAGGGGGTTGTGTGTGTGTGTGTGTGTGTGTGTGTGTGTGTGTGTGTGTGTGTGTGTTGTATTTTTCCTCAGGCATCGGAGGGGTGAACCATCAATCTCTCAATTACAGCTTGATGCAGCCCCGTTCTCCCCTCCCCCCCTGAGGGCACTGCGGGGCACACTTTACGGAGATCAGCTCCCCCTTCTCCCGGAGACGTGAGGTGGAGACGGCGAGCAGCGTTCCTGCTATGAGCGCCCGATGCTGCAGCTATAAGACACGTCAATAGCTTAACCCTCTGAGCCCCAGCACCGCACTAGCAATGTGACCAAAGTTCTGTGAGACGTGGACCGAACACAGAGCGGAGCGGAGGAGACAGGAGAGGCTGTCAAAATGTCAATACTTAAATATATATATATATATATAGCGGGTGGAGCCTCCATTTCTTTTGTCCAACCCTTGTGGACACTTTACTTCTAGCCATGATTGCTGAGGTGCAGGACTTGTGTATTGCAGTGAAAAAAACGAGGCCACAGAGAGACAAAAGCTTAGCTTAGCACCAACTCCGATACCATATTAGCCCTGTAGCCAAACACATGAAGCGCACCTGTCCGTCCTCTCCTCTCTCTGAGACACCCACACAGATTTTTGTTGGGGGAACAAAGTGTTGTTTTAATGACACAACGCTCCATAATCTTGGACCTCAGTGAAATGTGTTTTCTCCTCATAACAGCGTAGAAGAATCAGAAGCATCTGGATGCTAATTCTGAGCTCTCATTTGTTCATGTTGTTGTTGGTTTTTTTTTGTTGGAACATGACGGAGGGATGCTCCGGCTGCCTCCCAGTCACTCGCCAGCTGTCTCTCACCCCCCCCCCCCCCCAGGCCTCCACGTGGCCAGAGGAAGACGCGCCGTTCTTTACGCCTTAAGAGGCAGCATGGGGGAAAAATTAAATCCAGTCGTGGAAGTGAGAGAGAGAGAGAGAGAGAGAGAGAGAGAGAGAGAGACAGAGAGAGAGAGAGAGAGAGAGGGGAGAGGTGGCATCCCTCCAGCTCCGGATAATTACGTAACGTGCAGAGAAATGGACTTTGCTGTTGTGCGACATCACGGGTAAAATCCCTGCTCGTTAATCACTTTCATTCTAACGGACTCAGGCTTTAGGTTTGCACCTTATGTGCAACATAAGACACTTTATTTGATCGGGGGTAAGGGGGGGGGGGGCTGGAATGGAAGAAGCTTCAGGGACAGACACAAAAAGGACACAAGGTCTGAAGTTCCGTAAAAGAAATGCCAACGTTCCAACACCCGGAAGGCGAAAAAATGGCGGCCAAAGGCAGAGGTGGCTAAAATCGTTCGGCCTCGCAGCAAAAGGTCAATTTGACAAGCGGTTCTTGTCTGATGTCAGATTCCATATTCAGATTCGTGTTCGTGTACAGGGAGAGAAAGAATCGGTTGCTTTGCTTTAATTCACAATGTGCCGCGGTGTGTTAAATTGCTCCCATGTCAGGAAAATAGCAGCCCTTCACACTGCAACACACGCCCTTGTCATTAGGGGAGGCTCGCACTGAACCCTGGTCGTTTTCCGTCAGGAGGAGGGATGTGTGTGTGTGTGTGTGTGTGTGTGTGTGTGTGTGTGTGTGTGTGTGTGTGTGAAGGGGTTGTGTTTCAGGAACTGTTCGCACACCCTTCCCTCCCTCTGATAAACAATCCATCACTAATTACTTTTCGACACAAAGCAGACGACATCAACAACGCGGATACGATCGAGCTCCGTGACGCCAAAAATGCATCTGTCGGCGAGGTGGAGCTCTGCCTGCGGTGCTCTGCCCACATACGGCCGAAGCACAACGCAAGAGTTTTAATAGGTGGAGGCCGACCTTTTGTCTCAAAGGGCAGACAGCGGAGCGGCATCAGTAATACCATTAACCCTGGATTAGCTAATGAACATATCCACATTGATTTACCTTCGCGCCGGCCGTTTCCCTCGGCTGCTCCGAGGGCACCAATCAAGCTTTTTATTTGCACATATACTCGTTCTCGACAACACCTGCTGCCGCCTCAGGCATCTGCCGTCAGATGAGCAGACGGCCTGCTGTGTCTGGACGGTGAGAATGGAGCGGACGTGCAGTTTTACCTTCCCTTCTAGTACTTCTCATCCACAGCCACATTACATAACTTTGAGAATATAATAGAAAATCTGTATCATTTCAAGAATCTCATTTAATCGAATTATATATATATATATATATATATATATATATATATATATATATATATATATATATATATATATATATATATATATATATATATATTTCCCTATTGACACGTAAAAGTTTAACTTTAAATGAACTCTTCTCCATATGAACCTTTCTTTAGTTTGATGTATTTTGATTCCATCCACCACTGACCTTCATACATATTGTATGTCCATAGTGGCCAAAGTGAAGGCTTAAATTAATAGGTCCTAAAAGTTGTAAAATGTACCAATGGCTGTTCTGTTTGTAGGCTACAGTGTTGAAAGTTAGCCTACAGCTAACGTCTGTTAAGTTGGTACAGTGTTGAAAGTAACCAACAGCTAACGTCTGTACTGTGGGTAAATTGTTGATAGTTAGCTTAATGCTAACGTCTGCACTGTTGGTACATTGCTGATAGTTAGCTTATAACTAGGGTATGTACAGTTGGTACAGTGTTGAAAGTTAGCTTACTGCTAATGTTTGTAAGGTTGGTATATTGTTGCTAGTTAGCCGTTAGCTAACGTCTGCACAATTAGTACATTGTTGATAGTTAGCTTAATGCTAACGTCTGCACTGTTGGTACATTGCTGATAGTTAGCTTATAACTAGCGTATGTACAGTTGGTACAGTGTTGAAAGTTAGCTTACTGCTAATGTTTGTAAGGTTGGTACATTGTTGATAGTTAGCCGTTAGCTAACGTCTGCACAATTAGTACATTGTTGATAGTTAGCTTAATGCTAACGTCTGCACTGTTGGTACATTGCTGATAGTTAGCGTACATCTAACGTATGTACAGTTGGTACAGTGTTGAAAGTTAGCTTACTGCTTGTAAGGTTGGTACATTGTTGATAGTTAGCCGTTAGCTAACGTCTGCACAATTAGTACATTGTTGATAGTTAGCTTATAGCTAACGTCTGTACTGTAGGCACATTGTTAATCAGACATGCTAACTTATCCGGGGTAAAAAAGGTGACAAAGATGCAAACCCAGGGGCGTCTCCTCACAGATGCTCATTGGCTGTTTGGGGTCAAATAAACATGAACTGCAAAAACACTCCAGCGGTCACATTGATGTGAATAAAGCGAGGTGACATTTTGCATTCAATCAGATATCACCCATGTTCAACTGTGTTATATTTCCATATGGGACTTGTTTTTTGTCATATGTAATATTAAATTACCGTACGTTGTGAAAACCAACTGATGCTACTGCTGCTGAGAAGAAAAAGCTGCAGTTTAACTTACAGTGTAATAAACCCAGCCTGCCTCAGGCTGAAGGCAGTGATGGATGTATGGGGAAATCTCAAACTCTAGATCAGCTACTCAGACAGTCGGGGGAACCTGGGAACATACTCCACAATGTCCTCAAGCATTTCTACATAATATTGTAGCTACCTTAATGACAAAGTAAAGGCCATGTTAATGCCCATATCAAGGTTAATATAGTTTGAATATAATAATAAGAGCTTTACTCTGGTGAGGATAAGAAGTGAAAATAGAAAGTCATAAGACCCAGATGTAGTTTCTTCACGGCGCCATGATTACACAGAAGACAGATACCCAGCAACTTCCTCAATCAAATAATGTGTAGGCTTGGTGCGGACTGAAATAATGACCTGTGGTCCTTGTGATCAGATTGAGTGTCTTGAAACACATTTGTGCTGAGCCAAACACACTCATCGCTTGAAAACACCATTAAGGCAATCAATAGCTATAGTCGCTGTGCTTTTAGGGCTATCTTCTGAGATAAACAATTGAGTCCTCAAAGCTTAGCAAAGAACATGTGAAACAGGATAAGAGCACTCTTATACTTTCAGGTACCATTAAGTATGAGATCCCCCTCCTCCATTCAGGATCGAGAATCAGCCAAAAACAACCTAATCAGGCCACAATTTCAGCTACTAAAAGGGATGCATTTAGAACGCTGTGTCTCTTCAAATGTAAGGCACGTATCCAAAACAGCCCAATGTTTCCCACCACCGAGAGAAATTACATGAGTGACGCATGTTTGTTTTTTTGACAGATGCAATGCTCGTACCTTCTCCACTGAGCATGCTCAGGTTCCAAAGTCATTTTTTGCAAATGCATTTCACACACAACGGCTCCACTTTCTGGTAGTGCACTTTTACCAGCACAGCTCCACAATTACCAGGATAATGGACAGCTTTTTACTTGTCACCCTGTTTTTTCCCCATTGTAACCAGGCAGAATGTTCTCTCTATGTAAGCTTCACACCAAGGCCTACACAGGTGAAGTCAACAGATTACGGTTAATTACCTGAACCTCAATATACCATTGTAGAGAGACAAAGTAGAAAGACACCGAAGTTAGCTTTTGACCGTCAAAAAGGAAAGAGGTGGAATCACCAATTCTGATCAAGAATCAGCTGGTTGAAATTGTTTCCCGAATTGAACTGATCAAAAAAGGTTAATATGGTAAAAGGACACAGTCCAGGTTCTGAATCCTCAGAAAGCTAAACTGAATCTGGGTCAGTACAAAAATGGTGGCCAGTGCAATACTGTAGGAACAGTATGTCGGGGTGAGCATTACTGCCAACGATAGGAACACGATTAACAAGGTTGGAGCTCGCTCTATAACCGGTGTTTCTGTATTGGCACATCATCTTTAGGAGATCGGGCTGTTTGGTGCACACAGCTGCAGCATTTCTGAATGACACGCAACGTTTGCTTGTTGTTGATAAAAAAGAAACACCCTCCGGACTGTCTCTGCTGCCCTGTTTTAAATGCATCTCTCCCACACTTGTTTTCTGAGGTACA
Source organism: Cebidichthys violaceus (assembly GCF_023349555.1). Classification (NCBI taxonomy): domain Eukaryota; kingdom Metazoa; phylum Chordata; class Actinopteri; order Perciformes; family Stichaeidae; genus Cebidichthys; species Cebidichthys violaceus. Next base: position 900,221 of record NW_027176340.1, on the reverse strand, counting down.
GGTATTAATATGACTATATGCTTCTCAAGGTTCCGGTTCTCATGTGTTGTTGTTGCATTGGTTTATTTTCAGCCAGTCTCACAGCATGTCTCTAGTCGGTTGTCTGAAACATCTCGTCGACTACTGGATGGATTGCTACTGTATGTCATTTTGTGCAGACGGTCATGGTTGCCAGATGAAGAACCTTTCTGACTTTGGTGATCCCCCGACTATTCTTGCAGTGCCACCCTGAGGGCCCAGAGTATAAATCCTAATGACTTTGGACCAACCCGGACAATTCCTCTAGCGCCACTAGAGTTTTGACGTATCTCAACATAAATGACACGGTTGACCTCAAACCTTGGCTCAGCCACTCATGTTCCCCTACGGATGACTTGTAACCACTTTGGTGAACCCTCATGTAGTGGTCAGGAATTCACTTGTCCAATACTTTTGGTCTTATGAAGTAATCACATTCACATTTCACGCTGTACTTTATGTTCAGTGCTGATTAGCAAACTAAACATTATACCTCAGCATATTGGGATAGTCATTGTGGGCATGAACGCTGTCTTCTTGTCAATAGTCTAGCTTGTTTACAATAATTAAACTAATGAGTACAAATTAACATGGTAATTTGTTGACGCTGGAACACGACACGTCGCGCCTTAATGAATGTCTTAAATTGAAGCAGCCACTGCTAACGTTGACAGTCGGGAGGAGGTGCCGCCGTCGGAGCAAGTTAATGGCTTCCTTGCTTCGTCGTTTGTGGTTTTGGAACAGATATAGTTTTGTGTTATTCCGACATACAGCGACTGGTTTGTGTCACATTCATCAGCTACACCACCTTGCAGAGTTTAGGGATCGCTTGATCCCCCGTCAAGGCCTCTCGTGGGAAGAGCTGTCAGGGGTGCAGCTAATGACGGCTATATAGGAGAACAGAGCTCCTGATCAGGCTGAATGTAGGTGTAGTTTGAAAGGAGGAGTCATTAGAGGGGGGTGCCTCAGCGTATCGAGCTGATCGAGTGCTGTTGGCCGTTATAAATGTACCACGCTATGTTCAGAGAAGGACTGGGGCGCTACTGTTAACGCCAACCGTGTTCAAACGACAGCAAATGCCGTCATGCATTTGGACAATCTCCTACCCCCCCCCCCCCCCCCCCCCCCCCCACCCATCCCCCAGCATCGCAGGAAAACAACACGCCGTGCCTGCAGAAAAATCCAATATGTTGCCCTGTTCCAAAAAGCTGTGCTGAAACGCAGTAAGTGAATACGCTGGGATCACATTTCACCCGCTACCCTCCCAGATGGCCCCTAATCTCAAATTACAAGCTGCTTCCAGACAGCCGCAGAAAACGAAGAGTCCCGTACTTCGGAGTGGTCTTCCGTACCCACCTTCAGGAATAACCGCTGAGCACAACTCATTAATGCATAAATGAAAAGGAGATCAGTTACAATGTGGACACAGTGTGGGTGGCCCTTCCTCCCTATTGTTAAAAAATGGAACTTTAACATCTTAAATCATCGCGCAGATAATAGCAGTGAAAGAGGCTCCTCCAGTTACAAGAACGAATTGATGTTTCACACGGAGAAGGGGAAATTGCTTTTTCCATGGTGCCCATCTAAAGAGCAGAAAACAGAACAAAAGTTCACAAGACAGTGAACGCCTCCGCTGGATCTCTGCGGTCACGTTGCCTTCATTGTCAGCGTTCAGGTAATAACTGTACTAAAGTGGAGCCGTCTGCAGCACCGATAGGAGGGGAAAACAACCATTTTTCTGTGATTTGCTCATTTTAATGTGACTTCTCTGGGCAGCGACCACTTCGGCGTGGGCGCTGAACATATTGTGTCAGTAACACCGGCTGGGCATTCGCTAAAAGTCTGGAAGGCAACACATTGCGGCGTTTTATCTTCGCCGTGCTCTTCTGATGTGGAGCAGTTTCTATGTCATCTGGTCGGGGGTAATGAAGAGAATGCGGAAGGGGGGGGGGGATCAATGCTGCTGCTGGCCAGCAGTGCGGCTCACTCTGCAAACACCCTCGCAGTTCCCAGCAGTGCCAACCGCCGGCCCAAAAAGTCTCATTCAACGCTGAGGACTCCCAAGAGGAGCGCAGGAAAAACTATCTGGCGGAGCCAAATTCACCATCGATTGGCTTCTGCCCATCACAGAGAGAGAGAGGGGGGGAGAGAAAGGGAGGGAGGGAGGGAGGGAGGGAGGAGGAGGCCAGATGAGCCGGGAGCTGCTCGGAGGGGCTTAACTGGAAATAAAAACACAATGATGACGTGAAAAGAGACGGATTCCATCCAGCCTGTGCAGACAGGAGGGTCATTTAATCTCTCCACCCTCCATCCTGTCCTGTGAGTGTGCTTGAGAAGTTAATAGTGATGCTATCAACACACGAGCTTTTCATTGGGAGGGTGTCGAGCTCCCACAGTCGGTGATACCGCACGCTACAGGTTGGACTCGAGGCTGGGTCGAGTTTCTAAAAAAAAAAAGACAAGGACTTAGAATAAGTGAGTCCAAACCCAACACTCAGCATCCGCCCAGCGAGCAATAGGTTTTTAAAGACCCGCCCACAGCGACACATTACAAATGGCTTTAATTCAGCCTTAATGTGATTGGGAGCTATAGCGTCCCATATATGCCACCTAAACGCTCAAAGATCCTCATGTAAATACATTCGTCGCCGAATGAGGTGATGAGCCCACAAAGTATTGCAATATTTATATATCTGTAGTATTATGTATCTGTTATTCTTTACACAGTTCTGAAACATTTTAGTGTTGAATTTTGACTCCAACTCTGAGGACAATTCCTACAAATCCTGAATCCACCAGGACTGAAATACTCACTTCGGTGCTGTGTTGGTGGAGCTTTACACGGTGTCATCAGTCGCATTTATTGTTTTCAAAGATTTCTTCTGTTTTCTTTCTGTTGACTTTGTGCTCTTTGGTGTCTGAAGGTCTGGCTGATTGTAGGATCCGTCTGGTGGTGAAAGCTTAACCCAAGAACACTTTACCCCCCAAGAGCCAAAGTCATGACATCACACAACTATCTCCCAGTCTGCATCTCTTCCAACCAGCTGGTTGTGGAAAAAGGCCATCCTCCAGATGTGCAGTTGTTTCCTTCAGCTCTCCTTAGAGAGTTTCAATGGAGCTGCATCGCTAGGCAACAGCTTGGGTCCACGTTTACTTCCTGTTAGCTCACGAACACGGCAACAGGAAGTAAACGGGGACAGATTTAGAAACCTTTACTTTGTCTATTGTCTCATCATGTGGATTCAGCATTTTTTTTAGTACTGAACTAATAGTAAATATTATCATCATTACAATCAAGCAATTGCTAATCAGTGTCCAGCATGAACCAATACAGGCTGGTCTCTATTAAATGACATTTGTTTGGGGTGGAAACATTTGTAAATTAAATGCTTTTCTTTGATGTTATTTTTCTTCTACCAATCTATTTTTAGTTATGCCACAACCTCAATACATATTGTTGCAATGCTCATAGTTTGATGCTAGTTGTTCATAGTTTGTTACAAAGTTAAAGGAAGACGTGGACGATTGAATTCCATGTCTCAGGAATTTCTGAAAATATAATAATTTATCAAATTGTTTCTTTTCCTCAAACTAATGTGTGAACAAGAAGAATGCATCGTGACATTCACTGCTTTTTGTTTGGTGTCTTAAAAGACGTTAGCAGACACCTGCATCTGCTCTGGGATCAGATCAGCTTCATCACCAGACGGTCTAGTAGTCGATACGCACCGCATCCGACCCCGCCGTCCCCCCAACAACGGAGCGAAGTCGTTCCCCGTTCCTCCGAGATCGCCTCACGTTCACTCGCCGATGGATCTGTGTGAAGCTCCACGTTACCTTTTCTCTGACAGCAGCAGCAGAGCCGATCGGACGGGAATTCATTATCGGGTGAAAAACAGTATCGCCGCTACAAAGGGGAGCTCGGAGCGGCGGAGTGCTGGTGATGGAGTGTGTGTTGTGGGAACGTACATCATCCCGAATTCATCAAGGGAAACCGGTAAACACGAAGGAAGCAACAGCCAACAGCATCAACAGCATATTCAAACACGGGCAGATCAGGACATGTGAGAGAATAAACTCCAAGCAGTTTGATTTAAGAAGCTGAGAAAGGTAGTTCTACATCAGCTGTCACAGTTTAAAGGATAGAACACGGACAAGCACGACACGGACGATCTGATGGTGTTCACAAAGGACAATACTTGAGTGTGTGGCTGTGAGCCAAAGAGAAACATGGCGCTCACTCGGTGCCACAGAAGTAGGCCCAGAGGGAGGCTGAAGGAGCCACTATGTAAATATTCTGGGCATTTATCTACGAGGATCCGGCTCGGAACCGACGGAGCGGTGAAACGTGCTCCAGAAACTCCCAGTGTGACTCCTGCCGGCGAGCTCCGCCTCCCAGCAGGGCTGAGGATTGGACTCTCACACATCCACGCTCGGCAGGCTGCATCATGGGGCTGTTGGCCGAGCTCGCACACCCACCCACCCACACACACACACACACCCACACCCACACACCCACACACACACACACACACACACACACACACACACTCAGTCAGTCAGTCAGTCAGTCAGTCGCGCGTCCTCTCACGGCCCGTGGAAAGTTAATTAACTGCCTTTTTGGAGGCGTCAGGCCCGTGATGGTGATGAATTAGCGCTCCTTCCCTCCCACCGCCGGCGGCTTTAGCCCGGAGGGAAGGAGCGCTGCAGTCTGCTCGGTCCCCCGTACGGCAGTACATTAACTAACTCCCATACGGGCAGGAGACTACGGCTTCGGGAGACGGGGAGGGAAATTAACAGACAAGGAGTCAATAATTGAGATAACAACAAACAAAGCCATTAGCGGGGAATCAAGGATGCTCGTTAGTTTCTCTTACTTTAAGAGCCCCAAACAAAGCAGACGTTTCTGTTTCTGTTCTGGTGAGGATGTGGGGAGATAATGAGGATGCAGCTGCAACAGAGCAATTAAATCTTTTATCCTACTACATCCTTTCTATTTAATTCCCATGAAGAAAAGCAAAACGTGAACTCTGGCTGAAGAGCAGAGTGAAACAGATGCAGGAGACTTTGTTGTGCAGTGGAACCTGAGACACTCGGTTCAGTGGGTGGTCTCCATCAGGAGTCGGCTGAGCGTGCAGCGAGGCCTCGACAGCTGGCCCACCTCTCTGGAAGGTCTCTGGGCCCATCTTCATCTCGTTATCTCGCCTGGCTGAGCGAGAGGAGTCCTTGTGTTAGTCTGCGTAGAGAACTGTTTAAATAAGAGGCATGAAACGTGCACAAAATCAAGCTTCCCATACGTTGACCGAGTCGTGGCGGCGAGTCAGAGTGACGACCGTTAGGGATGTTCCACCAACCGACGATCTGGGTCGAAGCCAAAGTTGTGAAAATATGAAGGAAGGTGTTTTTCTGCAGTAACTCCGTCATCCCAGCGCTGATGGAGAATGTGTTTGGGACGGAGTAGAGTCACTATATGACATCGATGTTGTAAACAGCAAATCTATGTAGTAACCGGCGGACAAAAGCAAGTCTACATTAGCCGCTATCAGCAAACTCCTGCCCGGAGCTAAGCGTCTCATGTTAACGGGAGGTGCCATTAAATTCACATTATGATGCTGTATTCAAGCTGTATTCAGTTCAATTCTAACGGTGTCCTGCTTTGTTCAAATGTCATGTTTTGGAGAGAAACTCAAATGAAAATCATTTCATTTGACCTCGTTGAACACAGCAGTTCTACCGCTGCCTTGATGGTTCAGTGTTTATTGTGTGACTCTGAACTGACCCTTTAAGGTGAAATGACTGTTTCTGTCAATGGAGTCCGGTGGCTTTAAAGAGAGCGATACAATCGCTTCGAAAGGGGGCCGTCGTCTCCACAAGTTCCATTGACTGTGGATGACTACCTCACACGGCCCCACTTCAAAACTGTCCCTTTCAGGAACTACTGACGCCAGAAACTGAAACGTAAAACCGGTCGGTTCAAACTGGAGTGAGTGGAGAAAACACAGACAACATCACACAACTGGTTCTACAGAAGAACACGCCCTGGTTCAAACATGACGTATGGAATCAGTGGACTCTGTGAATCTATTCGTCGTCTTCCCGTTGCTCAGACAAGAGACCAGCGTTATAAGAACCTATAAGTACTGCAGGGACTCACAACTATAACAACTCACTGCTCTCAGCGCCGGCCACCCAATGCGGTGCAGGAGAATACTTCTGCTTGTGTTCAAATGAATGCAACTGGGGCAGAGTATTCACGGAAATCTATAAATATTCCCCCAGCTCCAGTGACAGGCATTGTGGTTATTTATAAACCCCATCCGGCTGAATGTGCCGAATGCCGCGTCACGATCCCAAACAATCACGCAGATGCAAGCGACGATCAGCAACTTCTTCTTTTTTGTTGTTCAGCTCCGGCAACACGCAGAAAATTGAACATGATTTTTTTTTTTTTTTTTTAATTCCAAACAAAACAATAGCTGCTTCCAAGACGGAGAAAGGAGACGGTGGCTTCATCATCATCATCATCATCATCATCCTGAGTCACGCTCTGGTGTCCTGAATGACGGCAATTCAATCTCAGAGCAGGTAAAGACAAGTTGTTTGTGTTTAGATGCTGGGATGACAAGCGTCTGTGCAACAGAGACAGACCGAGGACAGAGTGGAGACATGAGCCACCGACAGCTTTAATGATGCAGGGCTGCGATTTGGGAGGAGACGGATACATCGGCGAACATCAAAGTGTGGCTGGATGACATGAAGGCACATTCCACTGAGTGCTGTGAGGCTAACACTGCCTGCGTGCTGATCACACACACACACACACACACACACACACACACACACACACACACACACACACACACACACACACACACACACACACACGTTCATATTGCCACTCCCATTCCACTTCAGAGGCGAGGCAGCGCAGACATTTGTCAAGGGTATGGAGTAAACCAGCCGCTCGCTAAGCATCTCGGCACAAAATAATGCCAACCTGAGCCAGGGGCAATTTAATATTTTGTTGCATCAGGCTGTCCGTGGACTGAATTATGCAACTTCGGACCAATAGCAGGATTTTTGTCCCGAAACGGACGCGCAGTAAAGCCCTGAGAGGCAAGACGAAAAACTGCTGATTGTTTCTTAGTTCGTCCTGACGAAGTCAGAAACTGACTCTGCACAAGACCTTTAAGACTTTTAAGTTATTCAAATGATCCCTACCGAGCCAGGCGGCAACCTCCGGGTCTGAAACGTGAAGCAATGAGCCTTAAAAACGTGCGTTCTCTCTAGTGTCCACCAGGGGGCGACTCCTCTGGTTGTATAGAAGTCTAGTCTAAAATGACTCTACTTCTCTCTTGATTTATTCCCTCAGTAAACATTGTAAACATGAGTTTATGGTCTCAATCTCTAGTTTACAGTCTTCTTCAATACAGCATGATGTTCATTTAGTACATTATGGTCCGTTTAGAGTCAAACAGACCATAAAGCAGGGGATGATTTAGGGGCGGGGCTACACAGTGACTGACAGGTCTCTAACACGGCGTTGTCCGGTCCTGGAGTTCTCTTAGAACTTTAACTCTTTCACAGTGTGCTTTCAGTTCATAAAAGTTATTTATAGTCATTTCGGTCTCCTAAAAATGTCTGATTTAGCGTTTGGTTGTGCTACGTTCCACCCTCTCGGGTCACTTCTGGTTGCAAAAAGCCAAAATGGTGAGGGCCAAGAAACAAAGATGGCGACAGTCAAAATGCCGAAAATCAAGGCTTCAAAGCAGCTGTCCAAAAAAAAAACAATGGGCGACTAAATCCACTTCTTATATTCAGTCTGTGTTGAACATATCCTGAAATATCCAGATGCAAAGTCATACAAAACCAAATCTGAGGCACGATAATCAGAAGGTCCCTCATCTAACATTTTACAGTCTTACAAAAGATATGTCAGTCCTGCTTACAGATGCAGATTTATTGTAAACACAGCAATATGCACAAAGGCATCAATAACCACGCACACTGGGCCAAAGAACAACAGCAGAATGAACAGAGGAGACAGTTTAATTTCACCACCAATGTCCTCATCGTAGAAGACAAACAACTGCATCAGAGGTTGGTGTTGCGACTACCTGGGGCAACGCCACGGAGGCGGTTCAGACTTCATTAGACATGCACGGCTCGCTCCTCGAGACAAGAGCAAGGAGAAACAAAAAGAACAAATTAGCATAGCTGCTTTCCCAACAGTCCTGAGAGGCAGAAAAACAGATGTTTGTGGGAGAACCATGGTCAGACACAGATGCTTAACAAGAAGACATGGCTAAAGAAGCTGTCTGACAATCAACGTTCCAAGCTTAGGCAATGAGTCCCGGCTTCTGGATTTCGACATCACGTCTGTATTTGAGTAGATGTCTTCACCGGTGCATTTGATTTTGAAGAACCTCCGATACCCGGAGAGGTTGGAAGGACCTACGTCTCTTAGTGTGCGTTGTTTTCCACGTTCACCTTCCTCTATGATGGCAGGCTGTTTGACCCACCTTCGAGTGCTGTCATTCAGATTGGGTACAAACACTTCTGCCTCAGATGAACCTTTGTAACCGACTGTACGCCATCTACAAATATCTGACCACTATCAGTGCAACTCTGTGTTCTAATGCTACACGTCAAATACAACACTTTGGGGACTTCGTCTGATAGTTTGAACGCATGACAGTAGAGGCCGGTGACAGCTTGAGATCGGCGGTGCAGACGGTAAGAGAGCAAACGGAATGAAACTGAACCCCGACCAGGTGTGCTCTTTGTTGGGTCCGTTAGACGTTCCTCAGACGAGGTGTGAAAGTGACCCCGGACTCGTCGTGGTGTCCACCTCCGTAGACGGGGCTCTACGTGGATGAGACTCTGACGGGAGGGAGACGGTAACATCGGTTTACAAGTTACGCAGATCGCTGCCTGCTTTCTAGTTCACACAACTCCACACCTGCTGATGGAGCACAGACCGGACGTCACACCACCGGGGAGAGAACGTATCGGCAAACACAAAGGCCGACGATAACCGCGCTGACAGCGGATAGTGGGAGGCTTCAGTCGCCCTCAAGGAGGAGAACACAAGCACCTTCCACTGAGGTGCTCTGGTAAAATGAAGGTCTGTGTGATCTCACAGTTTGACTCTCCGTGAATCCTCTGACAAAGACTTCCTTTGATAGACGTCAACTGATGTAAGAATGTTTCGTAAAGAGCAGGATCACCAGGAATCTACTCGTACCAGACCAGAACAGAGAGAGGCTGTTCTTATCTTTTACCTTTTTTTTTCCCTGCTGCTGACACATTTAATCTCATCTCCCAAATATAAGAAGCCCAATGGTCTGAAAAGCTGCCCGGCCGTGTGGCAGCGTGTCGCTTCACAGTGTGATTTCACCGGCGGCGTGTCGCTTCCTCGCCGCCTCTCGGGGATTTTAACATAATTGCGTTCATTATCCAATCTCCACACCTACCTCCTATTGTAAGTGCCGGTGTGACCCCAAGCGTCATTCGGGACGCAACCCCCCCCCCCCCGGGTATTTGTAATTGATGTGCCCTCCTTAAGATTCCCCTGCAAAATGCTTCCTAACAGAGCGGGACAGCTCAAGACCTCGCCGTCATCACAAAGTGTTCAGCGCTCCTTCTTCATCTCCGCGGCTAATTAGAATCAATAAACACGGTGAACAAACACGGCTCATTAGGGCTTTCACCATCTCCTTCCTCCCCCGGCAAGAAGCCTATAGAGTGGCATCTCCTTAGAGTCGCTCGGTGCTGGATGCTCGACAGATACAGTGGCGTCAAGAATAAGAATCCTTTTGAAATTGACACGAGGCTTTTGAAGCCCGCGTCCCACTGCTCAGCGCTCTCAGGGTTTTCATCTCTCCCCACCATCTCTGCTCATTTGCCGAGGAGCTCTCAGGGCCTCGCTGAGCAGCTGTAATGAACGCCGAGGAAAAAGGACACGGACAGCCAGGCGGGGCCTTACCGCGCTGTGTGTGTGTGTGCGTGCGTGCGTGCGTGCGTGCGTGCGTGCGTGCGTGTGTGTGTGTGTGCTGTCGAGATGCTTCATGCAAACACCGATCCACACCCGGCCGGCGGCAGCGCAGCACCGGCTCGTCGCTCATTCGTCCCGAGATATGTTGCGACTCTCTCTGCCGGCTCCATCGCACAAAAAGTAGTCCCTCCCTCCCTCCCCCGCTGCGCCTCTTCTTCGCGTCTGTGGCTGTGATGAGTGTTGTTCATTTTCTGTCTGAGTGGATTGTGGAGGACCGAGGAGGCCACCCTGCCAGCTTGCGCGCAGCGGGCGGTGGAAGTATTCACGAGGAGAAGAGAAGAGAAAGGCAGACGAACAACAGAACGCCTCACCAGCGGCGCGGGGAATGGAGTCAGACATAAACCGTAAACCGGCTCCAGGACCGAAGCCGTTGGGATGAGTCGCCTGATCGCGTAGCGGTCGGATATATTTCATGGTCAAAGGAGCGGCTAAAAAACGGCAGATAAACATTTAATTAGCCGTAAACTCTTCACAATAAAAGCATGCAATATGTTTGTTAATATTTCATCCTCCCTGCACTGTTAGTAGACTTGTGTTATTGAAGAGGAGCTGATATCAAAGCTACACTAGTTCAGTGATGAGCACATATTCCTATAACTTCTTCACAATCAAAGCCCCAGTTATCTCTGCTGCTTACTTTTACTCTGAATTAGTAGAATTGTTTCATTGAAGAATAGCTGCTAACAACGTTTTTCAAGGAACGAAACCAGGAAATGTTGAGTTCTCATCAGCAGTAACTCAACAGGACTCAGACAGCCCCGGTTTTCCTCGTCCTCCCCCGTGGGGGGGGGGCAAGAGGTTCGAGACCTATGTTTGATAAATTGTCCGTATTGTTGTCCTCACGTTGTCCACAACTCACTGAAATCCAGACTCAACGCGAGCGAGGCCACCCCGGCATGGCGTCCGGCTGATCCTCTGGTAGTTGGAGCGTTCTGGCTCGATGGTGTGACGAAGTGTAACCTGTGAGACCGTGAATGCACCTAGAAAGTTGTGATCTCACTGTAGAGAAAAAACAAAACCTTTGATTTACCCGAAAGATGCAGACTTCCATTTGCGACAGGGGTAACTTCTTCTACAGGGTGGGGCGACGAGGGTCAGAGGGACCTCCGAGACTTCTACGGGCAGTGAGGCGTGTCGCCTGCAACACAGAAAGACACAACGCACACCTCATCAAGTTCAAGACAACAGAACACAGCAGTGCATTTCCATTCACAATCACACAGCAGAGGGACGCCGAGGCCCGTCGGCACGCCGCCTCTCCCACCGAGCCGAGCGCCGCATTTGGCAGAGCGAGAAAGAGAGATTACTTTTGTCCACCGCCCGCAGCATTCTAATGCCTCCAAATCAGGGCCGGGAACTCTCATGTATGCATCATCACAACGGGCTGAATCAGCACTCAGGGCTCAGTGCAAGGTGGGGGGGGGGGGGAGAGATGCAGGAGATGAGACATGATCGGAATGTACCGGGCCAAGTGTAATGTGAGACGGAGGCTGTGGAGAACAGATAGGAACAGGAAGGAAGCACGAGACAAGAGGAAGCAGAGGAGGAATGATTTTCTGTTATCTCGCTTCTTAGCATAACGACCTTCTTCACGTCTCTGAAGCTCCAGCGCAGGAACCTGGGATCACAGGGAAACCGGTAGATAACGGCGACGCAGAAACAAACCGGTAAAGAGCTCCGATACGCTCCGATACGTCGGTTAAATATTAGAGACGGGACCGACCCGATCAGACATTTGCATCGGGGTTCCGACATGCGGAACTCACGACCGAGGTCACCGAGATATGTAAATATGTAAATATGTAATAACGGCGGAGGATGAGTCTCCGGCTGCAAATAACCGCTTGATCGACACTTCAAACCCCCTGCAGAGCCTGTATTCACGTTTGTCGGTCGACCCAATCGGACCACTTTAGTACAATTTAGATTGAGTGTCTTTTCGTGAGAACCTGGATTAATAAACCTGCTGTTTGTTTTATCACAATGATGCTTCTTCCGGCTCAATCAACAGGCGGCGAGTGTCATTCGTGGTGCTCTCAATAAAGATTGATTAAAACGCTCAACCCCAGTGTGTGTGTGTGTGTGTGTGTGTGTGTGTGTGTGTCTCCACGTTGTTGCTTTGAGCTGATCAGATAGCGTAGATATTTATTTCACACTTCTTGCACATTTATTTCAAATATTCACTTTGAGTCGTGGATCTGCCCTCTTTCAAAGTTCTCTCCGGTCTTTTGAACTCGTGTTCAGCTGATTGCTGCGTTGCACTTCATCTCAAGTTCCTCTGAAACGTTAAAGGAGTTGCCATAGCAATTTGCTCTCCTGTTCCTGTTTTCAATGTGAAGTCTACTCGACCTACAGTTCAAATCAATTGTTTCGGCATACATTTGGAAATTTTGTGCAATAATAGAGCAATGAAATATCGGAGTTTTGACCCAGATATCACATCAAAAATGAATAAAGTGGATTGCTGCATCTTTAATAATCATGATTATATATACATTGAGGTTTGGGGGATAAACAGTGATGATCTCTGAGATAAGTGTATCTCCTGCAGACCTGTGTATAAACTGTGTCACAATGAAGAGTTCATCTGATAAACGCCGGATGTGTTCTCTCTGATAGAGACACAAAGAGATCAAACCACGACGCTATGTGCATGTGCATGTGTGTGTGTGTGTGTGTGTGTGTCTGATCTACTTCACACTGTGTAGACGGGGACCCAAGGACATGCAGTGGTGCAATTTGGACATTAATAAGCTTTGAATACACAGCGCTCTGTGCAGCAGTGGGGGCGGAGCTTTCAGGGCAGCGGGGCTCGTTGCGTGCAGTACACGCTTAAACTGCAGGGCTGCAATCAGGACGTGTTAGCCTAGCTTAGCATAAAAAAACGGAAGCACCGGGAGAACAGCCAACGCATGTGTTAAAGCTGCATTCTCTCTAGTGCCCACCAGGGGGCGACTCCTCTGGTTGTATAGAAGTCTAGTCTAAAATGACTCTACTTCTCTCTTGATTTATTCCCTCAGTAAACATTGTAAACATGAGTTTATGGTCTCAATCTCTAGTTTACAGTCTTCTTCAATACAGCATGATGTTCATTTAGTACATTATGGTCCATTTAGAGTCAAACAGACCATAAAGAGGGGATGATTTAGGGGCGGGGCTTCACCAAAGCATCACTACGTCACTCCTCCTCCTCATTATTCCAAACATGGTAACTTATGTTCACTCTGCTTCACGTATTGACAGGACAACATTGTCTTACGGTTCAATTCAAGCATTCTAACAAATGACCACTGCTGGAGGAGAGTCAACTGTGTTTGGGACAAATGTTGGGAACATAAATAAAACACCTAAAGCTCTGAAGCTCTGCCGGCAAAAACCAGATGCTCACATCTGTCTGGGACTTCACCGCTCGTCATCTGGCAATCAAAGAGCGTTTCATTTAGTCTCGACAAGCTCATAAACCTTGAAGGCGGACGGCCGAGGGAGAGTTAACTTTACGAGGGTTGGTCAAGGCCGATATAAAGAACGACCATTGAAGAGATCGCTCCGATCAGCCAGAGACAAAAAGAACAAGACAGTGTGTGTGTGTGTGTGTGTGTGTGTGTGTGTGAGGAATAACAATGACGGGTCGGCCTTCTAGGGATGATGATTTCGGAGAGGGATACTCGGTTTAGCGTGGTCTCACTCTCTCACCAACAGGCACCGGTACTCTGGCCAACCCCTCCGACAGGCCCGTCAGATTAACCCTGTGATCGATGAGGGAACTTCAGTTCCTTTAGGTTTTTACTCTCACATCATGTTGAGTTGGATTAAAGAGAGTATTCATTGAGGAAAGAAGTCCTACTGAACTACTTTGAAGTAATACTCAGCACCATATTCTTATGAGTAACTTTCATAATCAAACACTTTATGAACTTAATGAGATTTAATATCTCATCTCATCTTCATCAGCTGATCCGTGGATCGGGTCTCGGGGTCAACAGCTCCAGCAGGTGGACCCCCAACCTTCCCTTTCCCGGTGCCACATCAGCCAGCTCTGACCGGGGTGATCCCGAGGCGCTCCCAGGACCAGTTTGGAGGTCTAGTCCCTCCACCTGGTCCCGGGCCTCCCTGGGATTACTTTGGACAGGTATTCACGTACGTACAGTACAAAGGGGGTGACGCTGTGCCAGAGCGGCGTGAAATGAAACATCCCGAATGAAACTTTCTCAACTGTTAACCACAACAGCTAAACTTGAATTAACAGCTCATTAATTTACGGCGCATTGGGAGTACCGCCACGTTTCCATCGCTGCAGTAATCAGGGAGCATCAGGAGACACCGGCCGAGGCAGAAAGGGCACACAGTGTGTGCTTCATCATCGCTTCCAACGCCGAGGACCAAGCTTTTCTGAGTTTCATCGTTAATATTTTACATTTTGTTGATATGCAAACTGTAAGTAGTGCTCAGCATCCACATGCACGCTCGTTAATAATATTACCGCGTTGTATACGAATACAAAACGTGATCTAACCTCTACAGCGTCGATCGTAAACCCTTGAACTCATTGCGATTTGATGCGGCTCGTGATGGGAAGGCCCTGAGTCAACAGCAGCATGCCAGATGGAGGAACTTGCCCCAAGGACAAATGGGTTGTGCTCTTTGGCGACCCAGAGCTGCCAGTAATAATCTCTCATCCATGGAGGTTAAGTCCTGGATGGAGATTTCCCACCGCCTGCCACATAAGCTTCCTGTTATCACTGGAGTGCAGGTTCTCTGCTTACATAAAGCCAATCTCTAAACACCCGGGCCCCCAAAACTTCTGGACTGTCAGAGGGGCTGGCAAAGTGGTTTCAAGGACTAATTGAGCTTAATAATGGCTCTTATGCTGGAAAAACACACACACACACACACACACACACACAGAGTCAAAGTCATTACAGACACACTTTGTCTGCTTTTTATTAGTTCTCAAAATAACAGTGAGCTTAAGTTTGGTGTTAAGTAAAGCAGATGTACTGTCACTGTGGTGTAATTGACGTAGAGATAAAGTATTCATTACTCACTGAATAAACCTTGTAGTGATTAACAGTAACAGTAACGTGAATACACTTCACCCAATGATCTCTTGCAGCTCTACCACGTCTTCTTAGACTTAGACTAAGACAGGGTTCATGTCTAGTTTTAATTTAATACATGAGACACAAACCGTGTCTTCTACGTTCCTCTATGAGGCCTTCAAAGCGCTGCTCAACAGCCGCCATGTTGACAGCTTACAGTAAATAACTGTCAAATGAGATTTTTTTTTTCTTCCTCGCCAAAGTTAGCATCCCAGCTACTATAACGTGAATTACAGACGTACCTTGCCTACCAAGCTAGCTAGCGTTAGCTGGTAACTAAGCGTTTGTCGTGCTAACGGTGACTGGCCTCTCCGGGCCTCGCTCTTTCCAAATATGCCTCCCTTACGGCGCCAAAATAACCAAGATGGCGACGGCAAAAATGCCACACTCATGAGCGACATCAGCGCGACTACGTCCGCTTCTCATTCACGGTCCCAGGAGTGGCGGTTGTGTTAGCGAGTGAGCGTAAGTGAGCTAGCAAGGAGTCAATACGGTGCTCACCTCTCTCAACCAGCACCACGGTGCAACCAGGTCGGTTCATCTGGGAGCACAGAGCTGCACCAGCCGTCAGAACCAAGAGCAGCTTCCAGGCGAGGAGGAGAGAGAGACGCCGGGAGTGTCTGAGCCTTCGCTGCAACACGCAGCACTAAGCTAGCGGCCGTGAGAACTTTTTTTTTTCTGTTGACACAAATCCCAGGGACAAACCCCCCCCCCCCACCTCTTCACTTCCTCCTGGTGGATGGGTAGCGTGTGCTTCCGCCCGTTATGTAACGCAGAGTCTGCCGTGTGCTGTGCTTCAAAAAAAAAAGAAAGAAACGGGTTTAAGCGGTTTTGCTTTATATAATGTGTAAAATCCAAATCTTTTTTTTGCCTGATAGGATGCATCGTGTCCCAGAATCTGTAAGCATGCCTGCTCATGGTATTACTCAACAAACATTTAGGGCATGTTTGTCTAAAGTTGGGGATTAGCTACTCGTTTCCATATTAGTCCACTTCCTTCAACTCTTCCGGGAGGAGTCCAGGAACAACAGTCCCTTTGCTCTCGCACAGAACAGCATTAGAGAACGTTATGGAGTCCTGTTCATGACGAGATCAAACCCTTATTTTCTCCAAAGAAGAAAGTGGAACAATGACGAACAAGCGGCGATCTGAGAGTTTTAAACATTGTCTGACATCATGTTGACAGAATCCAATTAACCTTTGCTGCTCCAGCGAGAGGCCGTTGGAAATCAGCTTTGCTAGTAGCGCCCCCCCCCCTCTATCATTCCCTCCATCGCATTTCTCTCATCAGCATCACATCGATGAAGTCTAGAGGGAGAGATGTATTCACCAGCTCCAGTAGTAAATACAAGGATTTCATTATCGATGGATGCCGCTGCACAGCTCACGCCGCCTTAAGAAGAGCGCCGAGGCTACGTAGAGATGAATTATTGCAGTTTACCGCGCTCCTGAGTGACGTGTGCTGGGATCTGTGTTACATTGAAGGATTAGCGCTCAATTGGGCCACTTCGTTTTTCGCCGTGCATCGGCGCCACCGCCGCCGCGGGCTTTGTGCCGATAGGCTGAACGAAGCACTTCAACAGCGCGTTCGTGGCCTATATATCTCCTTATCCCCCCGGGAGCAGATCAAGGAATGGGGAAAAAAAACAAACACACAGGCCTCGTAACACATCCGCATAATCAGGAACGTGGGCTCGTCTGGCTCTACAATTCCTGAAGGATCGGCTAACATACTGGAACAAAACAGAACGTGGAAAAGTCTCTACCGACCGGTTCTCCTCTCATCTATAAAAACGATTATTTGCTTCCGAAGGGAACGTAAACATGGATTACACTCACTGGCAAGACTATTTCCAATCCATAAAGAAGCACATCCTCTGGGCCTGATAACGTCATTATTTAAAATAGTGACATTTTGAACCCAAAAACAGCTTTTCTTCTTTCAATGTGATGGCAATTTATTGGTGGATTCAAAGTGAGAGAGTAAGCTTTGGTGATATTTGCGACGCTGACCACTTGCGAGGTTTCCTGTACAGCAGCATCCACCTTCATAAAACCCTGCTCTGTACACCACCATGCTATAAACTGCTCCACAAAAGAGATCGAAACGTGGTTTGCAGTCCGTCATAAAACAGGACTAGACGATGCAAATAAAGTCGGGCTTTAGGGCAATTCATCCCTTACTCACCCCACTGAGACCATAAACTCATGTTCACAATGTTTACTGAGGGAACAAATCAAGAGAGAAGTAGAGTCATTTTAGACTAGACTTCTATACAACCAGAGGAGTCGCCCCCTGGTGGATACTAGAGAGAATGCAGGTTTTAAGACACTTCCTCATCGGCTTCACTCGGCAGAACGGGAGGTTGCCGCCTGACCACTCCCAACAATCGGGAGAAGAAATGTCAGTCTGGGCCCGTGATTGGTTCAGATGATCGGCCCATATTATACTACCGTTGACAAATATTAAAAACTACAGTTAAACTCGTTTAGCCTCCTGCTTTGGTGTTTTTGTGTTCTCACTGCTAAGCCTTCCTACGGCACGTTGTTGCACCACATCGGTCGAGGTTTTCTTTACACCGGCTTCCCCCTGAAATCACGTGAGCTTTAAGCATTCAAGGGAGTAAACAATTCACAATCTTAAATGCTTAAAATAATCAGAATTTCAAATATTAAATAAGGAAGGAAATGCATTCCATCGTCACGACGATGAACATAGACAGCAGCACTGACGACGTTCTTCATTCTGCCGATCGTTGAACTAAACAACAAACGTTCCCGTTTAAGAGCTTCACGCGTCACATGAACGTTTGTATGAATCTTTCAGGAGTTAATGTAGATGTAAATGTATGCAGCTCAAGAATGTAATATATACAACATTTCTATCGGGACTGCATGAAGACTTAAATGCCTCTGATTCTCTGTCTACCATGTGACGGCACATGGCCACTGACCGCTACCACCCAGTTAACCGTGGCATGCTCCTGCTCACAGAACGGGTCGGGTCAGAATACGGAACACCGCTCCTCTCCCAGCGGTGCTACATTACAGCTGGAATGGTTTAAAACTGGATGCGACCACAGTGTGGGTTGATGCGTTGAAGCGGCCACCACGCCTGGCTCGCTCCGCACCCATGGGAACGAGGAGACGGCAGGAGCGCCAGAGGAGGAAGCGGAGGTTAAGGGTGCAGCCGCTGACAGCCGTGCTGCTCGCCTGCTAAATGACACACCTGGGACACCAGCAGGTCCTGTGGGACTAGCTGTGGAACACAACACAGATACACGGGAGGAGATGCTGCCGACATGCACCACTGACAGTGTGAGAGTAGGGAACGTAGGCATTCCCACCTTAAAAGTTTACAAATGGAATATTTTAAGTGTTTTAGCTTGGTGATCTTAATAGATGGCGAAAAAGTCTTACACACAGGACTCTCACCCAGGACACCGCTGTTCACATCCAATGTGAAACCAAGTCAACGTTGACTTGCTTTATTGTAGTTTTTGTTACGCAACTTCAGTACTTCAGTACGTAACAAAACGCTACTTATTTTAACCCCAACCACGATCTCTTCCTACAACTAACCAAGTACTTTTGTTACCTAAAAATCTAAGTACACCTATGTTTAAAGTTTATTTTGAAAAGGTGCTACGAGTGCAAACTGAACGCCCAAAACGGACTCCAGAGGGTCACCTGGAGCGTCATAGTTTGAAGCTCAGGGCTTCTGACCAAGCGACGGTTCTTCACCAGTCGGGAGAAATATCTGACATCTTTTCACTAACAAGTTGTTGCAGGGAATGTATTAGATTTGTATTAATTTGGACTCGTGTTTCTGGTGAATCAATGAATACAGGTCCAACGGTCTCTATCAACTCCTCGGGGTAACATGTGGTTCTGTAGCTGCTAGATGTTTGACAAAGCTTCTTGCTTCTTAGAGCAGAGTTTGTGGACCGTTTAAACTAAAACAATGAGGATAAGAGGATAAGAGGGTTCTGTAGAGCAGGGTGGCACAACCACAACGAGCCCCATCTCACCATCTGGGTAGCTTGAAGTCCATGGATGTTAATGTCTGTCGCGAACAAAACAAGACAGCGTGGTCAAACAATTAAAGCCGGAACACAGAGTATTGTTGTTGTTACAGAACACTCAAGAGATAACTTTGAATATGAATACGTCCCTGAACCTCAGCTTGTAAAAACATTGAAGTTCTGGAATGCTAAACCATTTGACTGCGGGTCATATTCACATGCATTATTAGTGGCTGCTGCCATTTTACCTTCCCAACAAAGGCAGCAAACTAAATTAGAGTTTGTTACTTGGGGCTCTCATTAAATTGCCATGAAGAGGTAGCGGGACTTTTGGAGAGCTTTGTGTGAAAGCAATGAGAAACATCAAAATGGAATAAGGAGCAGCCTAATTTCCATATAGTGCATTACTGAGGTTATTTGTCTTGTTGAGTAGTATACAGACCAGAAACTATGATCACTTTAGCCGTGTAGAGAAAATGCAGCTAGCAGTGTTGGAATCAGTACGGAAACACAAGCGATCGACCCAAATACAACAATGCATTTAAAGCCTTAAAGGTGTGGATGTGTTGTTGCTACAGATACCAAAATCCAAGATTTAGCTTATAGGAAGTTATCGACTCATTTAAGGTTACCTGTGTTGTCCCCAATAGGAGAACATTGTTCCCAACCTCTAGTTGGTCGACACTCTTTACGATCAGATTACAGCCTGGTGAAGCTGCGTCTACCAAACCACGCTGGCTGTAGCCCACTTTATTTCCTCCAAACCAGTTGAAGGAAACACGACTAATTTCTTCTTTTTTAATGGAAACACAGCTCTGGACATGCTCCGTTCTCCTATCCAGCCCTCTAACCTTTATATGTTCAGGAAAGGACGTCTTCAAGCAGAATCCTAGTTGCTAATCAGAGTATTTTTTTGCCAAATCTGTGTAAATATTTGCTTTACACGGTCCATTCCTTGACATAAATGTGTAAAAAGTGTAACCGCGAGGGTTGTGGTAAATCATTTACTTCTTAATGTGGTGGAAAATTACCTCCACCCACCTGCTGCTCAATATTTGGATGCTGCGGTACATTTGACGCCCTTTGGCCGGACACCGGTGTGCCAGCCTACTGTATATTAAACGCCTAGTCGGCCGGTGGAAGTGGCAGAGTGCCAGGGAGGTTTTTCTAATTTGTTAACTTCTGTGGCCAATGGACAAAAAAGTGGTTTTGCTGTCAGCACCGGGACTGAACCCACACCGGAGTCATCAGCATGCTTCACTACAGCTGCCTCCTGTCCAGGAGCTCTCAGGAGGACACTGCTGACACAACTGAGTCTGGGTGTCTCACACAGGGGGGAGTGAATCGCATGCGAGTACAGCTACAAGTCATCCCTCTGGAGCGAGGGGTAATGACTACCGTCGACCACATGCAGAGCCCCGACCCTCCTCCATATCCCACGTTGTGCTAAAGTGGGGCTACTGTTTAGAGCTGAGGTAATTCCATTTCTCCAGCGCAATGAAATTCTGTCCGTTATTGCACTGAAAGCCGTTACACAGCTTAATATCCCTCCAAAGCATAATCTCATGAGAGTTTATCCTTGACCCGATAAAGAGAGCGAGGCTTTGCTCTGTCAACAATTCAATCCTCTAATTCCTTCCCATTTCAGAGGTTGATGAAATCTTCTTTGACTGTGGTCTCACAGTGCCGGCGTCTTCACAGAACGATGCTCTCTGCACGAGGCCTTAAAGGAATGCTTCACCCACAAAGTTACCAGTTTATCAATCCAAAACACATCCTGTGGTACGTTGAATTCTTGAAGAAATCCATAAACCATAACCCCAATCTCGCATGCCTCCACGGTGAACCGAGCAGCGAGAAACAATTTAAAACACCGAGCTCTGTTCCTGTCTTTGTTATAAGGGTGGGTTCTCCCTTCTACCTAGAACTGGAGCATAGAACTGGATCAGTGAGACTTGGATTGTACTGCAGGAGTTGTGTGAGGTTTTGTAAACGGATGTTTTAATAAAGTTTTGCTGTTGAAAAAGCTGCCCCATTTACTTTTTTTTTTATTCCTTACTTACTGTGGAGGCAGGCAAGAAAAAGTTATTTTCAAGAATTCAAGGTATTATGGGGTGGTTCATTAATATGCAAATGATCATTTTGGCTCATCGAGCCAATATCATACACAGATCAACATTTTGTCTTTTTGAAAATCCCTTTGCAGGCTATTTTTTTTGTATTTTTTGGTTTCTCAAAACTACTTTTCTAGATAGAAATTGAGATGAATTCAATAAACTAGGATCTTGTGTGCAGCCTGGTATCTGGCTGATATGTTGGTAAACTTGCCAATCCCCGGTTTCTCATTCGTCACTGATAAGTCCACTTTTATCTGCTATCAGACCTGCAGCCCTGTCCAGCTGAAGCATCCATCAGTGTGATGAGAGCGCGGTGCTGCCCTGTGATTGACTTGGAAAAGAACAAGGTGTCCACAGTTTGTAACTCCAGCGTCTCCCAGGGACGGGCCCTTCCATCCGTCTCCATTCTGACGTCTCACTTTGGCTCAGGACACCGTGCAGCGTCCCCGACACACAAGGTGGCAAGAAGCACTCGGGAGTCGGACAAAATCTTCCTCCATGGTTCTGCGCGCTGAAATGGATTTGCAGATTCAGATCCCAGCGTTGGTATTCATAGGCGTCTGGGCGACGGACCAAGTTGAGCAAATGAATCCCCGTTATTCAAATAAGAGAAGCAAAGATTCTCTTGTTCATAAAAACACATTCTTGGAACACACTTTGAGTTGGGTCAGTCAAACCCGTCGCCGGCCGCTTGCTACAGAATACTTTGGATGTAATTAACATTTTGTCAATTCACACAGGAGTCTTAATGGGTAACTTAGGTTTTTGCAAGCTGCGTCTGTTTGTTATTGTGTCGTTCTGAGACGTAGACATTCAGACATTGAGGAAATCATCTAAATATTGGGCCCTGACACTGAAAGTCTTTTAGAGAACATGAACCTACGCTGTCTGCACTCCAAGACAACGAACTCTGACATTAGCTCGCTGATCGGACATGATTCAGCTGCGGAGACGTTCTCTTTTAAGTGTAACGTGTCTATTAATATTTAGCATTGGTCCTGTTGGTTTTATTACCGGGTTTACTTGTGGTTTTCACAGCATCCTGAATCTAGCTAGTCCAGACTAGTGTATGTGGCTGTTTCCGTACTAAATACAACGTTAGGTGTTGCCGAAATGCAGGATATTTGATATAAAAAACAATTTGGTTTTCTGGGTGAGGACCGCTGCCCCCCCCCCCCCCAGTTATGCACCTTTCCAAGTTTTCTCCTCCATTTCAAAACATAACCAGGCGCCCATGTTCATAATCATTATGAAGACTTCTTCTCCACCTGGTATCAACACCTGGATGATTGGATTGTAATCATGCAAAACAAAAACACATCAAATACAGGTGCAGATGGACCCAAGATGCATTAAGGAGTCGATTATGCAAACTACCTCCGGAGACGGTCAAAGATGCATTCGCCCACAATCACAACAAGCAGCGCATCAAGAGATTCTGAAGGCCGGCACCTGAGGCCTGGACAAAGACGTCATTCTCAAACGTTTAGTTATTCTGTACGTTCATTCCTGAGACAGCTTGGAGAAGAAAAGGTAGGAGAAACTTCCAATTCGTGTCGTGACATTTAGATCTGTTTCCATCTTTAAATCCAGACTTAGGATCTGTCTTTTCAACAAAGCCTCCTACCTTCAACAAAGAGAAGAGTCCGGCGTGCTAAGAAGTTCAAACGAGTGGTGCTCTTTGGAGGGGAACGCAGAAGTTCAGAAAAGAAAGGAGGCGTTTTGTGTTAAAATGAAATCTAATTAAAGCCTTGAAGAGTAACTCAGTCCTTTTAATAATCTACCATCTATCTCAACTATCATCTTAGTAATTATCATTCTCTGATCTCCTGTGTTTCAAGTGTCCTTGTCATGGTTTTTGTATTTGTGAAATACCATAAATCTAACCAAACCGACCCTGTAGCGTCCAGCTGAAGCTGCAGATGTACACCATGCTAGTAGTCACTGTACGTTATGACATGAAGCTCTCTGGATTCATTTTGTCTGTCTGTTATCTTTGTTATAACTTTTAGGATAGGAGAGAAAGAGAGACCGCATGCATGATGACGTTTTCCACTTTGCAAATCTCATTAGCTGGTTTCTTCAAATACTGAAAGAAGAACAGACCTTAAAAACTACGACACGTTTGTATTCATTCAGAGCCACTCGGGGCGTCACTCGTTATATAGACACACACATTCCACCAGAACTCACATCCATCTCTCTCTCTTTCTGATGGTGATCTCACAAGAGCAATATGTATTGATCTCACCAAAGCTTTTGATCTGGTGGATCACTACCTTCTACTAAGCCCCGTGCTTGTGGCCTTTTCCAACATGTTCTGGTTCATTAGTGTCTTCAGCAGAAAGCAGTGTGTTGTTGTTCGAGGGAGTGAATCAGATTTTTAAACAGAGACAAAAGGTGTGCACCAAGGTTCTACTTTGGGATCACTCGTTTTCTCTTTTTATTCATTATCTCCAATCGATTTGTTCAAAGTGTTTCTGACGAGACAATATTACAAGATACGCCTGCTAGTTTATGCGCAAATATCTCTGCCTGTGTGCTTTGTGACTAGTAACTAGCCTGGAGCCTGTCGTGACTACCTTACACCACTGCACACGACTCAAACGTTCGCTTTCAGATCTATGAATAACAAAGACATCCATCAAGAGAGGGAGGGAACTAAAATCAAAATACTGACCTACTTAAAAGAAATCTGGATATTTTTTGAGTCCAGTTACATCCAAAAGTGAAAATCACAAAGCTGCACTTCTGAGCGGGTCAAAAAGAGACACAAAACTGCACCGACGGCACAAAATTACATTTGGCTAAATAACTGTCTCAGTTAGCGGAGGCAGTTCAAAGCTAAGCTGCCAATTAAACTAGTGAAACTGCCTTCTTCGCTTTTCCAGACCAGCAGGTCTAGGACAGTTAAATCCCAGCGGCTGGCAGACGGAGAAGCCCGACCCGTCAAGAGGCAGACCACCAGTCGACACACAAGCTCCTACATCCACGCGGTTACTCTAGAAGTCTGCTCATTTACAAGCCGGCTGAATTATGGACTTTCCTTTGGCGCTGTCAAGATACGCTTGTGATACATCTGAGCTGTTTGATGGGGAACCCGTTTCCCTCAGCACCACACTTTCTTCAACAAGCACCTTTTTTTGTGTCAGTGCATCTCATGTTATGTGAAGCTGGCGGATAAACCCCGGCCTGGAGCACAGAGCACATCGCAAGCCGAACGAAAGCAAAAACTGAACCATTTGGTTCTTTGACCCGGGGCAGATGTGCGGCCAGGCGCGCGTGTAATGACAGACGCCAAGCGTGACTGTGGGTCACTGCAGGTCCTTAGGAATGTCAGGTCCGAGGCCCAGCGGTCTCATAGCCGGACAGATCCTCTCCATTTGCTGGAGGTGGAAAATTCCATTCTTGGAAAAGGGCATGAGGCACATCCGTCAAATTCACTCGGGTGGGGTAGGTGGGAGGGGGGGTGCCTCTCTACACTCTCTCAGCCGGTCCAGCAGCAGAATAACCAGCCAGCCCGCATAGGTATGACAGCCTCCCTCATTATGCCCAGGTCTTTCATAACCCGGCACATCCAGCTGTCTTTCCCCGCCTCAGCAGAAAGTGTCAGCTTCTTTTGGCTCCCGGCGCTAAACGCTCCGTAAATGAGAGCGATCTATCAGCGGCGTTGAATTCCACCGAGGTGGGCGAATCAGACGCGCTTTGACACCTACATCCATCCAGTGTTTGTCTGGACAAAAGCCGGCGAGGCGTGACAAATCCTTCACTAAATGGCATAACGGTACCCCGCCTGTACGGAGCTGCTTTGATGAGACACGTCTGAACTTCAGGTGTTCTACTTTGTCACTGCCGGTTCTTCTGGGGAGGAATGGGTGAGGCAGGTTATGAAAAGGAGCACGGTAAGCAAGAACTGATTGAAAAACAAGACAACGCGCCCAAAGGAAATCACAAGCTGTCAAAAGTGAGACCGACAAAAAGATTAACCTGTCCCTTCGTCAAAAGCGAAATCAATGGCGGCTCGTAAACCGGGAGACTGCGGAGGGGAGGGGGGTCCTGACTGGAAGTCTCCGGTCCCGTCAGGGAAGCGGGAGCGCGAGACTCCACCTGAAAACTAACTGACAACGGGCCAAGATGAGACCGTCACAGGAGCAGAGATGGAGATCGGTGGCCCGATAAAAGCCGGTTAATGACATCATCTGAGGACACGAGATAGCTGAGCTGTCCCCACAACGCGGCTCCGGTTACGAAGCATTAGAGCCGGAGTGCTGAGCCAGAGTGATCGGCGCTGGACAACGGTGGCAGCAACTCCAGCTGCATTACGCAACGGAGTGGGCAACTTCGTTACTGAACATATTGGATGCTGCCGTCTCTGGAGAGTTGCTGTATGGTTGTGAACTCATCAACATAAAGGTTTCAATGTTCTGGCTCGTGGGTCTGAAATCTACCTACCGAGTTCTTTCTTTTTTGTTTTTTGGTGGCCCTGTATTTGTCCACTGTACACAACATTACAGCATTAACGTTTGCTTTCTGGCTCATAGCCGATCCAAAGGGCGTCTTACTACGTCCGTCTTATTTACCGGAGCAAAGAACAATGTTTCCAAAAACCCTCAGAGTTACTGATGGAGCGTTAATCTACACTTCGTTGGTCATAATCTCTTACTTAATGTATTCATTCCAGATCTGGTGTCTTCTTGACTTCTCAGCAGAGAAGAGTAACATTTAGAACAGTTTCTATTGCTCTCTGTCACGTGTTGATTTTATCTACACATCCAACTTGTTTTCTGCAATATTTGAATTTTATATTGACAAACTAGTGGATTGAAACACACTTGCAAAAGCGGTCTGACAAGTTGTCACTGGGACTATTTGTTTGGTAGAAGTCAACAGGAACAAGAGGTTGTTGTTGTTGTTCATTTTTCAATCACCAGAAATGGAATGTATTGTTTTAGTTGTATAAAGATTGAGAGATGAGCATCTCAACACCCGGACAAACAACATAAATAACACAGCATGGATTTTGCCAGAGGTGAGTGAGGATTTTATGTTTTTTATTTGGATGAGCCAACGCTTTATTAAAGCGCTGAGGTCGAAGGTTCCCAGAGAAGGTGATAACTTCGACAATTGTTGCCAAAAAAGCCGCAACTGTTGTTCGGGTTATGTGATTAAAACAGGAAACTCCCCCCCGTTCCCCCCGAGCATAAATCAACAGTGCGTCACCAGCCAGCTACATTCCTGCTGCATCCTCCTTCCTGAGGGACGGATCCTCATCACCTGACCCTGTCTGTTCAAGCTGAGACAAGGAGCATGAAAGTGCAGGATGTGACGCGGACAACGTCCACCACGTCCACCACCAACCTCGTTTTAATGACGTCACTGTATTCCCAGAGATCAGTTATTAACTTGCTGAGAAAAATACCAATAGAATCAAAACTACAAAAACAAGACCACAGTTGTGATAAACCTCCAATTTTCGTTTCATCGAATATGCTTCTCGTCTCTGGCACGATAAACCGATAAACGGAATGTACAGTAATATTTGCAGTACTCAACAGATAATGGATAAATATAACTGATCCGTGTTGATTTTCTGCCTCCTACTTCAACTCACAAATCAATGCATCCGGTCGTAACGAAGCAAACAAACCGAATATAAAAGCTGCTGATGAGAAACTTGCAGAAAAGCTGCAGCTACAGAATAGTATTGCGAATGTGCCTCCCTGACAATCAACTGGGCTCCAGCAGCTGTCAGTCCAATCATAGCGGGGATTAGTATAATTAACATTTTTCTAGACCCCCAGAGTTTTTCAATCAAGTGTAAAGTTTTAATAATCACAGATGAATGGGGCTGCAGGGGAATTATGCGTCGCATTTGTTCAAGCGCTTCTCCGCGGCGCCTCAACCTTCCATCTGGAAACACACTTCATCCGGTGAACATTACCTGCAGTCTATTCTCTGCTGATTTCAGGCAACAATAAAAAACGGAATTCAAACCGAGAAAAAACACAAGGTAGTCACACACTCGTGGAGATTTCCCAGTAGCTGCATGGGGAACGGCAAGAACCTTGGATAGCAATGTGGGCAGAGCCGGGCGCGCTGTAATGAACTGGCAAGGGGGCTGCAGCCAAGCCAATTAAATGATACCAGCCTGACAGTAAGTGGGTTTCATTACATGACCTCAAGAAATCCACTGCAACCAAATTTAATCATCTCACAATGCACTGGTTATAAGAAACCTTCATGCCTTGACACTTAAGAAAAAAAGAAAAAGAGTTTCAACTTGAAATTTCAAAGAGCTGAGGTGTAAGAACTAAAGCGCCATCTGAAGTCCTCGTGTGCACAAAGACGGGACTAGGAGAATGCGGTTTTGCTTGGAAACGTGTGAAAAGCCGATAAACGCGATTGCTCTCATATTTCATTGCTGTTAAAGTTGCTTCGCGAGGAGAGAAAAGAAGCTTTCACCGGCCACACTGCGGCAGCTTGTCTCGCAGCCAAGGATTTCATTTTCTCCTCCGTTCCTGCGTCAATTACTCTTGTAGTTGTTTGACCGAACAGGGCAACGAAATGAACCTCTTTCACATCCTGGGCAATACATCACAGCCAAAGGAGACGAGCACAATAGAGCCCATTGGCTGCAGACCCACACTGCATTTACAGAGCCATCGGACCACGTGGAATATGAAATGTCCCCCGTGTAGGAGCATGGAACCCCCCGGTCTTTAGTTTTAAATGAATACCTGACTTGTGGAGTTGTTGTCGCGCTCAGTGTGAGCCTAGCATTACACGTCTGCAAGCTGCCGCAAGCTGGTTTGTATGGAAGTTAGCTGTGTCAGCCCACTGCAGCAACTGGAACGGTTCACCTTTGACCATCAAAAATCTAATTAGTTCATCCTTGATGTCCTGATATGAGGAAAACAGAGCCATGTTTCATCACTATTCATCGTTCATCATTCTCAACAGAAAAACTGCCATTTATCATTTAAAGAAAGTGACCTCAATGGAAGGAGCAAAAACAAATGGAATTGATGAAATGAATGTGAAAAATAGAGCCATACATTGTCAATTGATTTCATAAACTTGATGGACGTTTCATTTGGAACAGCTGCGCTCTCATAATCAACTTGGCCGAGCTACTGTCTACTGCGCCGTCCATCATTCACAATACTCAACTGACATTTATCGTTTACAGCAAGCAATTTGTGTTTCTTCCACCAACAATGTCAATCAAAAACCACTCCAAGTGACCAACTGATGGAGAACTGAATCTACTGGTTCTACATTACTTACTGGAGGAACCCCGCCTCACTTCTATGTTTCAGCCTCAGGTAGATAAGTCAGCCTCAATATTCAAGAAGTCTTTATGTCAAACAGGATTCATATCATGATTCCTAGTCGCTGCTTTTCATCTGCCAGTCAGGGAAAAGGTGCGTCATTCTGCAACCCTGCAGTCAACCGTTAGTCGGTTGGTTGTTGCACAGAGACAAGGACATGGTCCCTCACTGGCTTCCCACTCACAGACATCTGCTAATTGTTGTTGACGGAGCTCTTGACCAATGGCAATGGTACACGTAAAAATGGCTGCCACTCTGACAATCCTGTCATCATGTTGATTTGAACGAGAAGTCTTAACTGAAGGTACCATTGGTGGGTTTCATGGCCTCGCCAACCAGCCACTCTTGGATTCTTGAGTTTTGTGAGGTCACAGTGACTACCACATTGTAAAGAGTTTATCCTTGAGTCCAAGTGGAAGTTTGTGCCACATGTAATTAAATTCCCTCCAGTTGCTGAGATGTCACATTGAGGACAATGGGACAGATGTGATGTCCGAGTGGACGTTTCCCTGCAGGCATTCCAGAGAACGTGTGTTCACGAGAATGGAACGTACGGAGTTGTTTTGAACACAACTTAAAAATCGTAGGAGAGGAACTTCAGACCATGTTGTGTTCAGATCGTATGACTTGGTTCAATCAAAAGTCATTTTTTGTGAAATTAAACAGACAAATACACAGAGTACATAAGAGCAACCAAGATGAAACCTCGCTGTGAAGATGGTCTTTAAAGCATGCAATGATTATTGTCTAATAAAGTGACCGTGATACATCTAGCTGGAATTGAAAGGACAGCTGATCAATTCCAATTATTCAAGTGCTTGGCAGGGAGGGTACTGAGAGTTCCAGCTTTTAAAGCTCACTCTGTTTGGGAACAAACACTTCCCTCCTGTTGGAGTTCTAAAACTAACTTACCTGCCACTGCAGACAGCTGTACGAGACCTTCTGGCTGCAAAGTCTGAGAGGTTCTGTCCTACGGCCAGACATGGTCAAAACCATGTTTCTATTGCAGTTGTACTTCAGTAAGATACTCGAGTTAAGTCTATATGGTATGTGTGAGTGTTTTGGTCTGTTAAAGGCAGTGTAAGCTGTTGAGGTTGTGATTCCTACTGGTCACCAATCAGTGTCAGTGGAGGTGTTAATCATTACTTAGTAACAGGTTACAGTAATGTGATTACTTTATTCAGTAATTGACCTTTTGCTAAGACCCGCTCCCACTTAAGAGAGAAGCAGTGCGACTAGCGGAGCCGGGGATCAAACCACCGATCCTCTGATTGAAGGATGGCCCTGCTCTCCACTTGGCCACAGTTAAACCCAACCATGACTAAACCCACAAAACTAATGTAAAATCTCAAAAGACTGCAGAGTCTTTGGACCCAGGTCTTAGCTGGCCGAAGCTACACTGTGATTGTCCAGGCTTTTTTTACCAGAGGTGGGAAAGATTAATTGAATAAATAATTCAGAAGTCCAGTAATTAGAATACTTAAGTATGAGGGGTGGAAGTAACGAAAATGAATTTGATAGAAATGCATATAAATTGAAAAAGTGTAATAAATGATGAAGTGATTTGATTGATTTAATGCTTCTTTGATTAAAGAAGTCGTGATATGAGAAAAACAGAGCCATGTTTCATAATTGTCCTCCATTCATTCATCATTTAAAGAAAGTGACCTCAATGGTGGGAGTAAAGAACAATGGAAGCGATGAAAATGCTGAGCAATTTATAATGGAAGTGATGAAATATATATATATTGTGAGTGATATATTGTCAATTGATTTCATAAACTTGATGGACGTTTCATTTGGAACAGCTGCGCTCTCATAATCAACTTGGCCGAGCTACTGTCTACTGCGCCGTCCATCATTCACAATACCCAACTGACATTTATCGTTTACAGCAAGCAATTTGTGTTTCTTCCACCAACAATGTCAATCAAAAACCACTCCAAGTGACCAACTGATGGAGAACTGAATCTACTGGTTCTACATTACTTACTGGAGGAACCCCTCCTCACTTCTATGTTTCAGCCTCAGGTAGATAAGTCAGCCTAAATATTCCAGAAGTCTTTATGTCAAACAGGATTCATATCATGATTCCTAGTCGCTGCTTTTCAACTGCCAGTCAGGGAAAAGGTGCGTCATTCTGCAACCCTGCAGTCAACCGTTAGTCGGTTGGCTGTTGCACAGAGACAAGGACATGGTTCCTCACTGGCTTCCCACTCACAGACATCTGCTAATTGTTGTTGACGGAGCTCTTGAACAAGCCGGAGGAGCCTGCGAGCAAAGTTTCAGTGGTGCCATCAGTACCGACATGCCGCTCATACACCATGGGGAACGTACTAAAGCCACTTATACAGTCTGTGTATGATGCTTTCAAACGTACGCCTAAAAATTGCAATGAACCATGAGAGCTTTTTTTTTCTCCACTGAGAGCTTGTCTTGAAAAATGCATGCATGCTCATATAAGCCCCGAACCCGTCCATGTATTTTTCATGGGCCAGGTATTGTGAATAGAACCTTAATGGTATTTCTACATTGTGAATGCAGAACATGAACACAAACAAGAAACATCTGTTCTGCTTTTGTCATTTTTCAGGAATAAAAATAAAACGACAAACGTCTGCTTGTTACTGCAGAGAGTAGATAGACTGACATGGTGATACGGTAGTGTAGTCACACCAGCACACGCAATACCTGGATACACACACACACACACACACACACACACACACACACACACAATTGAATTTCAGTGTTATTTAAATAAATACAAACCACAGAACTTCTGTAGTAATGTGAATTCTTCACTGCCTATCATTCAACATCTATTCTACAGAGAGGAGACGCCACAGGTTCTTAACCACAAACAGAACTCCTTTCCAAAATGACACATGAAAAGAACCTGGAATTAAATGACTTGTGAAAGACAATGACTGCTGGTGGAGGAAGACTGATAAGCAGGTGAGCAGAAGTAAATAGAGCATTTAATGGCGGGGAAATGTACACTATTAGTTCCACACTGGCCTCAATTTGCCGTATGCATGATGGAATGAAAATGAGCCCTCAGTCTTATTGGAAGATACTATCATTCTCCCTGCGAGTGGACTACCAAACAGCAATATGGGCAGTCTGCCAGCAGGTAGTGTAGGTGTGTGTGTGTGTGTGTGTGTGTGTGTGTGTGTGTGTGTGTGTGTGTGTCAGGGGAGGTGGGGGAATTAAAGCCAGGGATGAGGACAAAGTTACGTGGAGAGGTTGCACTCAAGCCGCACTCTGTGGCTTTACACACTCCGGACTACATGAGGTGCACTCCTGCCAGACCGGTCTCATTCCCGGGGCGGCAGATACCGACGCTTCTCTGCGTCTTTATACCAATGCAAAAGGCACCCATCCACATCAGTGTTTTTGTTGTTTGACCTATTTAACCAGATAAGTCAATTGAGAACCAGTTCTCATTTACAATCACAACCTGGCCAAAAAGGCAGCAACAGGAGGCGAGTCGTTACAAAACAATACAAAACATACTGTAGATACATCTCAAACAAAAATGACCACATCACAATATGTACAATATATAAAGATGTGTAGAAGATGGTATCGTCTGCATACAAATGGATGTAAGCTGCAGCATGAGCAACATTGTTTATGTCGATTTTGAATAAGGCTGGACCTAGAATGGACCCCTGAGGAACACCCTGCACGAGGACAGCGGGTGACCCTCGGCTCTCACAGATTGTACACGCCTAGAACAATAGCTGTTGAACCCTGCTAGACCACCCTCTGAAAGACCGATGTCATTGAGCGTATCAAGCAGAATCACACGGTCCACAGAATCAAAAGACCTTTGCCAAGTCAACAAACACAGCCGCACAATATTCTTTTGTTGGGGAGATACACCCACGGTCGGTTCTAAAGCCAGACTGCATGGAGGGTGAGCTGTTTGTTGACCAGTTTCTCAAAAACTTTGGACAGGATAGACGAGATGGAAATAGGTCTGTAACAGATTAGGTCTAATATATCGCCGCCCCCTTTGAAGAGAGGGGTGACAGCAGCTGATTTCTAGTCTTGGGGGAAAAATTTAAATGAGCTGCTAACTTCAGGAAGAAAGGGTCTAGAGTATCCAGCCCAGCTGAAATATGAGGATCCAGTTTGAGGAGCTCCCTGAGATGCTTGGCGCTGATTCAGCAGAGTTGATGGTAGGAGAAGGCGTAGCGGCTACAAAGGCATGACCAGCCTTAACACAATGTTTGTTGAAATAGTCGATCATTCTGGCTTTATCTGAAATAACAATGTCTTCTGCTTTGATTGACGAAAGGTAAATGAGAACATGTTTTTATTTTCCATGATTTTAACAGTTTTCCAAAACTGTTTAGGGTCAGAGCCGCTCTTAAAGTTTGTTTATAGTGATTCGATTTTGCTTTTCTGACCGATTGGGTGCATTTGTTCCTCATAGAGCTGAAGGATTGCAGTCCGATGTGCTCTTGGATGACTTTGCTTTACGCCAGAGAAGTTGTTTTTAGCGGATCAGCTCAGACAGTTCAGTGCTAAACCAACTAAACTGAAGCGGTTCTTGATTCAGATTTGTTTTTGAAGGAGCGTGTCTATTCGAAATGGAAAGTAATGAGTTCTTTAAATATGACCAAGCATCCTCAACAGTAGGTATAAGGCCAATTCTGTGCCATTGTAAAATTGCCGTGCGGTGTAAGAAGGCCTGATCATTAAAGTTCTTCAGCAGACATTTATAGATGACCAAGGGAGGGTGTTTCGCATTTGTACACTTACGTACACAAGCAATACTACAATGGTTACTAAGGCCTTGGCCTCAGATTGGTTGGTCTATTGGTGAGAATAATATCAATTAGTGTTCCATTTTCCATGAATCTGGTGGGAGCCTGCACAATCTGGGAGAGCTTTAAAGCATCCAATTGAAGTTGCACAGGAGGGGGAGGATTAAGCATATCCCAATTCAGGTCATCTAGTAACAAAAATTGAGAGGAAGTGTGAGGAGCAATTAGTCCACTAAGAGCAGGCAAGGCACAGGCGGGAGAGGAAGGTGGTCTGTAACAGTGAAAGAGAAGTTATTAGATAGATTCATCTTTAGAAGCAGCAACTCAAACTGTTTGACCACAGATTTAGATATAACGACAGAGCATTGCAAACTACTTGGTAGTGAGGTCCAGAATAAGCTGACATGCTGAAGAAATATCTGCAGATCAAAGTGAGACAGGTTTGTTTTTGTAATTTGGTTGAAACAACCATTTAAAACGATTTAATTTCCTTCTCATTCACGAATAATTGAATTACTTTCATTCCATTTTACATGGTTCTTTTAAATGTACAGGATGAGTAAGCCATTAGTTACAGTGAGTGCAAGGAGCCCTATCTAATCTGTAGTACACTGGGAAATGTATTATGATCACAGTCACGCTAATACTTGGATAATAACTGCATTACCACTACACGCAGTGAGTACTGTTTTCTCTGGAGGAATATTAGTCCATCATCTCTGTGCTTTGCATTGTGGGTTGTCAGGAGTAGCAGCAGTTCCCATCTGCACAGCAGCACATCAGGGTGAAACAATACAGTGGCTGACATCAGTTATTCTCCCTTATGGCTGCAACCCTGTTGCTTAAGATGCTTCTTAAACCCAACAGTGAAACACTGGGCCGCTGTGTGTGGTGTGTGACCTGGTATGTATTGACCTA
>NW_027176340.1:845875-860875 GCF_023349555.1 Cebidichthys violaceus | reverse complement strand
TTGAGGCAGGGCCTCTTTTCAAAGCGGTCTCTTCCTGTTTGCCTTATCTCCGGGTCCTCTCCCTTCCTGTCATTCAGAGCCACGCCGCCGCTCTGACCTCACTTCCTCGGCCGTTTCCTGACCTTCTGCTTGAACCCCGGCTGACTCTGCGTCGGCACAGACGGTGGACCTGTGCGACATTATTGTACAAAAAGCTGCTTTTTTTTTTTCTTCTCCTGCGGCCGAGTCACAATGTCCGACAAAAGCGCTCCGACGAACACGTTCACCGGCTCTGTCCGTCTGTGAAACATCGTACTGAGTGTCAGAGACCTCCACTTGTGGGGGGGGTTCTGTTACCTTAACACATATTGTGCGAGTAGGCCGGCAAATGTTGTGATACTAAATGGATGTTGGTGACTAATCACGCCCACGCTGGAAGTGTGCAGACATGTGAAATGTAAATATAAAAGAACCCAATTATTGCCGGTAACGTTTGGTTTTGTGAAGCTCAAAGCAACAAAAAAACAACTTGTGCTCTAATATAATATAATATAATATAATATTATATATATATATAATATAATATAATGCTCACATTCCATCTCTGATTGGAATAATTCAAAGACGTGTTTTTAAAGGGAAGTGAATGTGCTTGTGTTGGGAGTGATGTGCCTGTGTGTGTTAATGTGTTAATGTGTGTTAATGTGTGTTAATGTGTTAATGTGTGTTAATGTGTGTTAATGTGTGTTAATGTGTGTTAATGTGCCTTCACCAAAGCAGGGGTTGCGCTCTGCTGTGTGTGTGTGTGTGTGTGTGTGTGTGTGTGTGTGTGTGTGTGTGTGTGTGTGTGTGTGTGTGTGTGTGTGTGTGTGTGAGGGGGGGGGGGGTCATTAGCAGGTATTCCAAGCAGACAGACAGACAGTCCCAGCTTGAAGCGTTCCCTGGAAGCCTCAGATGAAATGGCACAAATAATGAGGCACATTATCAATCACAGGGGGCAGCTGGTTCAGTGTAGCTGGTTCAGTGTAGCTGGTTCAGTGTACGTTTGTTACACAGACTCTGTCTCTGTCTCTGACATGTACACACACACACACACACACACACACACACACACACACACACACACACACACACACACACACACACACACACACACACACACACACACAGAGGAGAGGCGCAGTAGCCTCGAGTATGGCAGCCACCCAGGATTAAATAATAAAAAATAGGAAAAGGTCAATGTCACAATTGACAAAACAAAGCAAAGTCGAAATGTAACGAGGTAAACAAAAAGTGCTGAAATACGAGGTTTCTTTTTCAAGACGCACTAGTTTATTGACACCCATCTATCTACAACCACAGACGAGCAGGACAGAGGGACAACGTGTGGACCTCCAGCAGAGACGTCCTTCAGCGGCTCCTATAGCCAGCTACAGGGTGGAGGAGCAGCAGGAGGAGCAGGAGGAGCAGGAGGAGGGATGCTGTTGTTTCTAGAGCTCCCTTCTCCAAGAAGCAGCTTCAGCAGGGGTCTACAGCACACGTCCAGACGTCTCGAGACAGAAGTCGCGGTCTTGCTCTCATCTCTGTGTCTACATAAGACAGCCCGACTGTCCGCATTGTTTCAATATTTGAACAGCTGGCTGAAGATTGTCCTCCACCGCCTGTCAATCAAAGCCAGAACTGTCATACACTGAGTTACATAACTCTTGGTTTGAATTTTAACACTTCTGTTGAGGCGTCACTTCTTCCTACGGCATCCTTTTCATATTTCATAAAGCTATCACGGCGGACATGTTGGCACAAACAGACGATGCTTGGTGCTCAAACACAGTCAGAGTTGATGTGTTGAACTGTTAATGGGAAGAGAAATGTTTTGAGGCTTGAGAGTCAATCTAAACAGTAAAGTTGCGAGTTGTAAAACCAAAACAATGGCCGGAGAGATGATGTGGAGGTGAGGAGAAATGCAGCACTGGGTGATAATTACCTATGGGTTAATAATATACAAATATGAAAGGGTTAACTTTGGAATGGACCTGGACATGTGCTGGTGGCTATCTCAGTAAACAAAGTCCATTTGCTGAAAACAAAGCACGCTGTAGCCAAGAACAGAAACACAAGAGTAATGAAAACTGTAATTTCCGAGCTGGCCTTGGCAGCCTAACAACAACAGCACAGTATTATGCAACCGGAGCCGTAGGTGCTGCCATAATCCCTTCCCTCTGACAGCTAGCGCCTAAATCTGGAGCAGCGGCCTGGAATTATAAGTTCACTGCAGTTCAGAGAGGCTGAAGCAGGCCGCCCGTGGTGCGGCGTGGGAACCTGCGCGGTTGACGGCGCACAGATCACACCGGCTACGACGGGCCGGGTCGCACATCTGTGACCGGAGGTCAACAGAAGGACCGGGGATTAAACAACACCCTTCATCCTGACGTCAGGACGTTATCGTAGGAACATGCCATCGGGTTCTTTCGCTTCCTCTGCGGTGTAGAGGATATCCTCTGCAGTCGATATAAAAGATGAGCAGGCTCTGCACCCTGACAGTCAGAGTTATAACATGAAATACATACACTCACTTCTTAACGTTTATGTTTTTGTTATACAAAGCTTCTTCAGAGATCGTTTACAATCAGACGTCTCATGTGTGCTTAGTATGGATTGTGGAAGTTTAATGCAGCACTAATAACACTTTCTTATTCACAATGTGTCACATGCTACCTGGTTGTTTTGGCTGCAGCTTTACCGTTTCGTGGATCCGTCCCAGAACTAAGACACAAATGTCTTCTAGCTGGTGAAGGACAGACAGATATTTTCCTCAGGAGTTGCTGGAGCCCAGCGTGAGACTATTGGACATATGAGATTGACGGTCACAGATATGACTTATTTTAAATGTTTTCTTATTGACACTTTGTTTAGCCCCGCCCCCAGTCAAAGCTACCATGGAGCCCACACTGTCACCAACTGCACTCCTTGTAAAAAGTAAAAAGCAGAAGCAGACAGACGGGTCTACAGTATGCGGTTGAAGGATATATCCAGGATGTGAAGCATTAATAAACAGGTTATGAAGATAGCTAAAACAGAATGTTCAGTAATCAATGCGTCAGCGTATTATGCTGTAAACTGCTTGCTAGCGTTTCAGTGTCTGATGCTAACTAGCAAGTTAGCTTGAGGTTACAGTTCCCTCAGAAGAGTTGGAGGCAAATGATTAACA
Source organism: Cebidichthys violaceus (assembly GCF_023349555.1). NCBI lineage: Eukaryota > Metazoa > Chordata > Actinopteri > Perciformes > Stichaeidae > Cebidichthys > Cebidichthys violaceus. Next base: position 857,688 of record NW_027176340.1, on the reverse strand, counting down.
AGAGAGCAGAGAAGTGAACCTGACCATCAAATTATATATATTAGGTCTTCGTGTCATTTTGTTTCCGCAGCAAATTGCTAGTGAACAAGAAACATGGCTCGACAGATCTCCCTCGATAGCCCGAGTCTGACCTGTTACCAAATGAGACTCATTAATCAAAGGCCAATTACACAACGGCACAAACAGCGATGCGGGAAACGTCCAGGATGTTGGGAGGCTAGCCGTTTCACTATTCCACTAGTCCTGGGCTCAGATCCATCACTGGACAGCCTCCAGGGACAAGCTTTGACTCCTTGACCTTTGGCTTAAGGAGGCTGTCACTGGTGCAGCTCATCCCTGAGAGCTAAATTAACCAGCTGAGGTGGGAAATGACGGGGAACTCATTCCACGTACGTGTAGGTAAGTGTTTGTTCGTTGTTTAAGCTCCGTTATAACACTGTTGAAGTCAAATGCTTCACAATACACTAATGGCTTGCTGAGGAACACATTTCTGAAGTCAGGTAGAACTAGGAATCTTCATTACTTTCAACCGTTTTCCTGGACAAAGGTCTGCGGCACTGCAGTCCTTCAATTTCACAGGGGCCGCGATGGCCACGGCCCCAGTTTGGCCTTATGACCCTTTAATAAACGTTGGCCTTGATGCAACGCCAGCACCGACCCAGCTGAACAGTTTTCAGACACCAGCGCCTTTTCTTTCGATTCTGAATTCTTATTATTATTTAGGAAATTGAATGGCACTCATCCTGCTGTGACTTAGTGAAATAGTCAAAAAACTTGGTAAATTAGCAAACAAATAAGATAAGGATCTCAGCAAAATGTTACTGTTGGCCCAGAGGACTTGTTACGAGCCGGACGAGTATTTCAGCCTAACCTTCGTAACGTTAACGCTAACAAACGGGACGTTAGCGAACGCTTGTTAGCGAGCTGTCGAATCAGTTTTAAACCTTTTATGTTAGGTAGGCTGACACCGGCAGATGGCTTTCCTTACAAAAGTACTGATGTCATCTTTCGGGATGCAGCTTAAAAACTGTAAAACACACCAAACAAACCCCCCCGATCTTAAAACGAGTCCAGTGAATCTGATCGATCAACTTTTGACTGTAATTTGCACAAATATTGATCATTTTCAGCCTTCTTTTTTAAATGTATTCATTTTCCTGAAAGTTCTTCAATGTATTTCAAATAGCATCGTCCTTAACCCTGAAGTTAAATGCTTCATTCGATGGCCTTGCTGCCCTGGCATTTGGCCCTTTGTGCCCTTAAACAAAAACACTAAAAAGCCCCTCAAGTGATGAAATTGCAGGCCGGCCAGCAAAAGAGAACATCAGCTGTGAGTGAACACCAGGACCAAAAGCACTCATTGCGTCGGCTGAGAGGGGATCAAAGGTCATCCACCGGGAGTCCTCAGACGGGCTGAGAGAGATCAATGAAAAGAACATCCACGTCTAATGACGGAGACCCCACCCGCGTACCTGTACAGGTATTCATGTCAATATTAGGATATGGCCTTCCCCAAGACACAGATTTTACCTAACTAACTTCAATTAAGGGATTTACAGTCGGCTGTTTATACGTCATGGTAATCAGCTTGCATCTTTCTTGCGTGTATCTGCGTGATTACCATGTAAATGCGGATGATTAGAAAGCAAAGTGAGCCCATTATAGTCGCAGGTATTAAGCGCGGCTCATTCATCACTGAGATGTAATTGGGAGCGAGGCGGCCGAAAAAAGCAAAAGGGGGAGATGAGTCACAGCGACCCGGCAGCCAATGGCGTTCATCCGTTAGCCGAAAAAAAAACAACCCTTAAAGAGCCCGTCGCCAATACGCGGCATTCATTATCCCCGAGGAACCCACTTCAAGACCTCTTCACCTACAAAGAAGTCGGGGGCGGGGGGGAGAAATCCGGGCTCTTCTCTCACTCGGGGGGGGGGGGGGGGGGTAAGGGTGCAGCTGCTAGAGGCAGGACCCCCGGAAGCGAGCGAATAGGTTGACGTTGGAGCTGCAGATGTTTGCTATAATAACGCCTCCGTCACCGGAGACGCCAATTATAACTCTTTAGAGGACGAAAACAAGCGTTCTGTCGACGGTCGCTGTGTTTAGCATTCGACTGAAGAATTTATGGAAAGGGCTATAAATGCGGCTCGACTTTGTTAAGCAAAGATAGATACCGCTTGATCTATTTCGGATATTTCCGGCAGTCTTGAGAGAGAAGCAGACAACCCAGAGGCGGCTGATCAATGAGAGAGAGTACTTGGACAGGCGTGGAGCGTTCCGCTGACTGCCTCCATGTTTCACCGGTATGGATGGCTATTACCTTCACGCAGGGCAGGAGCAGGTCACTATTCCAGCTAATTAGCTTGCAGGGGAGCTTTTCCTATCAGCCTAACTACCACATGCTGCATATTGAGGCCTAGCGGTGACTCATAATGGATGTGGTGCCACACATCCTGGAAGGCTAACATAGCGCTGATATGACGCACACGCTTGGAGTGCGCGGTCGTACAAAGACACGTAGATCGGGTTTAACGGTAATTAGATGTTCGCCTTTATTTTGATTAAGCAGCTGCAGATCTTTGCCGAACCACTTTAGACCGACATCGACCAAACGTTCTAACATCTTTAGATCACTCCAGGGTTGGCTCCATTCCTGGTTTGTTCGGACCGATCCGGCGTACGAGCTTGAAGCGGTTCGATTCCGAACCTCTCCATGAAGACAGATGGTGGAGACGTTTGTTTTTTTAACGATCACGATCTGATACCGTCACTTTACAAAATAGCATCTCTCTCTTTGGTGAAGAAGGGAGATAATTATAGGAAATCTAACGTCAGAAGCACTTCAGAAGATCTTTTTCTTTTACATTGATCAGTAGAAGACTCAACAACTTCAATAATAGATGAATTCACTTGTGTCCTGTAGGACACCAGTTATATACTACTTGACAGAATGAGTGCACTTTGCTGTGGGAGAAGGAATCTGGTTTGGAAGGTTTGATAACCCGCTCCCTTAAAGTCACACTATGTGGAGGCCTTCTTACTCAGAGAACCCTTAACTCCTACCACATTTTGAAAACCCAGAACACTGACTCAGCATTGTTCTTTTTGGCGACTGAAACATATTGTACAAGAAAAGTGCTGAAAATTCCACCCTCATCCATAAAGCGACGTTCTATTCAATTCCTGCTCCACCCACGGCACAGAATGCCCATGATGCATCTGTGGGGAATTGATACGGCTGCTGATCGATACGGTTGCTGAAGCCCACTCACATTCTAAGACGTCTATGCTACGACAGCAAAAAAAAGTATTGTTATTTGCGCCATTAAAGTCCAAATGAAATGCTAAATGCCTTGAACCCTTTTGGATCACGTCCCCAGTCATATTGTGCAGCTATTCAACAATATATGCAAATAAATAAATCTATTTACTTCCTCCAAGATAAAATCCAATCATCTTCTCTTCCTGAAAATGAAATCTGATGTGTGCATATGTAAGGTAGCGCGAACCAATTTCAACCAATAATATCATGACATCCGTCCGTCAATCAATCTGCAACGTTCAGTTTCACTGGAGGGTTACGTCACAGGACAGAAGACACGAGAACGTTTGTTTCAGGGACTTTAAAGACCTCCTGAGCTCTTCACTGAGGCGACGCGTTGTTTTAAAGCCCTTCATGCGAATCTCACCGAATCCCCTTCAGCCGCCGCGTCTGTGTAGCAGAACATCGGACATTGTGGCAGGTCGGACCTGAGATCTCAGCCCTCTTCACCTCGCGCCTCCCACACGTCTGCGCCTCCTCCGGACCAGCAGTCGGAGACCCAGAGGGGCTCCGTTTACTGACCCACTACAGGCCTGTCGGGCCGGAGGCTGGGCGGGCAGCGCCATCGCGGAGACCAGAATGACTCCACAGAATCAGAAGCGCCTTGTGGCAAAGACACAGATTGTAATCAGTCCTTTTTTCCCCCACACTGTACGGGATGTTTAAGTGAGGGAGCATACATGTACATGTACATGCTTCACTGTAATAATGAGCTGATTCAAGATATTCCCTTTCCTGTCAGATCAGAGTGCGTGTGAGACCAGTATTCAGTGTTTTGACAGGCTGCATAGTGATGAATTTTGAGCATGAAATAACTTCTTCATGCAGCACAACAAGGCGTTACAGAGGTTCATTAGTGCAGACGCTGCTCCTCAAAATGCTGTTCTTAAGGGGAGACACTGCAGCAGAATAGGGTCAAATAATTAACGAATACGTAGCAGTTGATTACTTACATTAAGACATTTTGGTATTACAAGTTTTCTGAGAATGTATGCATCATCTTGTTAAATATGCGCTAATTTGCATACAGTCCCAGAAGGTGAATGTGATCGCTGGATAGAGCCAGAGTCTAAATTCCTGTTTCATTTTGTTGACACATTAGAGTCAGAGGGGATCTCTTTTTATCGCTCCATGAATCACAAAATACTGTCAACAGCCGTAAAAAAAAAAAAGCCTGCATGTTTTTAGTGATAACACGTATAAATCAGGCTCTGAATGATGAATGAACAAACCCCTGTGTTCTAACCTTCAGAGCAGAGAGAGGAGTGAAGGTTCACTTCTGGATGTAGGAGCTGAAGAGGTTCAGAGTCTGAGAACAAACTCGTTTAGAGAAAAACGCCTTTAAAGAGACGTTTAGTAACATTACAGACATGATGACGACGCTACAGGTGAATATGAATATAAAAATGAAATCGATTACACACATTGTTTTGCATTACTTATGCAAATGAGGTATTACCTGATCGTATCTTGTGGTGAATTTAGGGGAAATCTAAAAATCTACAGACGCAAATAAACAAAGTAGTAAAATAAAAATGTTTTTGCTTGTAGTATCTGGCCTTATATTTCGTATATCTTATCCTAGAATACAAAATGCTCTCATGCTCCATTATTGTCTTCAGGGTCCTGTAAATAAGAGCGTTTATGGAGAGAATGTCTACCGAGCAAAAGGAACTTAGACAGTAGTTCTGGATTTCAAACAGCAAATCCTTTAAATATTATCTGTATTTCTGCTTTAAATTGAGTTTTATCTGATTTCCTTCCAAAGACTGAAATGTAACAGAGGATTACCTTTTTCAAATAGTGACAATGGGTGTTTACGAACTGCTTGTTTAGTCTGAAGACAAGTCTAAAGCATAAATGTGTTTAAATTTCAATTATTTTTAATTATTTATTATTATTATTTATTATTATTAGTGCTGAGCAACGAGTCACATTTTTAATCTTGATTAATCTCATTGTTATGCACAAAATTCAACAAATCAGGTTCTTTTTAACAGCAGTGTTCTCTTTACACAGCATCAGTTATAATACACTTATAATGATTCTGATCACAGATATTCAGCGTTCACAACTTTCTCGCTGCCGGTTCTTGTGTTAAAAATGTCCGCTTAATAATAATGAAAAAATAACTGCGTTAATGCGTGATAAAATAATTGTCGGCATTAATTAATTAATGTGTTAATTAATTAATGCGTTAATTAATTAATGCGTTAATTAATGCGTTAATGCGATAACTTGCCCAGCCCTAATTATTATTAATAATTACATTTTATAGCGACTGAAAACATTTAAACATGACTTTTACACTTTTACCAAATGACTTAAAATCATAATCGATCAACTCAACTTTTACAAATACTCATCGTTTCAGAAATCCAACAATGATCTTTTGATCAGATTTTGGGGAATAACGTGATTAAAAAATGTTTCCTCCTCACTAAAAGGTAACGCAGAACCACTGCATCTTCATGACGGAATGAACCGTTTTGTTCCTGCAGAAATGTTCCTTCACTTGTTGGATTTTACTGAAAAATGATGCAAATCTCCTCTGTTGCTCAACTGGGGTTATAAAACCCTCGCGGGCCACTGGGTGCACCGCCGCACAAGAGAGTCTCCACAGCAGAGCACCCCAAGGTCACTGCTATGCAATTATGTGACCACAGCATTTAAATGTGGCTGTGAAGAGAGGCTCAGACACCAAACAGAGCTCTGGGTTTAGCAATCAATCTCATGAGAAGCTCTTACCCACGGACACGACCTTTGGGTAGGTGGGTCATTCTATGGAAACGAAGTTCTGAAATAAAACAATGTTATTTGAACAATTACTCCTTCTTGAGCCATCAATTTGGCAGCTTTTAAATCAATCACATAGAATTCCAAGCACCACAATGATCATCTATCCATGCATACAGTCATGTATAGATGGAAGGTGACAAATTACAAAGTAATATACGTGATTCTTTACTATTTATAATGCAATAATGTAGATGTAACTATATCATTTTTATGTAAATGACATAAAAACCTAAAACGGCAAAGAAAAAGTATAAAATGTCAAATGAAAGAAGGGTCGTTTCACTGGTGTTACCGTGTAACAAAAAATCTTTTATTTTGAAATAAAAATCAACGCTTGACTTCCTTTTTACCTCCCGTCTAAAGATCTAGAATGGAAAGTCCACCGTCTCCCTTCATGGTTTCACATGAGGTTTTTAGTTGAAGTCAGGGGATTGTAAAATAAATAGAATAAAACATTGTTAAATTACACAATTCTGTTAAACCTAAAAGTGGGTCGTAACAAGCCGCTCGCAAGGACGACCTATTCCACTGGCTTGGACTGTTTGACACCCAGAAGAATAATTACCTTATATCTTATATCTAAACCTGATGTATTTGAGTTTGATGCGCAGAGACTTAAAGCAGCTGGTGTCATTTGTGCCACCCTTTACCAAATACTCCACCTCTGACAAAGCCACAGGATCCCACTATAAGCCGAGTGGAAAATCTTTGCCCCCAGAGCAGCTCTAGTGTTCAGTCTGCTAGATGATGTGGAATGAAATGGGATTCATCTCTCTGTGCTGTCAATGCATCCATATTGACTCAATTGCCAGGTGGATGCTTTTGGCCTGGAGCACAAACTGTGTAGATATCACAAATATTTAGAACATTTCAGCTAAGGGGCTGTCAGGCTCCAAAGAAAGGGTTTATTTTTATACAGCCGGCGCGTCGCAGCATTAAAAACATTTGGAAAAGCTTTTGAATGTTTCATTATGAGCAGGTAATAGGTTGCAAAAAAAGCGAAAAATATGCCAAGGCCACAGAGTCAACACAAAATAAGGCATTAGGAATATTTGCAGATTTTTTTTTTTTCCATCCTCCTTCAACATTCGGCCATCTGACTTCAGGAGATAACAGCTCTGCTGGGTTTCACGAAGAATTCTGAGGTTCTGCTTGATCTCAACGGTGGACCAACAAACTCCTATCTGTGTACGGTTGGGACATAGATTCGTGATAGTCAATGAAAGACAAACAAAACCATTTCAAATGTCAGCGTTCAATGGGGCTACACATCCATAGAGCGGCTGACTGATGTTTAATATCTTTCTAGAAGTACCGCCTCATGGTCGTCCGCCTCCGCCAGCCGGTCAGGTTTACATCCATGATTGTCATAAATGTCATCACTTCAGCATTTTATCCTAGTAGACATTTGTGAGAAATTGTCATGAATTTGGATATGAATTCTTGAGTTATGGCCAAACATGTGGTTTATGAGGTCACAGTGATCTATGAACCCCAAATAACAAGGTCCCCCTTGAGTCCAGGTGGAGGTTTGTGCCAAATTTGAAGAGATTCCTGCGAGGCGTTCCAGAGATACACAAACACACGGATGGACAGAATGTTCGCCGGCGCCGAGGCATAATAAAAGACACGCCACTGGTAGGACTCAAAGACCGGGACACATGGAGTCTTTCTTCAAGCGGGAACATCTGAACAGTGTTTGACAAAAAGACAAACTGTTTTCAAACCGCCAACACACCAAGGCCTCCAAAACACACCGATGTAAAATGTCAAGATGAAAGCCTCACGACATCTCAGAGTCAACAGCCTGCAGGTCTCCAGTCGTTTACACTCGATAGAGTCATTTTAGACTAGACTTCTATACAACCAGAGGAGTCGCCCCCTGATGGACACTAGAGAGAATGCAGCTTTAACACTTTTCAGAACCGGAGGTCGCTTCTTGTTTTAACCTAAATGTTAAACTAATTATTTACAAGCCACATGATCCAAAAGACTCTGGTGAAAGTGGCGGCCAGTGCCAGCTGAACATGGGAAGCTGCTATCTGGACGTTTTTGTACGCTATTCTTTGATAATGACAAAGCTTCGCTCGCACTGCTGCACACTCACATTGCTGCATTCTGCAGGCTGTTGTAAAGGGGAGGCGGTCCGAGGTGGACCAAACCATCCACTTGTCGACCTGCCTTTGCAAAAGTGTTATAGTCAAAGAGTGTGTGTGTGTGTGTGTGTGTGTGTGTGTGTGTGTGTGTGTGTGTGTGTGTGTGTGTAATGAATTTAAAGCCCTACAATGATTGCAGGCCTCTGGCAGACCGACATCTGTGGGCTGGTGGTGCTGTGAGACAGAGAGTCAACAGAAATGTGCAAAGTGACAATCATTAAACACATCAACTGTTCAAAGACGACAGCAGCGCTGACTCCGTTTAGTGGAAGTTCAAAACAAAAAGAGCTCGTTCCTCTCACAGGAGAGGTGAGGAACGGGAAGAAGAGGGGGGGGGGGCATCGGCAGCCTCAACACTCATTACAACCCGTAGAACCGAAAGCGGTTCCCTCATTTGTTGCGTTCTTCGTCTCGCGTACATCACGTCCTCCACAGAACACCTCCTGCAGCAGCATATGATCCATTCATGATCCGCATTCAGTGGGATGAAAATGGATAAAAGAAAGTGGATGAATATTGCAATTCCAGGCTGTTCCACACTGAGGTCCACCGTGACATAATTGGATCGGCGGCGGTCGAGCCGGTCCAAAAGACAGGTCCTGTGGGCTGGTGGAGAAATGGCTTCAGCCGGATGATAGACGACCTGCTCAGATCCTGGAGACATTTTTTTTTATTGTGTGCTCTCAAACGGACGACGCCTGGGGGAGCACAGTTTGATCTCGTCCATCCGGGGTGAACACCAACACTGGTCTACCCAAAGACCGCTGACAGCAAGTAAATACAGCAGCGCTTAGTAAACTATAGAGGCACAAGAAGAGGGTTCAAAGTTTGACCTTTATGGACAGTAAAATAAATGAAAAAGGACAATTAAATGGAAACACGGCTATTGAAAAAACAGCTGTAGCCTATTTAATCTAACACCTTGTTTTTCACAAACAATGCAAATACCGAAGGACCTGGTTTCACTAACGAGTGATTCAATCATTTATTAAATGTGAAGGAAGTTCAATTGGGAGAATGAGACTCCTGAAATCCATGAGAGGAGACCTATCACTGTGCTGGAGATGTTGGGACCTCAACAGGTCTACTCACGGTTGTACCGTGGTGAGACAGAAGGAGGGAGCAGTTCAACCAGTCAGACCCAGTTTCATTTTGACAGCTGACGACGAATCTGTTCATACGAGTGGGTCTCACATGAGGCCCATTGCTTCTGAACGATCGATAATTGGTGAAAATTAACAATTTGAGGCTAAGCTGCTGTCTCACAAGCTTCAAGTTGGAATCGGAGTTCAGAATTATTATGAAGAGAAGTTTGTTCCTTTGCTGTAGTCAGGTTGGAGCCGTTGCAATGCATGCCAATGGTGACCCAGTTTCACAAAGAAAGAAGTATTTAAACTAGGAGTACTCTCAGTAGAGTGCAGATCTCTGCCAGGTGTGTCTGCAGCCACCACTGCTGTAATGTTTGCTTGAATTAATACAAACCACAATTGTCCCCGGTCTAGACCGCCAGCGCACAGACGTGCTTTGTCACCCGGACGTCTGCAGCGGTTATTGATCACTCGAGGCCCCGTGCCTAGAGGGGAGTCAGCAGTCAATATATATATATATATATATATATATATATATATATATATATATATATACGCTAGTAACATGTGTTTTTCAAAAAGTGTTAAATCACTGCAACCGTGAGCGGTCCTTCAGCAAACGGTCATAAATGAGGACAAAAAACCATCCTGGGCTGGTGGGTCCAGTAGTGTGTGAGATAAGCCGTGGACAGACAGACGGCTGCACACACTTCACACACGACCGAACACATAATCTCTTTAAGGCTGAGCCTGGAAGAGACAAAAAAATACATAGAGAATTCAAAACATTTAACAGTTGCTTCCAATTGCTTCCACTGTTCTGGACCCCAGAGACGCTGACAAACAATCAACAGGTAACGCCTCGACTGCATGGGTTATTAAATTTAAATAAAGTTAATACTGACGCCCACAAATCCACATTTCCTGTCACCGTGCGTAGCGCCTCTTCAGTTCCATCCTTAAATGCCACATTCAGGTGGGAAGACGCCGCGCAGGTTTAATAATCTCGTCTGTCACATTACCTCCGACTCCACGGTTTAAAGACCCAGAAGTCCTGCTGGTACACAGGTGCTCACACCGAACGCCGTTGACAAAGTAAAGAAACGCAGTGGAGCCAAGTGTGCTTAGTGGGTCAGAAGATGAATCAATAAATCAATGAATTCTTTGGTTTTTTTAGGCAAACATGTCACGTTCTCTCAAGTGTCAGTTCCTCAAAAGGTGCCACTTTTCTTCGTCGTGTTTTGTCAGAGCACTCAGCTTCGGCGTTGGGAAAATGCTGACACGTTTCACAATTTTCTGACAGGCTATCGACAAAGCGATTCATTAAAATAAACATTCTGCAGATTCATGGAGAGCGACGTTAGCCGCAGCCGCCACTTTGTCCAACTCTACTTTAAATGGAAAACAAGAAGAAGTGTTTTGCAGTGCGGTTGTGTTTCCATCACGGTGTCAGTCAAGACGACAGGCAGCAACACACCAACATAAAAAAGAAATTGACGCCTTCAGTTTGCTGCGCCTTGAAGGGGCTGAATTCAAAACTCAGAACACATCTATTGCCTCCACAGGGCTCTTAACCCGGCGGCTTGCAGCTAACGGTGCTAACGGTGCTAACGGTCCTGACAGAGGTAACGGTGTTCACCTGAGGGGGAACCGGAGGGCGCTACACTTTGGGTCGTAATGTCGTCACATGCTGTACTGCTGCATGCTAAGAGCTAGCCGCTGCGCTAACATGCACTAAAATGGACAACGATGGACAACTCTGATGGACTTCGTTCTCTGCTCAGATATACATCATTCCTCTGTATCTTTAAGATACTGCTGCTGTATATAAATGCTCTGAATATCGTACAGAGAACCTTTAAAGATGCACAACATACATATGGTGAGATATGTTTCCAATGAAACCTCTGGGTACCTTTAAACTCCCGCCTCATAGATCAACAACTTCTTGGCGAGCGTTGGAGAACATTAATTCTAATTTGTACTGTTCTGCTCCGGTGCACAGGATCCCGTGGTCCCGCTCTGCCACGAGATTATCAATAAGCATGACTCAGCGCAGAGCCAGCGGCCCGCTCTCAGGAGGATCTCAAATGATATTTCAAGGCAAAAGTCAGAACTTATTTAAATCCTACTTTGGATTCTGATAGAATCTGACAGGAGAAGTTCATTCCTGTACGCAGAGGGCAGTCTCACGTCAATGCTTCCAAATGTTACAGAGATTCTACTTCCTCGACACATTTATTCAATCAGCGTTTCTACGAACTTATCAGACAAAAAGTGACGCGGCGTCTGTGACTGAAGGACTCGTACATCAAACCATTCGTTTTCCCGTCCAAAGGCGACGCAAAAGACATCGGAGTTAGTAGAAGGCCTGAAATCACGGGGTTCTCTGGATCACGCAAGAACACCGCGTGATGGTCCATCTCATCTGGTTCCGAGGAGTGGAGACGTGA